>NC_072480.1:59965000-60322500 GCF_027574615.1 Eptesicus fuscus | reverse complement strand
AAATACTACACCTATTTTCTGTAACTTTAAAACTAATGCAAATGATTTATCTAATTTCCCCCTGAATTTCTTAAAATCAGAATGTTTTAAACACTTTCACCAGCAAATTAAACATTGAAGCACTATTGAAGTTAAAAAGAAAAAAAAATAGTTGATTTTTAAATCTGAATTTTTGTTGATGAAATGTCTTCTGATTAATGTCAGTTCAAAATCAAATTGTCATTAGGCAGTCCTTGCCTGCTCATAAGCTGTTGGGCAAGACTTTTCTTACTTAGCAGAACTCAGTATATTTTGGTTAACTGATGCTTAGTTTTTTTAATTTTTATTTTTGTCTTTTTTCCCCCCTATCAGTTGAGTGGTACAAAGAAAATTTTGACAACTGGAAGAATGCGGACAAGGCATTAGAACCCTTCCCAATACAGCCACCGTTTGTGTAGTCAGGACAGTTTTTGGAAAAAGAAGAAAGTTATCCTACCTCGACAAGATATGAAATCAAGTGACCAAATGAAGTGTCTTTTTTTTTTTTTTCCATTTGGAATTAGATTCATGACTTTTTGTATAAAATCCAAATGCAAAATTCCTCAATCTTTAGAAGAGTTTCAGTATTGGCATAGGATTTAAATATCAAGATTCTTTCAGGAAACTTTTCTGAATTAGGAACCAGTAGGCATAGAAAGACTCCTTCATAGGAATGGGCAGAAGGAGGCATTGCCCGGTTCTGAGAACAAGGACAGTATTAGCTCGGCTGATGACAGCTTTGCTGGCACTGAACTCAGTCAGCCTCCCAGCCTTTTCCTGCCTAGAAAGTCTCTGAAGTTCTCATTTTTAGGCAAGTAGGATGAGACGTAGGCCCTAACTCATCTTCTTTTTAAAGGTATGGTATTGTGCTACAATTGCTTTAAAAATGGAACAAAATGGAAGCACTTTTTAACTTTTGATAATTTTGTAACATGAAGTTAAATCTTTTTTAAAAGGACATAATTTTTATATTTTCAAAGTCATTGAACTATGTATAAGTAACCTTGTATCAGAAATTTTATCATGTTTAAAATGATTTTATTTATCAAATGATCTATATTTTAATGTATTTAATACAGAACATGTTTTTTTAGTAATGAATGTTTTTATTTTCCTATAGAAGAATTTTTAAATACTAAATTATGTATTTTTAATTCCTCTCTCCCCATTATATTTGAAAATGTAACCGATTGGACATTGTGTTGAGAAAGATAAAAGAGTCCAAGAGTGTGCCCAGCTTTCTGGCTTTGGTGCATGATTGATGGTTGTTTTCTCTGTGAAGTAGAAAGCCAGGTCATTAACCCAGAGGTGGGGAGGGAGGGGGAGAGAAATGGGAGTGAGGACCTGGAGAATGTGGGGAAAGAGTAAGCATATCCAAAATTAGTAAGAGGATTTACCAAACAGAAATCAAACACAAACTGAAGTTGAACACTTGTAACTTCAAAATTCTGAGATATGTAAAAATAGTTAGATTGAGCCAGAATTGGGAATAGTATGAATCGGGTCGGGCGGAAGGACGAGGGAGTGAGATTATCTGAAATGATGCTCCACAGGTCTTCGTTGTGTAGGGAAGAAATGCCTCTTGGAGGTAGCCTGTAGAAAATGGAGATCAGGAGCCAGGTGTAAGGGAGGTTGAGGTGAAAGTTCAGGGAGGCTGGGAAGTTACAGGCACAAATGGGACCAACTGAGCAATTGTCTGTGGTGGAGTTGGTCATTGAGGGCAGAGGACAAAATAAAACACTTGCTGTATCATTTGTTCTTACATATATTTTTGTGTATACTTTTGTTTTCAGTTTTAATAGACTCACTTTATTGTTTGTCTAATCTCAGAAGATGACCTTGACAGACATTAGGAACATAGCATGAAAAACCAGTTTGTTTGTTTTTAATGTAACAAAGTGTTAAAAAATTAATGCTCCATGTTATATGTCACAAGGGAAACGCAAATTAACGTAACAGTGAGATACCACTGCACACCTATTAACCCCAAATCTGGAACACTGACACCAGCAGATGCTGACAAATGATTCCACTTAAATGAGGTATATAGAGTAGGCAAATTCACGGACATAGAAGGTAGAGTAGAGGTTAACCAGGGGCTAGGGGCTAGGTGGAGAGGGGAAGAGGGAGTTATTGTTTAATGGGTGCAGAGTTTATTTGGGAAGATGAAAAAGTTCTAAAAGTGATAATGATGATAATTGCACAGCGTTGTAAATTGCTAATGCCATTGAATTATACACTTAAAAATAGTTAAGATATAATTTTTGTTATGTATATTTTATCACAATGATTTAAAAAATATGTGTCCCCAGACCAACTGTATTAGAATCAGTTGTTAGAAATGCAAATTCCTGGGCCTCATCTCAAACTTGATTGGAATCAGAAACTCTGTGAGTGGGGCCTACTGATCCTGATGCAGCCTAACGTTTGAGAGCCATTGCACTATGGGGAAATCAGGCCAGAGAGGAGTGGTGGCCAGCTCATGGAGGGCCTTGTCTTCCATGAAAACATTCTTGGACTTTATTCTGCCAGCAGAGAGCTAACTCAACATTTTACAATAGAAATTGAAATTGTTAGATTAGTGGGATTTATCGATTTCCTGATTTCAAAAAGAATATCTGTTCATTGCAGAAAGCTTGGAAAACTAAATAAAAAAAAATCACCCATGATCTCCCACTAGAAGATAACCCCAGTGGATGGTCTTCATTTTATTTATTGAAATATAAACATATATATGTATATTTCTAAAAACCAAATATGGGGTTATAATGGATATACTGTTTTAGAGTCTGCCTTTTTTTAGCTTAGAATATATCATGAGTGTTTTTACATGTTATAAGATCTTTTGCCATTTTTATTGATAGCAGAACTACATTTCTTTTTAAAAAAATATTGATTTCAGAGAGAGGAAGGGAGAGGGAAAGAGGAATAGAAACATCAATGATGAGAATCATTGATTGGCTGCCTCCTGCATGTCCCCCACTGGGGATCAAGCCCACAACCTGGGCATGTGCTTTGACCAGGAATCAAACCGTGACCTACTGGTTCACAGGTCGATGCTCAACCACTGAGCCACATGCGTCAGACAGAATTACATTTTTGATAGCTTATTCTGGTAGCAGTATGGAAGATGAGTTTAAGGAAAGCAATATTGAGCTCCTGCAGAGATTCAAGTTATGAAGCCATTGCAGTAAATCAGGCTAGCAATGAGAAGGCCTAAAGCACAGCACTGTAAGAAAGGGGTAGTATGAAGGACAGATTTGAGAACACTTGAGGTTAAAAAACTTAACTGATTATATGTGGGAGGTGAACTTGACTTGTGTGGTACTTTAAGATTTTTAAGTGTTGCACTGTTAAGAGTGGAGAATGGTCTATTACATTTAGCAGATCTTTAGAGATCTGTGGGAGACATCTAACAAACAATCAGACATGACTCTGAAGCTCAAATTGGTGGGTAGGTCTCGAGATCTACAGATCCAAACCATGTGGGCCAAAGTAGATTTATAGTTGTGACTTTCTTTTGAGTTAAAGCTATTATAATAATCATAAACTGCAAGTCTTTTTCCATTCAAACAACTGTATTTAGGCATTAAATGGCTATTAAAACCCTGAGAATGGATTAAAATCTTTCCGAGGAGGTCACACAAATGATTATGGGTGTCATGATTCACAAACCATGAGAAACACCAAGGTATAAGTTTCAGGTAGAGAAGCCAGAGAGATTAAGAAGGAATGGTTAAAAAAAATAAAATTAAAATAGAGGAGCAGCAGAGAACAGGAGGAAATAATACCACAGAAGCCAAAGGGATAGACATTCAGTAACAAGTAGGTGGCCAGCTGAAGTTTAGTAAGGTAAAGACAAAAAAATCTGTTCCTTTTGGCAACACAGGCAAAATATCTAGAGTCCATTTATTGGAGTGTAGGAGAGGAGAGCATCTAGATAATAAAAATTGAGTAGTGATTATGAGACAGCATAGTAATTTTGGGCAGGGAATAGAAAACACCAGGTGACCAGACAGCCAAGTTAGGATCACATGGCCAGAAGGAATGCCAGATAGGCTGACCTCCAGAATGTCACCACCCCTCCACTCTCTACTCAGAAACACGGAGATAGCTGATTTTATCTCCTTCTAACTGCGAGTGTTGAAGCCACTGGCCTGCCTGCACAATTGATCAAGGTTTGACAGGAACACATTTCTAGGGTGGCAGTAATGAACCATCTGCCATCTTGTCCCCACAGCAAAGGCGCAAACATAGTTACCAGGCAATGCAGATGGAAAAGGAAAATTCCACAAGCCTGCCTTTCCTAAAAAGTATGCCCTTTCACAAAAACACACCTTGTCCCCAGCTTAATAAAAGCAGCCAAGCAGAGCCAGCCCCTGAGACAGTCAGGGGACCTTCCTTTCTTTCCTCTGTGCTGCCTCCCTTGTTAAGAATCATTGTCCTGTGTGATGATGTTCCCAGCATTCCTTTCTGAACCTCCTCACTCACATGCTCTCTCTGGATATCCTCAATCCTCATCCTCCTGATGACCATGATGCCCACACTTCGTTTTCCTAGCACCTACATTTTGTTCCTGTATTCTACACTCAGAGCAACTTTCCCCCCTTTCCAAAGCCAGTAGCTTTGAGGCCATCCTTGACTCTCCTTTCTTTCCCTGCTCATGTTTAATTATAAATCCTACAATTCCTCCTTAACTATCTCTGAATTCTGGTGTCTCCTCTTCAGCTCTCACTCACTGCCACTGCCTTAGTATTTAACTGTGACACCCTCCAGCTGGTTCCCTGCCTCCAGACCCTCTCCAGTCAGACCTTTCCTTTATACTTGCCCAGACTTGTATTTATTTTTTAATTTTTAATCTTTTATTGTTGAAAGTATTACATATGTCCCTCTCTCCTCTCTCCTCCCTGCCATTGACCTTTTCTAGCCCACCCAGACTTGTATTTTTATAAACCAAACCACTCCCTGACATAGAAAATACATTTTGGTTCCCTTTTGCCTAATGCTTCAAACTCTAAAGGGTTACCATACCCGGGCTCCCTGCTTCCTTCGAGCTCCATCCTCAGCTGCCCTCACACATGGGCACCCTGGCCTCCTCAGGATGCTGGGCTCTTCCAAGCCCTTTGAAGGCCCTATTCCTCTGCACAGCTATCTGTCCATTCAGAAATGCACCTTCCTCTTTGTCAATCTTCAAAACCCAACCCAAATGTCACCTACTCACCAAAGTTGGGCTCACCTGCAGCTGTTGACATTCTGCTCTCTATATTACCATTAGATTTTACTCGGAGATTCATCTGTTTATAGGTTTGTGTGCCCCACTAGACTTGTTGCTCCTGGGAGTATAATCATCTCTGTATCCCAGGGCCCAGACACTCAGCATCTCTATTCACTTGTGAGGTTTTAAAGGAGCAGATTATCTGTCACTGTCTTTTTGTCTCTCTCAGTTTCTCTCTGCCCCTCTTTCCACACAAACACATCTGCTTTCCACCCCACCCCAGGCAGAACCCCACACTTCTTCACACACCACTGACCACATAAAACATACTTTCTTCCTTGAACTTCACACTTTAAGAAAGAGGTAAACCAGTTTCACAAGTCTTATGCTTGCTACTGATTTCACTTATGTTTTGTTGTTTAGAAGGACTGATCTTTTAATCCTCACTTTGGTGCTTCTTTTGTGGAAACTTCTTTGAATAGTTGTTCTTTGATCTTTGCTTAGCTTTAATAGTCAGTGTTTCTAATATTGTGTTTATAGCTAAACTCACCATGCTTTATTAACTTTTTTTAAAATTTCTTTATTGATTAAGGTATTACATATGTGTCCTTATTCCCCCATTACCCCCCACCTCCCATTCATGCCCCCACCCCCCTGTTGTCTGTGTCCATTGATTAGGCTTATATGCATGCATATAAGTCCTTTGGTTGATCTCTTCCCCTTACCCCCACTGTCCCCTACCTTCCCTGAGGTTTGACGTTCTGATTGATGTTTCTCTGTCTCTGGATCTATAAACTCACCATGCTTTAATTGACACACTCTTAGACAAGCTTTACCCAATGGTGGAAAATATTCTGTTTTACCAATGTAATCTTTCTATCCTATATTGGGAAAGTAGATGGGGGTGGGGGAAGGCAGGAGAGAGTAAAGTGGGGAAAGGGGGCTTAATGGTGATGGAATGAGACATGGGGTGGTGAACACAATATAATATACAGATGATGTATTATAGAATTGTACACCTGAAACCTATATAATTTTATTAACCAATGTAATTCAATAAAAAAAACACAGAAAGTAGGAAGCCCCTTTTTATCATTTTGACTTAATTAGGTCAATTTTAAGAAGCAAAAAAGCAATTTTAATTCACAGTTTCCTTCTCTTGGCTTTAAACTGCTGGAAAATCTTGCAATGAAAAGTCTGTTCTAATAACAGTTCTGTGCTTTGCTTAATGCCTTAATACTGACTTGACTTGAAACACTTAGTGAAGATCATGGTGAGAAACAGTGATACGGGTAAGAGAGGAGGGAAAGCACATTTTCAGGTTAAAATGCTGCATAAAAATCACAGAGATGAGAAATATTACATGAAATAGGCCAAATAAGCCCTTGAGAAACATCTTTCTATTTCTAGCAAATTTAAAAACTTTGATGAATGGTTCTGCAGTTCTGCCCTTCACATTTTTTAATCGAATAAACTTAGATGAAAATATAAAGCAATTTTTCTTTGCTCAGGAAAAGCCTTCACAGTAAAATGTACATATAGCTTATTGGGATGTTACATATCAAGTGCAGATTCCATGTGTTAATATTTAGAAAACACTCATTTCCCTAAGATTCATCTGCTACTCTGCAGGCTTTCCTTTTGCCCTTGTAACATTCTAAAGAAGTATGCTACCTCTGACTTACTCTGCAAATATTTCAGCTATCATAAAAAAAAAATAGTGTACCACACAGCTAACATCAAATCAGTTTAAAATTCTCAGGAGTTAAAAGTGTGGTTGCTTAAGTTAATGGACTAATCAAACCATAGTTTTATAGGGTGTTTCTGCAATATTCTAATTACTGCAATCTGATTTTCCTTAGTAATTGTGAAGGTCAAAACTGAAAGCCTGATTCAAGAAGGAAATTAAAAGTTAAGAATAAAAGACAAAGGAAGACATTTCTATCCCGAACATATGTCATGATAGATTGAGTTGACCTTGTAAAGTTAAAGAAAGGTTTTTCTGTAAATCACATTGGAGTTGACTACAACCACTTCACACACCACAGACCACATAAAACATACTTTCTTCCTTGAACATACTTTCTGGAAAATTGTGTCCCAGTCTTTGAAACAGTATCATTTCATTTAATTGTGTTATTTTTCAGTAAATAACAAAAAATATATTAAACAAAAAATCATATTTATGCATATTTTGATGTTATACCTCTGTAAGGCTTTCATGTGAGTAAGAACAGAAGTAAGGGAAAAAATCCTTTGTCAGACCTCATGTTCTGATTTGGTGATTCCAAAAATATGGTCCTGGTACATACAGGACAAACTTTAGCAACAGATGGACAAATGGGCAATTTGGACTGATTGTGGATTTGGTGAAGAACCTCTCTATTCTCACAAAATATATTCCTATTCACATTCTGATGCCTAAAAACCCACCAATAAGAAACAAGGGTTTTCACTATGTAGTGAAAAGTAGCATTACAATTCAGAAATTCCTTGGATCTGTAACATAAGGCTCATATTTATCTTTTCTCAAATGTCATAAAAAATTAAAACAGAAAAATTAAAAGGTACATTTCTCCACCTAGATTGAACAATTGTTAACATTTTGCTGTATTAATTTTATTCATAAGTGTGTGTGTGTGTGTGTTTATGTTTGAGACATTTAAAAGTAAGCTATAGACACCATGACACTTCAGCACCAAACACTTCAGCATAGATAGCCTAAAATCCACAGTATTCTCCTACATAATTATAATGCCATTTTCATACATAAGAAAGCTGGAAGTCATTTCCTGACCACAGGAAGCAGCAAAGCTCTACTCTTTTTTCCTCACCCCATCCCACCCATTTACTGACGTCCTCCAGAAAAACCCTGGCCGGGTGTGCTAGGAGGACAGGGAAGAATTGTAGAGAAGAGCTGACAGTTGTGAAGACTCCTGGGTAAGTGTGACGTGGATCAGGAACTGGCCAATGGTGGGACATGAAGGTGTGGCAAGGGATGAAAGAACAGGACTAGAGAAGTGAATGAAAGCAGTGACTGTCATGAATATGAGGTTCCTGGGAGGTTGGAGGGGACTCAGGGCCAAATAACACAGGCGCTCTCTGTCCTGGCCTCCTTTTCTGAGCCTTTCGTCATTTAACACTACCTTGTGCATCTTCACTGAGGAAAAAAAAAAGAGAGAGAGAGACTAATTATTTCTTGTTTCTGGCATTTAAAAATATTATCGAGGGTTTAGGAAGCTCCTGCATTACATTTATTTTGTCTTATTTCTTTGGGTGACTAATCAGGCCTTATCCTTTCATTGCTGGAGAGGGGTGGGGTAGGGAGTTGGGCAGGGATGCAGTTGGGGGCTGGCCCACTTCATTAAAAAAGAGAGACAAGCAATTAGGTTGACGAGTACTTAAAGAGTGTGCAAGCTGCTGAAACTCAAGCTCTGGAATCCCAGTGTTTGGGCCTTGAGGCCATTGTGCGAGGTCCACATGATTAGTTAGGCGTTTGCTTGATGGATGTGGGAGGATTGGATTAGGACATATGAAAAACTCGGTAGGTTGTTCTTGAGTATAATTTACTTAATTGTTTCTGGCCTGGTAAGTATACCTAGAGGCTTTCTATCGATGTATGTGATTCAACGAAAACAAAAAACAATAAGGTCTTTGTTGACTTGTGATTTAATGGCTTTAAATAAATGAACTTCTTTTGGATCAATTCAGTACACGGATGATTTTGCAATCTATTAACTTTTCTATACTTCTCCCCCTAAGTTACAACATTAACATATAACTTTGAAGAAATCACTTTATATCCATCAAGCAAAGGTATTATTTTTTGTACATAGAGAATTTCAAATGTGTAGACATGCCCATATAAAAACTGAGCCTTCAATACCAGATTCCAGTTGAGGATTTAGACTCTCAAGCCAATTTTTAATTGAAATAAGGTCTTCCTTTAAAAAAAACAACAACATATTAGGAGCATTTGGTGCAAGCTAAAGAATGTTCTATAGGTCAGCAGTCAGTTCTGCACTAAACTAATTGTGAAACTACTATGGTTGGAATTGTGACACCTCCTCCCCACAATTCATATGTCAAAGCCCTAACCCCCAAAGTGATTGTATTTGGAGATAGGGCCTTTAGCAGGTGATTAAGGTTAAGGAGCTCATAAGGACAGGGTTCTAATCTCTCTCTCCATGCACATGCATCAGGGAAAGGTCCCTGTGAGCACACAGTGATAAGATAGCTACCTGTAAGACAGGAAAAGATCTCTCACAAGGAACCTAATTGGCAGGCACGTTGATCTTGGACTTCCCAGACCTCGAACTGTGAGAAAACAAATTTCTGTTCGTTAAGCACTGTCCTCCTCTCTCCCAAATGTTTATGGTGGTTTGCTATGGCAGCCCAAGCCAATCTTAAGCAAGACAATAACCGTAATCAAGTTGTTTATAGCATCTCTGGGCCTCAGTTTCCTGGTATGTAAAAGTTGTGGGTCAGAATGGACACAGGCAACAGGGGGGTAAGGACATGAGTGGAGGGGATGAGTGGGTAATGTGGGAATAAGGACACATATGTAACACCTTAATCAATAAAGAAATTTAAAAGAAAGTTGTGGGTCAGACTAAATAAACCCTAAGTTCTTCTCTGTCTCTAGCATTACTTTGATTTAAACTGAAATTGTCTGGCTCCAGAAGGACATCAGTTAAGTGTTTTGTTTTGTTTTTAAATTGTAACTTTCCAATTTTTATAAAAATTACGAAATGGTACAAAGAAGTTCCATCTTTCTCTTTCCAGATTCAGCAACTTGTAATATTTCCCCCCATTTACTTTCTCATATTCTCTTCTCTTTTTCTCTGTGTGTATTTGTACGTACACTATTTTATTTTTCTGAACCACTTGAGAGTAGATGGCAGATTTGATATCTCTCTGTTCCTGAATACTTCAGTATGTATTTCCTAAAAACAAGAATATTTTCTTACCTAACGATGGTTGCCAGTTTAAGGAAATTTAACACTGGCATGAAACTTTTATGTAATCTACAGCCCATATTCCAATTTCTTCAATTGCCCCAATAATATTCTTTAAGGCATGTACCCCTCCCCACAATGGGAACCAGTCCAGGATCACATATTGCATTTAGTGATTATGCCTTTTTAGCCTCTTTCGATCTGAAACAGTTCTTTGCTTTTCTCAGCTCTTTGCTTTTATGAATTTAACAGCTTAAGTAATACAAGCCAGTCATTTACCAAAATGCCCTTTATTTTGGATTGTTTGTGTTGCCTCCAGATTAAATTCAGGTTACGCATCCCTGCCTGGACCGTTACATAAGTGACAAAGTTGTGTCCTCTCCAGGTAATCACATTAGGAGGCACATGATATCTGAATGTCCTTCCTTGGTGATGTTAATCTTGATGACCAGATCAAGGCATTGTCCAGTTTCTCCACTGTATAGGTTCTACTTCCCCATGCAACTATGAAGCAATATGTGGAGAAACACTTTGAGACCATGCAATGATCCTGCTCATCATATTACTTTCCCTCAGACTTTGCATCCATTGATGATTCTTGACTGAACCAGTCTTTACTATGATGCTTGGAAAATGATGATTTCCAATGCCACTACACCCTTCACATTTATCAGTAGATGCAAGTCATTCACCCATAAGCCGGAGTTCTCAGTGTCCCTCTCCCTCGGTTATTGTGCTCCTAGGATATTTGTTTTATTCAATAGGTAAATAATCTATTACTTGCCTTATTTATTTTGTTGCTCAGATTGTCCTAAATTTGGCCACTGGGATTCCCTTCAAACCGGCTCCTATGCATTTTTATATATTCCCATATTTAAAAAAAAAATATTTGAGAAATACTGATTAAAATCAGAGGCAAATCAAAGTAAGTGCTATTTTTGTGTGCTGTGGGGTCCTGGAGGCAAAGTTAAGGACAAATTATCAGTTGACAGCAACTCAAAAATGTATTAGATGTTATAACTATATACAACATATTCTCTTTAGTGGTTTTAGTCTCAGGTCTTCTCATAATTAGTTTTCATAGTCATCATAGGTAATTAGACTGGAGTTGGCTGAAATCCATGGGCTAATTTGCGGCCTATGTAAAACTGCTTTCAACATGGAGTCTTCTTCAACGTCCTTCTCATCTGAGTGCCAACTTCTTTCTCATCTGTCTCTCTCTGTGACGTATGTGCGGGTTTTCACTTTACTGGAGCCCTTGGCGCATGGTCTCTGTGGAGGTTCTGATGGCTCTTCTTGCCTCTGCAGTCTTGCTGAGCAAAGCCAGATTTTCTCCCAAGCTCAGTAATGATTTTCATTCTTACTATCAACACTAAGGCACTAAGCTAGAGGTTTTCAAACTTTCTCTGTTCCAATGCTCAGTGTCTCAATAATCTTTTCTAATGCCCCACGCCAAAAGAAATACCAAACTTCCTTTCATATTTATTTAAAAATTTTTTAAATCCTCACTCCAGGACATGCTTATTGATTTTATTTTATTTTTTATGCTTATTGATTTTATTTTATTTTATTTTTTATGCTTATTGATTTTAGAAAGAGGGGAAGGGAGAAACATCCACATCAATCGGTACATGCCTTGACCAGGGATTGAACCTGCAACCCAGGTATGGGAAGACACTCCAACCTACTGAGCCACATTGGCCAGGGCACAAACAGTTCCTTTTATTAAGTGCTCAGGCTCAAACAACTCAAGTATTTATGTCCAACAATTTTGTAACTGTTTGGGAAAAATTATACACATAAATGGAAAGAAAAGTTTTATTTATAAACATCATGATTTACCAATGGGATGTGTGCACCCTGTGTAGCTCATGCACACTTTCTCCAGCCATGGAAGCAGACTAGACACCGCCACTCTTATTTCCTTTACACATTTATTTTCACAGGCAATTGCTTTTTATCATAACGGCTGAAAACCTAGCTTCCCAAAGAGATAATGTCACTGACAGAAATGTAGCGTTATCTATGGCTGAAACTATGAGCTACCTGGTAGGTTGTGCAGCGTCCCACAGATGTCCAATATCACTATGTTTCCCTAAAAAATGTACCCATGCAGCACCCCATGGCACCTGGCTGCACAATTTGGGAATGATGACACCACGCCTGGGAATAATCTCCTTTATAAAACAGCAACAAATATTGTGCTGACGTTAAAGATCTTTCCACTAATGGTGACACAGTAGAATTCATTATGTAGAACAAGCTGTGGCTCTTTTTCACAGTTTGTACGTTGGGTGATCACATCGTTATTTTCCAGTCGTTCTGGGATATGTTCAAGAGTACCTACCGAGATTCAGAGACAACAGATGTAAACAAGGACTGTTCAGGGCAAACCAGCAGTGTGGCCGACCAGTTAATCCATGACATACATCACAACACTTACATTCTGAAATCCACCTTTACTCTACCAGTGATCACTATTACGATCTACTTTCTATTATCTTGTCATTGGCCAAAGGATGCTACCACATTAAAGTGTAAAATATGAAGTTTATTGGTTGTGTTCTTCCTTTTCTTACCTCTCCGATCCTTTTTCCTCCGTTTCCCCTCAGACCATGGACCTTTTCTTACCCCCCTACCCACACCCCCAACCCCTTCAAAACGAACCGGGCAACTGCCTAGTCACCCAGGTTCAAGTCTTTCCTGCACTGTTTTGAAGAGAATGTGAAAGGTAGCTACATTCATGCCGCACAAGAAGGCCTGTAAAAGTCATCTTTTCTTATCTCTTTCTTTACGTATGAGGCGCACAAGGCAGATGCTTCAAATTTCTCCTTCTTTCACTCCAAGCCCACCAAAGCCTTCACAGGTCACTATCCGTCCCCAAGTTCTCTGGTCTCCTTCCCCACCTTAGCCAATACCTTCTTTTAAATCTCAAGCTCTTCTGTTATTTGGATTTGACACAAGAAAGGAGCTCAGAAAGCGACTCTCCACCTTAGCGTTTGCAAACAAATCCAAATATTCCCTCCCCTTCCCCCCACCATTGGAATGCATGCATCCATCCATCAACCCCTAAATGTTGGCTGTGAAGCCCCGCTTTAATGCAATGCTCTAAGAAGCCGGCTAAAAGTGCGGTACGATAATCATCCCTGCCTTCAGCGAATTACAATTTAATTGGAGAAGGGGGGAAAAATAGGATGTTTAGGCATTGCAGAATGTCTGCCTGGCACGTAGAGGATGTTTCAGAAACATATCTACCGGCGTAGGAAGCAGGATGGCCGATGGATAATGGCCCCGGTGAGCACGCCAGGCTTTCAGAGCGCCTGCACTGTGCCAGGCCGCTCCGCACAAAGCCGCGGTTAGTTGAAGGGGCATCTCGAGGACCCAGTCCTGCCTCCAAGACCCGGTCCACTCCCTGACCCCAGGGGCGGGTTGGAGGGAAGGGCCGGGGGTTGGCTGAGGGGACCGCCGAGCGGGGTCCCGGGGAGCAGCCCAGCTCCGAGGAGCCCTAGGGGGCGGCCTCCCCGCTGCGCGGCGGCCAACGCCACCCCCGACCCCGCTCTCCCCGGGGCGGGCGCCCGGGCCCACCGACCGCCGAAGCCGGCAGCCGCACCCGGGCTCGTCGTTCACGATCCCGGTTGAAAAGGAAGCCAGAGATTCGGGTCCTGTTGAAGAAAGTACGTTACGGGTGCAGGGCAGCTAATCGTGGCTTGTAAAAAGCAAGAGAAAAGAATTCTGATGTGACAATTTAACGAGACAAAGGAGAAACGCTGCAGTTAACGAAGAGACGGGGCGGGAAGACGCGAAGAATTCAGTAATATCTCGCTGCAAGGCGAGCGTGAGAGGAGCCGAAATAGCTCAGTTGGGAGAGCGTTAGACTGAAGATCTAAAGGTCCCTGGTTCGATCCCGGGTTTCGGCAGGACCGCCTTCCGTTTTCTTTTTAATGCGAAGGGACTCAAATTTCGTACGATCCTCTCTGAGGAGTAACCTGACGCATTGATGCCAGCGCAGCTAAGAACTGGGACTTGGAGGCTAAGGGAGGAGCGAAAGTGTCCGTCCCCAGTCCCTCCTAGAGGAGCAGCCACACTGCGCGGCCATTTCTGAGCCTAGTGGAAGGCGCTGCTGCGCGTGCGCGGTGGAAGCCCGGTACAGAGGCCTCCGCTGCTGTGGGAGGCGCTGTTGCGCGTGCGCGGTGGAAGCCCGGTACAGAGGCCTCCGCTGCTGTGGGAGGCGCTGTTGCGCGTGCGCGGTGGGAGCCTGCGGGCAGGGGCTTCGGCCGCCCAGGTTCCGTCCTGGCTTCCGGCGCTGTCCTTGTTTAGGGCGCAGCGTAGGGAGTCCAGCGAGAAAGGAGTGGTTTTGTCTCCGGGGACGAGACAACTTCATCCCAAATTTCATTCCTCAAAGCATCCCAATTTGAAAGGCAAAACGCAACTGTTGAATCAAATGGCTCCCATCTGGCCTTGCCGGTGAATGGAACCGGGCGGCTCGATATTTCTGGTTAGAGGCGCAGGCAGGGTGGCTCGCGTGGCCCAATGGATAGAGGCGAGGCAGCTTTACAGCTCTGTAAAATTAACCAGCCTTGCAGCTAAACAATTTTATTTGGAATCTAGACCAGGGGTTTTCAAGGTGTGGTAGCTGGCCCAGCATCCGCATGTTCACCTGGGAACTAGTTAGAAATGCCTATTTTGGGCCCCGCCTCACACCTAACGAATCAGAAACTCTTGTTCCCAACACTGTTTTAACAAGCCCTCCAAGTGAGGTTATGAAGAAACTAAAGTTTGACATCCATTTATCTAGCTATTCCTTTCTATTTCTAAAAGAGCCCTTTACCAAGACTTTTTGGGAACACACTTTTGCTGTTTGCTGTCTTTTGTTCTGCAAGTCTGAAATAAAATTTTGACGTCTGCTCGAAATTATTTTTTCTTAAATAATTTTTGCTTTCACAATGAGAGTGTGTGTTGGGGGTGCAATGTACAGGGGCAACCTCTTCTTTCCTGGCTATGTGGGGATCCACCCCAAGGCTAAGTTAGGAAGAGGCCCCAGGCATCTAATCCTATATAATAAAAGCCTAGGTGGCGCAACGTCCTCGCATGACATCATCACAAGATAGCCGCCACGAGATGGCCTCCACAAGATGGCCACCCTCACATTGTCACAAGATGGCCACCACAAGATGGCTGGCAGGGGAGGGCAGTTGGGGGGACCAGGCCTGCAGGGAAGGGCAGTTGGGGACAATCAGGCCTTCAGGGGAGCAGTTAGGTATCAATCAGGCCGGCAGGGGAGCGGTTAGAGGGCGATCAGGCTGGCAGGCAGAAGCAGTTAGGGGCAATCAGGCAGGCAGGTGAGCGGTTAGGAGCCAGCAGTCCCAAATTGTGAGAGGGATGTCCCAGTTTGGAGAGGGTGCAGGCTGGGCCGAGGGACAACCCCCCCCCCCCCATGCACAAATTTTGTGCACCGGGCCTCTAGTTCTATAATAGAAATTCATGCACTGGTGGGGGGACGTCCCTCAGCCTCGCCTGCGTCCTCTTGCAGTCCAGGACCCCTTGCTCCTTACTGCCTGCCTGCTCGCTGCTCCTTAGCGCTGCTGCAGAGGCGGGAGAGGCTCCCACCACTGCTGCTGCGCTCGCCAGCTGTGAGCCCGGCTTCTGGCTGAGCGGCGCTCCCCCTGTGGGAATGCACTGACCACCATGGAGCATCTCCTGCATTGAGCGTCTGCCCCCTGGTGGTCAGTTCGCATCATAGCCACTGGTCATTCTGGTCATTCCACCATAACAGTCACTTAGGCTTTTATTATATAGATTGTATGGCTCCTTTAGCTGAACCAGGACTCTGGGGTGGAAGGTTCAGGGATGTAGATCTGAATTACAGGAGGAAGAAATCTTAATCTATTGGCACCACTAGAAAATGGGATTTACAGTTTAGTGGGGTGCTGAGCTGCTGGCCTTCAGGTGAAAGAGTCACCTGTTGGATTTATACATTTGGTCTTGTGTATCTTTTGCTTCTATTGGTCTGAGAGGGGAAGGCAACTCATATTTATGAAGTACTATGTGCTCTCACATTGTTAATTCATTCATCAATTGTACATTAATTAATTGACCTCCCACTATGTGTCAAGTATTATTTGATCTTCATACCTACCTTATGAAGCACATAACATGTAACAGTTCTTGTAGGATTGCAAGGACTAATGTCAGCCATCTAACATCTATCACTTCCTAAATGTCACTATACATGAATACAGTATGTGTTGGGATGTTTGGTTAAGATGTGTGCATAAAAGTGGAGGTAATTGGAGGAAAGTAAAAGCTTTTGCTGGTTAATCTGAAAAGGCTCTATGGCAGTGGTTCTCAACCTTCCTAATGCCATGACCCTCTAATACAGTTCCTCATGTTGTGGTGACCCCCCAACCATAAAATAATTTTCGCTGCTACTTCATAACTGTAATTTTGCTACTGTTAATGAATCGTAATGTCAATATCTGATATGCAGGATGTATTTTCATTGTTACAAATTGAACATAATTAAAACAGTGATTAATCACAAAAACAATATGTAATTATATATTGTGAAATATTTATTTCTAATTACAAATAAATGAAATTTTGTCTTGAAGCATGGTGTAGCATGGGTAACAGTCTTAATATAACAACAGTAAACTACATTGCTACATTTTGCTACACTGAGGAGCGGTGTCTTGGTTCCTAAGACCATCGGAAATATGTGTTTTCTGATAGTCTTAGGCAACACCTGTGAAAGGGTCGTTTGACCCCCAAAGGGGTCGCGACTCACAGGTTGAGAACCGCTGCTCTATGGGGAAGTAGGTCTTTATTGGGCCTTCAGAGGGAGGTTTCTTGAGCAGGGAAAGACTAAACAGGAACAACCAGATATCCATGTGTTTAAATGGAAGGGGAATGGTGTAGATGTTGGAAATGAGAGTCATTTCAGACAATCTGAGGGCTGACTACCCTGTGGGGATGATGCAATAACCCTACATGATTTTAGAAAGAAACCTGGGACATCTGGCTCATCTGACAAATTTCTAAGGTGATTGGCAAGCATGCTGCTAAATGAAGGCTTACTTCTTAATTATTCTGGATACTATTTTCATTTTAGGCCAGGTTTATGATAAAGTGAAGCTGTTATAATTGTTATATACAATAAAACTAGATGAGCATTTAATAACTCATTGGGGCCTCTTGTGTAATCGATGTGTACCCACATTAATGCCCATTTTATTAGTCTTGGATCATACTTCTACTCTTTTAAATGCATAGTGCTTTATAGTTGCTTAGTTTCATGTTGTATTATTTGTATTATTAATATCTTTGATTTATCTGATGTTGTGCCTTGGTCAAAAATACTAGAACAACTCCTGTTTGGATTTGCCTTAGATTCCAGAAATATATGGATCCTGCTCAAATCATCCTTCATATGTGGATTACCTTGTTTAAATGTAGTTCACATATCTAACTGAAAATCGTGAAGGATTGATTGTAGTCCAGCTGCTGGAGGTAATGTTTGGGAGAGGGCCAGCAGACACCCAGGGAAGCAAAGAGGACAGTTAGAGCAAAGGCAAGGGAGTTCTTCATAACAGACTTCTGAGTCACATGCCAGTTCCATAAGTTCCAATTTTCACATAATGAGTTGTTTTAAAGCAGGGTGCACAAATATTTGACTATTCACTAGCTAAATATGTTCTACAGTGCACTTTGAGCAACCCTTTCCCCTCTGTACCTCATTGACTCTAGTATAAAGTATCAAGACTAACCAGAGTCGCCATGTATGGGGTGTTGTCTGTGTGCCAGGCAGTCTAATGAGTACTTTCCCCATCAGACCTGTTAATAACCCTTTGAGGTGGGAGGCATAGATGAATATAAATTAAAAAATGCTACATAGGTGTGCTGTTGTAAAAAGCCAGCACAATTCTGAGATGTATTAAAATGGAGCATTAGTCATAAAAATAAAGTAGCAGTTCTTTTATATGTTGTTAGTGAGATCCATGTTAGAGCACTTTGTTCAGTTTTAATTAACTCAACTTAAGAGGAAAGGGTTAACAAAGAACAAAAACATGATTAAGGAAGAGGAGAATTATTTTATAAAATAACAAAAAAGATATGAAATAGACTTGGTAAGATAAAAGAAAGTTAAGGGTAACTTGATTATTGTCTTCAAATTATTGTTTCTCAAGATTATGTAACTTTTAGGAAAATGCCACAAGAAGAAATGGGTTTAGATGAAGGTGTGAGAGATTTCTGTTAGTTAAAGAGACAAATTATGATAAAGTATTTGATTTAGATTTGTGATTTTAAAAAAGCAGCTTGACAAATTGGGTAATCTAGAGAATTGCTGTTGAATAGATTTGTCTGTGTTTAGCCAACTTTGGTATGTAGGGGCAGAAGAAAACTTTTCCCCACTACTCTCTGAGGTTCTTGGCTAGGGCCTCGTAAATTACAGTAGAATGACAAGAGAAAAACAAACAAGTTTACTATGTGCAGCATGCTTGCACATGGGAGTACTATTCAGTGATAAGTAACTCTAAGGGGTGATTAGAACTTGGGCTTATAGCATCTTAACAAAAAAACAATCCTATATAATAAAACCCTAATATACAAATATGTCCTACCAAACAACCTGTGGAACCACTGCTATGATGTGCACTGACCACCAGGGGGCAGACACTCAATGCAGGAGCTGCCCCCTGGTGGTCAGTGCACTCCCACAGGGGGAGCACGCTCAGCCAGAAGCCAGGCTCATGGCCAGTGAGCATAGCGATGGTGGCAGGAGCCTCACCTGCCTGTGTGGCAGTGCTAAGGGGCAGTGAGCTGAGCAGTAAGGAGCAGGAAGCAGGAGGGCGGTAAGGAGCGAGGGGTCCCAGACTGAGAGAGGGATCCTGAACTGCGAGAGGGCTGTCCGACTGCCGGCTTAGGTCCAATCCCCCGAGGGGTCCTGGACCGCGAGAAGATGCAGGCCAGGCTGAGGGACCCTTCCCAGTGCATGAATTTCATGCACTGGGCCTCTAGTACATTTATAGAGAAGTGACAAGACAAAGGAAAAGGACTTGGAGTTTCTAGAGTGGCCAATTATAGAAAGGCAGATATATGGGGAAGCTAATAGAAGATGAGGGTTAGATAGTAAAGTTTTTTATGTTGATCCTCTGGTGCCACCTCTGGGCTGATTAGGGTCTAGAGTTATCTCTGGTGATTAATTTCTGTCCTTCCTGGTAGAGAGGGGAGAGGGGACATCTTTACAAATGATGTGAGCTTTTCTTGTATTTGTGTGTTCCCAATTGCATTCAGCTCAAAATAATCCTCATGCCAAAGTGGTATGTTTGGGTTGGCTTATTCTGACACCACCAAAAAAATATACTGATTTGTGGTTTCTTTGTGGTTATTCTGCTGACAGTTCTGGAAGGAAGGGGATGGGGTAGCATGGAGTGTGGGCATTGCTGGCAGAGACCATAATAAAGGGTAGTTGATGCCCCACCAGTGTGGCTCAGTGGTTGAGCATCAACCTATGAACCAGAAGGTCACGGTTTGATTCCCGGTCGGGGCACATACCCGGATTGCAGGATTGGTCCCCAGTAGGGGACATGCAGGAGGCAGCCAATCAATAATTCTCTCTCATCATTGATATTTCTATCTCTTTCCCTCTCCTTCTCCTTTCCTCTCTGAAATCAATAAAAATATATATATTTTTAAAAAGGGGTAGTTGGAATGGATCCTATTATCTCTTAACATTAAATAGGTCTAGGAGCCACATGGCATCTCTCCTCACCTCTATGATGAGATAGTGTGCATGTCACAATCATGTACTCTAGTCAGAAAAAAATTTCAAAAGCACCCTGTATCCTGAGATAAACCAAGCAGCCCCCAGAAGATCCCATGTCTCTAGTAAGAGTCCTCATAATACATGAGGTTATGAGCCTTTCCTGAAAGTTATTGACTCTGCGTCAAAGATAATTTTATCATGACAATTTCAACGTTGATGTCTGAAGATGTGTGGTGACATTTGTAGATAGAATCTTGTGGCAGAATCGCTGTTTTCCCATGATGAACGGACTAACTGTGTCATCTTGTGTATAGAGGTGGGTATGTTGGATTTTTTTTGGGGGGGTTATTTCAGAGTTTCTTGTTTGTTTGTTTTTAAGCTAGTTTGTTTGCAAGCAATCTATTTTATTTTTCAAAGTGCTTTTCTCAGAACAAATGTCTGCTTAAAGATGGACTCAGTGTTAGGAAAATAAAAATGTGGGTCCTTCAGTAGAGTTTCAGGCAAATGAAACATGTGGAGGTGAACACCTGAAGCACAGAGCAGTATCAGGTGAGAATTCAGCAAAGAAAATTGCCATTCCATTCTTGAGGGCCTTGGAAGAAGGGCATAGGCATGAAAAGATGGAATGCCCAAGAGTTCTTGGTCAGTATGAAGACCTAACTCAGTGGTCGGCAAACTCATTAGTCAAAAGAGCCAAATATCAACAGTACAACGATTGAAATTTCTTTTGAGAGCCAAATTCTTTAAACTTAAACTATATAGGTAGGTACATTGTTATTGACTTAATTAGGGTACTCCTAAGCTGGCCTTTGCTAAAAACTCAAGGGGCCAAAGAGCCGCATGTGGCTCGCGAGCTGCGGTTTGCCGACCACTGATCTAACTTAATGTTTAAAGTGCTTTCGAAAGTAATGCACACACTTAAATGACATTGATGTGTCCTGTTACAGGGGAAGCATGCATCCTGCCAGTCTGTTTTATGTAAGTTTCATGATTACCTGAAGGAAAATTTGACAGGAAAGCAGTAGTCCCTAAAGTTAGTTATCTAGGGAATGAATATTTATATAGTTATATACATTTACTTGTGTGAAGGCAAATGTGGGGGCGGGTTATTTCCTAAAATCTGGAGTTGAGCCTCTGGAGTACCTTCCAGTGCAATGGGCTGTGTGCAGAATCACGGCAGAGCCTCCTTCTTTCCACATTAGTGTGGTTCCCTTTGAAATCTGAGTCTTACCATTTGCAGCAGCATGGATGGACCTGGAGAGCATTATGCTAAGTGAAATAAGCCAGTCAGTGAAAGAAAAATACCACATGATCTCACTCATTTATGGAAAATAAAGAACATTATAACCCGAGGAACAAAAAGATACAGAGGCAGTAAAGCATTGAACAGACTGTCAAATTACAGCGGGAAGGCTGGGGAGTGTTGGAGAGCGGGGGTGGGGGTGGGGGAGGGTGGGGGGGTGGGAAAGAGATCAACTGAAGGACTTGTATGCATGCATATAAGCACAACCAATGGACACAAGACACTGGGGGGGTGGGGTGGGATGAGGTCATGTGACAGGGGGTAGGGAAGGCTGGGGGAATGTCAATGGGGGAAAAAAAAGGAGATATATGTACTACTATATGTAATATTTTAAACAATAAAAAACAAAAAAGAAATCTGAGTCCTCCCGTAGTCTTTCTCACCTTCACAAAGTCTGTGTAGTTGCTGATTCGGTTTTTCCAGTGGTCTCCTAACTGGAGAGCCCAGCTCCAGGGGAAATGTCTCTTAAACATGCGGACAATGTGAAAAGAGGTTTGCTCTCTGTCCGCATCCCTTAGTTCCCAGAGCACAGCATCTAATTAATAACATCTACTTTCTTTCTTCCCATCCTATCTTCTTTTCCAATCTCCCTCTCTCAACTCACAGAGTCTAAGTCTCACATTTAAGAGTTGGGAATTTGAGAAAATGTTTTAAAAATTTTAATTTCTTTTTTAGACTTGATCATTGAAACACACAGTGAGAAGTTTAAACAGAGAAAGGGGTGTACAATGAAAAGCACACTTCCATTTTAGCTCTGTGCCTAGCTCCCCTCTGCAGAGACCATTGTTAGTAGCTTCTAGAGTATCCTTGCTGCAAGAGTTTTTGTATATGCAAGCACATATGACATTTTATACAAATAGTATCATTATTATGCACACTGTTCTAAAGCTTCTTTCTAAAACTGTACATTCTTCTTTTCACAAAGCACCATTCTTTCTTTCTTTCTTTTTGTCTTAACCGATTGTAAACCTGAGCTGAACTTTTAAACCATATTTAATATCCTATAAAGTATTCAGAGATAAACTCACCCAATATCAATGATTACATTCCTTAATTGAATTGGATTCTAAAGATACGATTGTAAAGGGTTTTAATATTAAATCCATAAACTGGATCTAAATTTGAATGGTCTGATCTCTTATTCTAGGAACAATTATTAACAAATGCTTGGTTTTATTCCTTTTGAAATAATGAAGGCCTGATCTGTTAAGTAGTTTCAGCTATTGATTAAATAAGAACGAGATACAGATATACAGCAGCATAAAAACATTTCCCTTTTAAGTATTTTCTTATGTCAAGTTGGTAAGTTGCTCAGATAAAAATAATCAGTTACCTATTCATTTCACATCTTATTTCTTGAATGTCTTCTCAATTCAAACCGTTTTTCAGGTTCTCTCAAGTTTTGCCTCCTCATGAAACCTTTCCCATAGCTCAAGCTAATATTGCTCTCTCCCCATTTTGACTTCCCAAAGAGCTCAGTGCTATACATTGGGCATATATTTCTGTAGCATCTCTCATTTTCACTTTTGAATGGGTGCTCATTTCCTGTGACAAAATGCTACCTCCTCAAAAAAGGTGGCCTTGCCAAAACCGGTTTGGCTCAGTGGATAGAGCGTCGGCCTGCGGACTGAAAGGTCCCAGGTTCGATTCCGGTCAAGGGCATGTACCTTGGTTGCGGGCACATCCCCAGTAGGGGGTGATGTGCCCAGTAGGGCAGCTGATCGACGTTTCTCTTTCATCGATGTTTCTAACTCTCTATCCCTCTCTCTTCCTCTCTTTTCCTCTCTGTAAAAAATCAATAAAATATATTAAAAAAAAAAAAAAAAGGTGGCCTTGACTTCAGGGAGAGGTACTTCAGAGTTTCCATGTTCTAGCAAGGAAATGCCAGTATTATCCAGTAGTGGTGCTCTGAAAGAGGTCATGTGACCTGAAGTAGCTGGAGGGGTGTGGGCTGAATACCCCTAGGAGGTGGAGTAGGGCTTGGGCTCTCAGAACAAAAGGCAAAGGCAAAGACAGCAAGGTAAATGAAACCAGGCAGGCAGGCATAGGGGCAGTCAAACTCTCTTCCCTGCTCTGGCCAGTGTGGCTCAGTTGGTTGGCCATCTTCCTGTGCACTAAAAGGTTATTCGTTCGATTCCGGTCAGGGCACATGCCTGGGTTGTGGCTCGATCATGGTAGAATCTTAAAAGCAGCAAGAGAAAATCAGTGAAGAAGAAGGCGGCGGCGGCGGAGGAGGAGGAGGCGGAGGAGGAGGAGGAGGAGGAGGAGAAGGTGAACAATAAAATGTCAATAAATACATATCTATCAACAATTGAATTGAATCTAAAAATCTAAATGAACAAGGAATCTAATGATCAAAATAAGCTGATGAATAAAATAGAACCGGAGGCATGGAAACATGGAACAGACTGATGATCTCAGAGGGAAGGGGAGAGAGGGAGGTAGGAAGAAATTAACCAAAGAACTTATATGCATATATGCATTACCTATGGACACAGACAATAGGGTGGTGAAGGTTTGGGGCAGGGTGGGAACCGGGTGGAGAGGGGACATGGGGGAAGAAAGGTTAATATTCTCAACAACAAAGATTAAAAAATTCATGATAGGCAGTGGAGAGCCCGTCCCCCTCAGCCAGGCTGACTGAAGAATAGGAGGTGAGGCTCATGGCAATAGCTCACAGCCTTGAACTCTCCCCCTGGGGGGAAAAAGGTGGGTGGTGCACCAAGTCCATGCGCTTTTTGGGCTGCAGTGGATGCAGCGGAGGAAATGCAGTCCCCCAGGAGGCAGGGAAGGCTGAAGCCAAGGTGCCACAGCCCTGTGCAGTCGCCTGGGGAGGGGCCGAAGGCACAGCCCTGAAGGCAGGTCTGCTGGAGCTGAGCTCTGACTCCACCTATTGGCTGGGTAATGTTCATAAGTTCTCTAACCCTTCTCAGTTTCCGTTTCCCCACTGTAAAATAGAGAAAAGGAGAAACACCTATTGTACAGGGCTATTATAAGAATTAAATGAGAGAATCTGTGAAACATGCCCAGCAAGTGGTGTCCTGAGTGCTCAGGAGGCTCGCCCTGCACACTGCTCTCTTCCTTCAGAAGCAGTTTAAACTCCAGCTCTTTGTGGCTCCCCAGGAAAGCTTCGTTGTTCTACTCTGTGCCTCCCACTCTTCACCCACATATCCATCTGGAGACTATCTTATTGTATTTCACTGGTCTTTTCGGCTATGATCTGCTTAAGATCACAATTCCAGTGCACAGCAGAGGGCACATAGTCGGTGCTGAACGCCTATTAACACATCTTCTCCCTTTTCACTCTGCCAGTGGTTGCTCACCACCGTGTCATAGTCCCTGGCTGCACTTGTTTTTATTATGTTCCCTAACAAGAGAATTAACTCCTTTGAGGGCCTAGACTGAGGTTCCTATTTCCTTTCGATGCCTTATACCACACAGCCCTGTGCCAGAAACATGTTAGGTTCTCAGGAAATGCTTCTTGACATCTATCGATTTGACAATAAGTAACTCTTTTAGAAGGACTGAAGAGGCTGTGTGGTTAATTTAAGATTATGGATGATTTTCAGTGTTTTTTGTTAATCTGTATTTACAAATTTTTCTTATTTGCATAATTTAAAAGGGAGGGGAAAAAGAGGGCTCTAAACCTTCTTCAACACAGCAGAACAGGACAGCAGAAAGTTGGATCTCTTTGTTCTGGCTCCAAAAAGAGCATGGGTTTGTCCTAATAGTTGAGTCATTTGGGGAACCAGAAGCTGCCAGAGCACGAGCCCAGGTGAATTTGGGTCATAAACCCACGAGCGAGGATCATAGTCACACATGGCGAGATTCAATAAATGTCTTAATAACAGCAATCAAAACCTTCTCTCCATCTTTCAAGTTACTTAAAATGCTCTGCTATTTTTAAATGCAAGGTTTAAATAACTTCCTAGATAAACAGGTTTTAAAAAACCGTTCAGATGTAACAGATTAAAAGCTAAATAAAGGTTTTGTGTTCAAAGGGATATAAAGAAAACAAACAGTCCAACACAAACAGAAGCATGTCTTACTAATGCAAACGTTTTACTTAATTACTAGTAATCAATTACCAGGTCATTATTTGTCGATCTTCAGGAGGTGTGCCTGGGAGATCCCCTTTGAAGAGCAGCTGCTGGACATCACAGGCCTTGGCGGCCCCCAGAACATTATGCTGTCCAATGGGAATGCGAAATCATCAGGTCCAGGCCTTTTGGTGCATGGCATTCTTAAGGGTTGGACCTGTCAACCCTGGGTCCTAGGATGTATCTGCCCCTGGCCCGCCACACAATCTGTGCACATAGTTGGGTCCGCTAGCCCTTAAATAAAGGGTTCTCTTTCTCTCGATGTGGAAGGGTTTTGTGTCACTCACTAGCTTCTGGGTTGGTTCTTGAGACCATTTTGGAAGCATAGCCCAACTTTCCCCTGGAGTTCAGGTTTATACTATCTCCAGCTAACACCTCTTTGGATGCCTGAGCAGGAGTGGGGTTGACTTTGGTTTTCCATGGAGCCTCTGTGGGGTGACAGGAGGTGTTTTCCTTTTAAGAGGGCATCCTATGCCGGGCTATACTATTTCAAAGTACTGATTATTAGTGTGTATTTGCAATTCCCCATGGCCTACCAACTCGAGGGTATAGATGGGGTCTCGGTATTGGTAATAACTCAGAGTTTTCTGACTTTTTTGCCCCAAGTCTTTATGCGGGGGCCTGATGCGGCAGGGATCTCCCTTTTCCGTGGCCAGCACGGAAAGAGAGATGAAATTGGTTCTTGGTAGAGGTGGCCGGGGATTGAGAAATAATGAAATAAAGAGAGTTGACACAGAAATAGATTCAAGCTGGTTCCCGGGTGGGTCGCTGACCTCTTCTGCTGGACTGCCTTGAGCCACGCAGCACATTTATTTATTTTCCAATATACAAGGGGGTTTCACCGGAAAACTTAAGATCAAAGGAGCTTGGGAGGGCCCAGGTCCTATTCATTTCCTGTTTTCCGGTGCTAGACTGGATTTACATCTCAAAGCCCTCTTCTGGAACCTGGACAAAGGTAAGTTAGGAACTGATAACACCCCCGCATTCTTGCAGGGGGGGGGGGTAACTGACATGACTCTGCCAATGTCTCAGGCTCAGTTAATCAACAATTTAAAGAATGTCCATGTGTCTTCCCAGGGGGCCCTCTACATCTTTATTGAAGACCTCAGCAACCAGAAAGACTCTCACCTATACCTGTTGAGGTTAATATATGTATTTTCACAAACAAATCTCAGATTGCCAGGCACCACCATCGGACTTCTGGTCTACCAGGTTTCTCTCACTTCCTACTTGTTGTCAGGGGCACTGACGTAGATACGTTAGCGCCTTCCGGTGCTGAGTGCTACTGTGTTCTGCATAAAAGAGCTGCTGGTGGGTCTGGAAGCACCCTTGTCTGACAGATCTTTATGACAGATCTCCTTCAGTTCCTGCAATTCCTTTCCATTGGGCTTGATGCAACGACAGGCACCATTTCCATTTCATTTCCCTGTATCTCCATGTCATCATAGCTATAATGCTTCCTCCTTATGTAAGCCAAAAACCTAAAGTTCCTTTGGAGTTCATCTCATGGAAATGACTTGTCTTGGGTCTGTTACACCATTCAATCAAACATGACCATAGATCCTAAACCTCAGTAATAGATATAACTAAAATTGCCTGCATAAAAATGGGTACATGGAATGTATTCTAAATTGTATATATCGACAAGCTGAAACCAAATCCTTCAAGTAGAATTAAATATTTGGACATTTCAGGCAGTCTAATCATGTGAGGAGGTTGTGGGTCCTTAAAAATGCTGTTTTAAAATATTGATTCAACATTTATTTGGATGGCACAGGGGAGGGATGAAGGATGTGATAGCAAGTGGCAACTCTCAGCTTTGATGTTGGACAGATTATCTCCTGCCTTCAAATTTTCCTACTTCACTCAACTGAGAGTGTTTAAATGACCTCTACTCACCCTGCTTAGAAGGTACTTCAGCAACTTTCAGATGTTGTTTGAGAATGTTCTTTGAAGAGCTCACTCCCCCACCTAGAGCAGCTATTGCAGTGCAGTAGAAACCATCCTGACAGACTTCCACTTGACCGGTTAGCCTATGCTTTCCATTGCTTTGAGACAAATCACCTGATGATCAGGACTCACTGAAAGCTCATGGCCAGTTGGCCACTCTCTGCTATCCCAGCACTCTCTGCTCCCAGCAGTTGAGTTGTATCCATGCCAAAAGTCATTTTATTGTTCTTGTTTCCAAACCTATGCATGCCAGTTGTACTTATTCTATATAATAAAAGCATAATATGCTAATTAGACCAGACGGCCTTCCGGACGACCTTCCGGATGAAGCTGGGGCTGTGAGGTCTGAGGCAGATAAGGCCTCAGAGGTGGCCACCGTGGCGGCAGGGGCCGAGGCACCTGAAGTGACAGCGGGGGCCGAGCCTCTTGAACAAATATTGTGCATCGGGCCTCTAGTTATTGTGTAAGTGTGAAAAGCAAAAGACAAAGAAATAATTGGAGTTTCTAGGAAAATGAAATTGGATTATTTTGAAAGACTTAATAAAATGGAGTTGCCGGCTATAGATATTATATGCCTGTAAGGGGGGCTCAGCCCATTGACCTGTTGTACTTTCCACTTAACATGACCTGAGAACTTAACAGTTCTTCCCTTGAGGTGATACCAGCCTTGAAGGGAAATTTATTACTACAGATTTGAAGGGAAATTTATTTGATTATTTTGTCTTTATTGGAGGACTAGACATGATTGGGTAGTTGATGAAGAAAGATAAATGAAAAGATAGGGGGAAATTGTGAATGTATAAAGAGGTGTGTTCAACTTGTTTCATAAGAATTATTATGACTTTGTTCTAGTGGAAATCATGGAACATGCATCATGATATAATAAATGTAATGATGTTAATTAGCCAGCTTATACTCAAACAAGGCATACATGCATAAAAAGATTTGTGAATGATGAACTGTTAAATGTTTTGAGGTAAAATAAAGTGTTTAAGGTGCCAATGTCCTTTTTTTCACGATTCCCTGCTTCAACCAACCTTTTCAATTACCAGTCCTACTGACCAGCTCCAGTTCAGTCATTAAGAGGGCATCTATCTACTCCATTTCTTTCAACTAGGTTATTCTCCTGTAAGATCCAGTAATTACAGTCTGTTCTAGCTGGTTACCTGTCCTGTGGTGTTTGGCCTGCCTCAAGGGATTGGCACAATGCTGCCTACTTAGCCCATCCTATAATGCTGCCTGCACCTGAGATTTTAAAAAAATTCCCAGTAAATATTTTAGGTAAGATGCTAGTAAACTTTCTTTGATGAAAGGTAATTTCATAGTCTAGTAATGTAAGGAATAGCTGGGTTAAACAAATAAAATACTTTTTTGTTTGTTTATTTTTTACTGCCAAATTTTCATATCCTTTTGTGTTATAATTGGGAAAAAGAAAAGGAGTTTGGGGAGATGGGCCATCATATTTATCATTTATCCATACTTAATTTGCTATGGAGGCTCTTTTTCAAGAATTGCCATTTGAATATATCAGACACACTCAAGAAAATTCTTTGTAATTGATTTTTTATGTCCTTAATCTGGATTTTCAATTCCTTGAGGCTAGGAATTGTGTGTTATTCATCATTGCATTCCCAGGGCCTCCCACAGTGCCTGACTCACATACTCCCTCAGTAAACTTGTGTTAACTAAATGTGTGGGCACAGAGTGAGTGCCCAATTTACTTCTTGTCATGACAGTACTCACAGCTGGGACCCCAAAGCCATATGCACCATAGTTCAGTCAAGTTGTGAAGAGATAATCACTCTTCATGAGCCACAAGTCTTGAAGACAGCACATATGGCCAGAATTTAATGCCCACATCAGATTTTACTTAGAACAAATCTGAGCTTAACCTCTCATAGCTATAAGCATCAGGGTCGGTAGGCTCAACTCAGAGCAGTTACATTGGTGATAAGTTTACAAAGGCAAAGGAAATATTTTCAGGGTCATCTGAGCAGGCACAAGCTCCCGGGTAGATGGGTTTGTGGCACCATGATTCCAGAGTATCCTAGAAGTTGGGTCTTCCCCCTTCTAAGGGGGCCATTCAAAGCTTGATGGTTCTGGGAGGAAGAAAGGACATCCAAGAGGCTGCTATACAAACAGTGCACAGGTTGAGAATGATGCCTGGCAAACAGAGACACTTGGTGGGGAGCAGCCAGGCATACACACAGCTTTGGAGCAACCATGCCCAGGACCCCCAGTTCTTATAGTCCTGTGGCATGAAATAACCCACTGTGGGTGGATGGAAGTGTGCCATCATCCCATTTCCCGGACAATGGGCTGGACCCCTAGGTGGCAGGGATGATTACTACCTAAAATAATGCTATTAATTCTGCTTGCAAGATGTAATCTAGCATTGTGGTTCAGAGCACTGAAGCCTGGCTTTGAACTCTGACTCAGCTACTGACCTTGTGGAAGTCATTCAATCTCTCCTCGCCTCAGTTTCCTCACCTGTAAAATGGGGATGATCATAACAGTACCGCCCTCATAGGATTGTTGTGATCATGAGATTGGTAATATAGGTACCCAAACAGAGGCTGGAATATGCTAAACTTTAAAAAAGGTGTTTTCTATATTATTATATTAATTATTTGTAATATGAAGATAGTCTTATCTTGAAAATTTAGTACAAAGAGATGAATGGAAAGAATTTATTTAAAGGAAATGTCTTTTTAGTATTCTCAGCTGTGCGGAGGCCCCTAGAGTTGCATTTAACACAACACACTTCGCCTTAGGACAAGCAAGGGGAAGGGAGCTGCCTGCCCGCTGAAGTGAGGCTGGAATGAAAGAGGTAGCTCTCCCTGTGACATGAAGAAAGGATATGCGATGAGAACTAATTCTGAAAAGCGAGGGCAGCAGCCCTCATTCCTTTGCTAGGGCTTCCACAACAATGTAGCACAAACTTGGTGGCTATTGTCTCAGCTCTGGAGGCCAGAAGTCTAAGACCAAGGTGATGGCATGGTTGGCTCCTTCTGAAGGCTCTGAGGGAGACTGTTCTGTGCCTTTTGCCTTGAGTCTGGTGGTGTAAAAGCGTTACTCTATTTCTGCCTTCATCTTCACATGGCATTCACCTTGTGTGGTGTCTGCATCCACACTCCTCCCTTTTCCAAGAACACCAGTCATATTGAGGTAGGGACCACTCTAATGACCCCATCTTAACTCATTACATCCTCAATAACTCTCTTTCCAAAAAGGTTTCATTCTGACATACTGGGCGATAGGACTTGAATATATGAATTTTGAGGAACACAATTTCACCCATAATGAAGCCCTGCTGGGGTTCCCCAGAAGCTACCACCGAGGATGAACCAAGAGAAGGTTCTATGAATTCTCAGTGGCAGAAAGTGACTTTGCACAGGAGCTTAAAATGGAACAAAATCTTCCTCTTCATCGAAGTAAAGAGTCACAAAGCAACCGGTACAGTAATGCTGGCTCAGCTTGCACTGTCCACCTCAGTACACAGGACTCTGCACCAACCTGTCTGCAGCATCCCAAGGCCAGTGGCAAATGGCACCAGCAAGGGTCCAAGCTGACTGAGGAAGGTCGAGAGCTGGCAGGCCTTGGTGATAGTCACATTCTCTGTGTCTCATCCTGAGCAGACAGAAGGCCGAGAACACATGGCTCCCTGGCATCCCTGCCCTGCTTTGTGTGATGTTGCTTTCAATTATCGAGCCATCGAAGGTGCCACAGCCCACCGGTGCCTGTCAGGAGCTTTGCTGGGTTGACAGGAGCTTCTGACCTCATGGAACAATGGATAGGTCTCTGGTACAGGTCCAAGATGCTGTGCCCCGTCACAGCTGGTTTTGAGTTTTGCAGATGAGGGTCTTTCCTGGATGGAACAGTCTGAAGGAAAGCATCTGTCCTGAGATAGAGGAGGAGGTATTAGCTCATTTTTACTGAGTTTAAATCTGCAGACAGACTCTGAAACCCTTTTCTTCCTCTCCTTCCCCCTCTTAAAGTGGTTTTCAGATTTGTATACACATCTGTACACACTTGAGTTGGGTCCATGAATGTTTACTATTGACAAATCACTTTGACTTAGGCTTGGGGGAAATGAAAATTTATTTTAAAAAAAATGAACAAGAAAATATAAATAATCAGAAGGAGCAGGCTATTGTTTATAGGAAAGTATAGACAATTCAAATAGGGGTTTAAATACAGAAGAAGGAACTGAATCCAGGGAAAATGTGTCTCTGATCACACAGGTGCTGCTTAGAAATGGTGTTGTTGTAAAACCTTGTAGGAAGTTGGTTAGAGAGATATGAAATGGAATGTTTAGGAAAGGATCTGTTGTTCCACTTCCTCAAGAAATGGGTCAACCCCAGTAGAAGCTGTGATACATCATTTGCTTTGAAGTTGGAGAGCCAAGATTCCCTACCCCTGGTTATGTAGTAGCTGGTGACTGCATTTGGGGGCAAATGGAGGTCATGGAAAAGAGCTTTTATCTCCTCTCAGCTCTCTCCAAGACACAAAAAGTTTATTCTAATGCTATGGACTTTCACAAACCCATCACTATGGATTTTCACATACCTATCACCTAATGTATTAGGAAAAACATGGGACTCGATTCAGAAGGTCTGGTTTGAGTTCTAGTTCTGCCAATAACTATGTGGCTATGTAATCTTTGCTAAAACTTCTAACTTTCCCAGACTCATCCATAAGATGTGAAACAACACCTGCCACCCAAGATCATTGTGAGCTGCAAATAAAACCTCTTATGTTCAAATGAAATCACGTATGTCAACACACCCATTGGCTAGAAAGCACCTCCATGTGGATGAAGGTTGGTGGTAGGTGTTATTATGCTGTTATTATTTAGTATTGAATTTGTAATTACTCTACCAAGGAAAAATAGCAACAAATAAGCAAAATGTAGTATATTCATACAATAGAATATTATCCAACCATAAGAAGGAATGGAGTCCTAATATAGCCTACAGTATGGATGAGCCTTGAAAACATTATGATGAGTAAAAGAAACTCCACAAAAGATATTACATTACTCAATTTATATACAATGTCTAAAATAGGCAAACTTGTAAAGACAGAAAGTAGATTATTGGTTGCCTAGGCCTGGGAGAAATGGAGGGATTGGGAATGATAGGTAATGGGTGTGGGGTTTCTTTTTGCAGTAATGAAAACGTTGTAAAATTGATTGTGGTGATGGTTGCACAACTCTGAATACACTAAAAACCATTGAAGTGAACACTTTAAATGGGTTAATTGTATGGTACAGAATTATCTATACTAATAAAAGGGTAATATGCAAATGGTCAGGACACCCTCACAAGTTATGACCAATCAGCAGGCTGTATGCGCAGCAGGCACGGGTGGGTGGGGACTTGCAGCATTGGGGACTTGTGTCACGCTTTCACAATCCATCACCCAGGAGGCCTGGGGCCCGGAAGAGGCCTCTGTGTAGCGAGGCCTGGGGGTCCTGTGGCTCCGTGCGGCGCAGAGGTGGGACCCCTGGCTCCGGCCTACCTCTTTGGGGCGATGAATCACAGGACTCCCACACTGTGACAGGGCACAGGCCAGGCTGGGGGACACCCCCCTCCCCCCGAGTGCATGAATTTCGCGAACTGGGCCACTAGTATCTTAATAAATTTATTACCTGAAAAACAGCAGCAATTGGAATGATCAAAGGGTTCTTAACATGAAACAGTATCTTTCTCTCTTTGTACTCATTAAAGATATTTGGGTCCCTCTATTGACAAGAATAGTTATGAGCACTTGTAAAATGGCAGGTATTGTGCTAAGCATATTATAAGCATTCTCTGTTTCATCCTCACAACACAGGTTTTTGTTCCGGTTTTAGAGATATGTAACAAAAGCTCAGAGAGGTTAAGCAACTTCCTCTAGATCACACAGCTAGTGCATTGCCATCAGCCTCCATCTTACCGGTTACTTCCTCATATCATCATTGAGAGCATGTTGAAATGTCTTGAACTCTATTCTGTTTCTATGAGCTCTCATTAAGTTTAAATGGTTAATCTTATTTAAATGTTTACCATGTAATTTATGGTTAGGGGAGAAAATCAGAATCTACCTTTTGAAGAGAAAAAATTATTCTAGAAAGGCATAAACTTGGTATCAGCAACTCCCTCTGACTTTACTGCCAGGAGCATGTTTTGATCTTGAGAGCATGCCTGCAAGGTGTGCATGTCTCAGTCTTTTCTTCTTCTAACCACCTCATTAGAAAACCAGAGCTTTAGCCAGACATGACTTAAAGCCTACTGTATGTGTGTACCTGTTTTCAGAGACAAAAGGAAGGTGGGTTCAGTTGATTAATTCTGGGGAGCTGCTTAACATTTTTATAAGATTTTGGGGGCCCACTATGGTTTTGTGATATACTTAGCATGAATACAAAAGGATACACACAACACAAATCCCCAGTTTCTCCACTCGCTCGCAATTGCTTTCCGCTTTGAGGCAGGGTCGGAGGCTACTTTCCAGCCGGGCCACCAGAATAGATTAATTTTGTCATTACCCTTTCTCAGTTTCTGCCTTTGACCAGACAAAAGAGGTTAATTGTGTGCCATTTCTCAGGAGAATGAGGTATCAGCATTTTAATTCCTGATATTTTATGAATTGTGGGCAGCTAATTAAAACTTAAAGATTAGAGGAGCTATTTTGGCTAAGAGGCCATTTGCAGGATTGTGAAATGAAGAGAACAAAGGGTTGTCTTTTCTTTTTATTCCTACAGTTTAAATGAAACTTCATGCTGAAATAGAGCCTTGAATTGCTTTACACACTGAGTATTCATTGTATTGATTTTAATTTTAATTTTGTAGCAAGTGGTGCAATATATGAAAGCAATTGAGGGGTTAATATTGGGATTATTGGGAGTCTTAACTAGCAAGATTTGTGTTTGGAGACTCCATTTGACCCTACTTGACTTCTGAGAGACATCTTAAAGTCAGATAGGAACCACTTACAGATTCTATTAGATGTCCTTAATTACCATCTCAGAACTCAATACGTATTTAGATTTTTCTCTTCTGTTCTCCCTGGCAATTAACTGTTTGAGTTGCTACATAATAGATTAAAGGACCTGCCACAAGCATTGGGCTTTTTCTTGGTTCATTTATTACCTGGTTGACTTTCAGGCTATCCCATTTCGTTGGACACCACTTCAACCAAAACCATCAAGGACCCACACCTTGGGATGTGAATGAGGAAGTTACCAGCCTCTACACTACTTTGTGCAAATTAGAAAAAAAAAAAAGGCACATCTCCAGCTGATGCAATTCCCACAGACATGCCACTTGGAGGATCAAGCATGGATGGATTTTAGCTCCTACCCACCTCCTTGACTATTCTGAGCAGAATTCTGAGCAGAGCAGAACCCAGTCAACAGAGTATGTGGCCATGATTCAAGCAGCTCTTTCCACTCATTTCTTAGCCATGTGTCTCATATGCTTCTCGGTGTGAAATAATTACTTCTTTCTGAGATGGGATTAGGTTAGATGAGATTTGAGTAAGTATCCCCATGCGAACTCCTTGGGTACAAAACCAGGCCTTCCTTGATCATCTTTTATATCCCCAAGTACCTAGCTTTTTCCTTCCATCTAAAATTGAATAAGTACCAACTAGGACCCAGGAAGTACCAACTAGGTGTTGGATGTTCACCAGGAAGGACACAGGCAATACTCCAGATGCTATAGAAATTACCCTCTAATAAGATGCACTAAACAACTACACAAATACTTAACAATTGTCACCTCCTTATGTGCTGTGAAGGTAAAGTATAGGGAGAATATAATTAGCAAATATGACTGAGACAGGGAGGTCAGGGAAGGTTTCTTGGAAAAGATGACATTTACAATGGAACTTAAAAGTAAGAAATAATCAGGCTTGGGGGTAGGGTGCTGATGGGGTAAAAGAGAAGGTACACTCCTCCAAACAGAGGAGTGTGGGCCAAGACTCAAGTTGGAAAGAATTCGGTGCCTTCTAAGAGTTGAAATAAGGCCAACAAGACTGAAGCTTAGGGATTAAGGAGAAGAATGAGGTGAGATAAAACTGCAGAGAGAAGAGGCCACATCCTGGGGGCCTGGAGTTCATGCTAAGGGTTTGGGACCTTATTTTATGAGGAATTGGACTCTATTCAGATATTCAGGTTTAAGCAGAGCCATAAAATGATCAAACTTATATTTGAAACAATAACTCTGGTCATGAAAAATGAGCCACCTGAAAGAGAGCAAGAATGGGTGTGGGATATTTGTGCAGAGGCAATGGCCCAATTCAGGCTACAAATGATGGTGAAAAGAATATCAGTGAAAGTAGAGAAAAGTGATCAGCGTGGAACATAGAGAAGTAGGCTTGCAGAGTGAGAGCTTCAGATCAGTTTTAAACACATTGGATTTAAAGTGCCTGCATGACCTCCAAATTGGGTTGGCAATTATATATGTATGCTGCCTTCTATCACCCTTGAACCTAGTCAATTTTTTCCACACATTGCCAGATTAATTTGTCTAAAATACAACTCTGATGACCTTAATCCTATCCCCAAACCTCTCAAGCTCTTCAGTACAGCATCCACCCTCCTCTGCCTCCCACACAAGGCCATCTATACTATTCCTAGGTCTCTACTAGTATCTTCATCCTCCCCCCCCTCACACCCTCTATTCCAGTCACACTGAACGTCTTAAAAGCACCAGCCTTTGTCATTTACTTGCCTGTTGCTGTGGTCTTCCCTTTGCCTATTTAGTCCCTGCTCTGCCTGGTTAACGCCTGTCCATCTTTCACAAGTAAGCACAGCCTCTCCTGACACTGCCCTGAAGTCTGGATCATGCCCCTGCCTCCTCTTGGGCTGCTGTAGCCCTGGAACACAAAGAACCTTCCAGTGACTCAAGCCAGCCAAAAGAATCCCAGCAAGTGGCCTCCAGGGAGCTGGCTGCTAACTTTGCTGACCTCATCCAGACTCTGCAGTGGTCCGTCCAGCCTCCGCAGTCAGGAAACAAGAGGGCATGGTGCAGACAGTCAGCTTGAATTCATATGTGGTGAGCCCCGTCCACCCCTCCCGTTTTTGGTGGTCTGGCTTGAGCACTAAGTTTGTCACAAAATTTATATTTTACCAGCTCTTCTTACAGGTAAGGGCTGAGCAGGATCATCAGGGAGTCAAGTTCACAAAGGTAAGTTTTCCAAAATTTAGACCTCATGTAGGGTCCCTTTTGGCTCCACATGACTCTCACATCAATCCACCGGTTGTCTAAGTTGGTGTCTTATCCCCAAACACCTATTCAGCTTGCTTCTCCACACTGAACATATAACTAAGTTAGAGCTATGTCACCAGGAGCAAGTGGCTGCAAATTGTCATTTCTCAGAGGGTCTGATCCAGTGGCAAAGTGGAAGCACGGACTTCCTCCTGGAGCTTCTTGGCTGGAGGAGACTTTCAAGGGCCTCTAATTTAAGTACCAATCCCCTGCCTTTATCCTTCTTCAAGCGTTGGTCCTCCAGGACCAGGGGTTCACTGAGGCCTCAGGCAGCCTCACCTGTAATTGGATATCTGGGTTAGAAAGTTTCTTGATAATGAGCTGAAATCGCTCTCTCTAAACTTCCCTCTCAGATCACACACACACACCAGTTCTAATCCCTCTTTCTCAAAACAGCCCTTCACATTTTTAAAGATGGCTTTCACGTTTGCCCTGAGTCTTTCTCCTCCAGGTGGAAAATTCTCTAATTTAAAGCACATCAAGCTGAAAGTGCCATGTTTGTGACATTGACAATCTTTATACAATTTGACATGATTCTTTCCTCCTTTCCTTCTTCTATTCCTTCCCTCCCTCCTGCCCTTCACTAACTTTCCCTTCTCCCCTCCATGCCAATGTTAACAGAATGATCCAATTTAAGAGATAAATAAAAGGGGATTGATCAAATAGGTCCAGTGTGCATTTATCTAAAGCCAGAAATTATTAGCCAATGTGTTTGCTGCATCATCTGTGCCAACCTCACAGGTCTATTGAAGGATTAAAGGAAATAATCCATAAAGTGGTCTGCTCAGTGACTGACATATAAGAAGAATAAAATGTTAGTTATCATGACAAATAATTAAGGCACTATTAGACAGCTTCTACCACCAACATAATACACAAAATGGTTAGTGATCAATTTTCCCTCATATCATTATGAAATGTACCATGCTATGCACGTTCTGGACATATTTTCAGATAAATGATGTTTGACTATGTAAGTCATGGGAAAATGTAAAAACATGACTAAAGAGCAGCATATTTGCATCTTGATGTGTACGTATTTTTTGCTAGTGATTTGAATGAGCAATTTTCTTCTAACGTTAATGACATGAAGGACAGAGACTAAAACCTGTAGACTCTTGACTCTATAAAGTTAGAAGGGATTAATTAAAACTGAGCTAATGTTTTATAAGGGTTTAAATAAAAATAGTCAATATAGCAGAAACACAAACTCCACCTGTTGTTCAAAAGCAAGATGTCCTTTGATATGGGTTGATTAAAATCTACCAAGGAGAGACTCTTTTGTAGCTTAGATCAAAGGTCTTGTATCCATTAACTTGTGGTGTGAGGCTGAAAGACCATCAGAACCCCAAACTTAGAATACCAGGTGGAGTTTTTATTTTTAAACTTTGCATTTTGAAATAACTTTAGACCTGCAGAGAAGTTGTAAAAAAGAGTAGAGAGACTTCTTGCATACCCGTCATCCCAACTTTACCTTAGGTTGCTATCTTATATAACCGTAGTCTAATTTTCAAAATCAATTAATTATTGAGACAATGATATTAACTAATTTAGAGATCTTATTTGAATTTTTACCAGTGTCCCTGATGTTCCTTTTCCGATCCCAGATGGCATTTAGTTGTCATGTCTCCTTAGTCTTCTTTTATCTGTGAAAATCCTTTCTTTGTCTTCCATGACTTCGAACTTGTTAATAATACCGCTCATTACAATGCCCTTATTTTCCATATAAAGAAACCAAGACCCAGTAACATAATAGTAAACCTGTCAATGTGCATCTGTCTGAGTTTCTTTCTTTTTAAATTTATCTTTATTGTTGAAAGTATTACAGATGTCCCCCTTTTCCCCATTGACCCCCACCATCCTGCATCTGTCTCTCCCAGGCCTTCACCGCATATTATCTGTGCCCATGGTTATGCATATGTGCGTACAGGTTCTTTGGTTAATCTCTTCCTTTCCTCCATCTCCCCTTCCCTCTGAGATTTGTCAGTCTGTTTCATGCTTCTAGGCCTCTGGATCTATTTTGTTCATCAGTTTATTTTGTTATTTAGATTCCATATATGAGTGAGATCATGTGATACTTGTCTTTCTCTGACTGGCTTATTTCACTTAGCATAATACCTTCTAGGTCCATCCATACTGTCACATGATAAGACCTCATTCTTTTTTATGGCTGAGTAACATTTCATTGTATATACGTACTATCAATTTTTAATTCCCTCATCTATTGATGGGCACTTGGGCTGCTTCCATAGCTTGGTTGTTGTAAATGATGCTGCAATGAACATAGGGATGCATATATTATTTTAAATTAGGGAAACATCATTTTTAAACTTAAAAAAGATTTTAGAATAATGCAGACCAAACTCTAACTCTTATTTCCCAGATTAAAAAAAAAAAAGACTTAGTAAAATAATGGGAGAACCCCCATGCTGAGAACCCTAAACCAGTATCCCAAATCCTTTGTTCTTTCCTCAAGACTGAACCAGAGTGCACAAGATAACAAAGAGTATTTCTGTAAAAAAGAAAAAAGGGATAATTTGTTTTTATGAACATTTTCTAAACATTTTGATTTACCCAATTTCATCAAACTGAACTGAACACCCTTTGTGTTCCTCATGTGTACTAGGGTACAACGATGAATGAAGCACTGTCTTAGTTCTGATACAACATAGAGACCATGGGAAGATAGACACGCAAATACACAGTTTGATGAGAAAAAGTTATAAGGGAGTTATACATCAAGTACCTCAGATACAAAGGGATGAAGCCAATGCAAGTCACTTGATTATTTTTCACAATAGAGCATCTCGTTGGCATGTCACAAATGTTGCATTAGAAATCCATAGCAGTAATTTTCACAGTGGTGCTCATGGGCATTCTGAGTGGGACAGTGTTGGCTCTTGTCTATTGAATTTCAGTAACAAGAACCCCCCGATCAAAAACAAATGCCACAGCACCCGCTGGGTGTGCGCTGTGTTAGTTGAGAACCCCTGCACCAGTTAACAGACAAGCATCCACTTGCAGGAAAATTGCTAAACTCACCTGAGAAACAAACTAAAGCAGAATGGTGCTTTCCAAACAGTGTTTGAAACATTGAAAATAGAGTGTCCATGTGGAACAGATGATGTTGGCTGATGATTAATTACATTAGCCAAACACAAGCATGACATTCTATAAAAATAGCAAAGGTTGCACCATTTACACTAGCACCTTATTCATTCAACACCTCACAAATCTGGCTTTGGATTCGGATAAACTAATGTTTATTTTTGCTTTGACTTTTATAATGAGTTCACCAAGGAAAGACATAAACAAACAAGATAGAAAGAAAATATCTACCCCACTTATGCATACTCAGCACCACCTATTTTACACGCAAAACACAAACGTGTAGCTAATGACTCTAATTGTTAACAAAGTCAGGGCCTCCACTTGATAATTATGTGAGTAATTTTTAAAAAGAGAATGGTTTCCTACCATAACAAATGACCACAAGCTAGGTGGCTTATACCAACAGAAATTTATTCCCTCACAGTTGTCTGAGATCAAGGTGTAGGCAGGCTGAACCCTCTCTGGAGGCGCTAGTGGAGAGTCCCTCCTCATCTCTTCCAGCTTCCGGTGGCTCCAGCCTCTTCCTGCACAGACTTTCCTTCTTGCATTTGCCGCATCAGCCACATTACAATGACTTGTCTCAGGGTCCTATGCTTGGGACACTCTACCTCGCTCCTCAGCCCCCGGTTTTGGTGTTTTTGCTATGTGTCCCTACAGCTCTGTCTCTTTCTCTATCTCATTGTGTCCATGTGCCATGCATGCAGGAGCCATGGTTTTCTTCTTCCTCATTATTCTGAGTCTGATGTCTAGTGCAGTGTCTGGCATACAGCAGGTGCTTAATAAATATATTTTTTTCAGTGAATGAATCAATAAGAAAAGAAAGGAAGGAAGGAAGGAAGGAAGGAAGGAAGGAAGGAAGGAAGGAAGGGCAGATGGAGGATAGAAAGGTCATTGTATTTTCTGTGTGCCAACCTGTGTGCTAGGTGTGCTAACTTGTTTAATTTTCCCAACTACTGATCAGATATGTATGAAAAACACCTTCATTTTATAAGTGGTGAAAATAGAGGCTCAGAGAGACAAACATGTCCAGACAGCTTTAATTCTTCTTGGAACAAAATTTCAAAAGAAAGAAACTAAAAATGTGTATGAAGTTGGCAGTGGTAGAAAAAACTGGAAGAAGAGCCACCAAGTATTCATGGGTTACCTCTGAGTGGTGGATTGTGCTAATAAGTTTTTGTGCTAGATTATTGGAATGATTTTTTTTGTATTTTTTATTTTTAAATTAAAGTTGACATTCACTATTATTTTAAACTAGAGGCCCAGTGCACACATTCATGCAAAGGTGGGGTCCCTAGGCCTGGCCAGTGATCAGGGCCAATCAGGGCCCTCTCACCCAGTCCCAATTGGGGCCGGGCTGATCGTGGCCTGCTGGCAGGGGGAGGGACCGTGGGAGGTTGGCTGGCTGCTGAAGGTTGGCTGTGGGAGTGCACTGACCACAAGGGGCAGCTCCTGTGTTGAGCATATGCCCCCTGGTGATCAGTGTGCATCATAGCACTAGTCGACCAGTCGTTATGATTGTTTGGTCATAACGGTCACGCAGGCTTATCCTACCTAATAAAAGAGTAATATGCAAATTGATCCTAACTCCACTACACCCATCAGCCACGCCCACCAGCCAATCAGAGCAAGTATGCAAATTAACCCAACCAAGATGGCTACAGCCTTGGATAAAGTAGGAGGGAGGCTTGGGTTTCCAAGGCAATAGAAGAAGCCAAGCTTTCCCCTGCCCTGGCCGGCCCAGACCTCCACTCAAGGCTACAAAGTTTCAATTATAGAAGGTAAACAAATCCAAACAGAAATGGCTGCTGGCCACGGAGTGAGCATGAGGCTTGACTCTGCTCCAGGATACAAAGTTTCAATTGTAGAAGGTAAATAAATTCCAGATACCAGGACCTCCTCTTGGGTCGCCAGGGGGCGTGGATGGTCTGTAAACCACCACAGACCCCTCACTCAGGCCACCCCATGTCCCAAGGGAACCCCCACCCTGATCCAGGACACCAGGGCAAACAAGCTGGCCCCCACTCGTGCACCAGGCCTCTATCCTATCTAATAAAAGAGTAATATGCAGATTGACCATCACTCCAACACACAATATAGCTGCCCCTATGTGGTCAAAGATCCTGCCCCCATGTGGACACAAGATGGCCACCACAAGATGGCCAGCAGGGGAGGGCACTTGGGAGGCACCAGGCCTGCAAGGGAGTGCAGTTGGAGGCAATCAACCCTGCAGGGGATTGATGTCTAGTTAGGGGTGACCAGGCCGGCAGAGGAGGGAAGTTGGGGGCAAACAGGCTGGCAGGGGAGCAGTTAGACATCAATCAGGCTGGCATGGGAGTGGTTAGGGGGCGATCAGGCTGGCAGACAGGCGAGCAGTTGGGAGCCAACTGTCCTGGATTGTGAGAGGGCAGTCGGATATCCCTCGAGGGGTCCCAGATTGGAGAGGGTGCAGGCTGGGCTGAGGGACACCCCCCGCCCCCATGCACGAATTTCATGCACCAGGCCTCTAGTATATATATAATTAGTTTCAGGTGTACAGCATAGTGGTTAGACTTTATATAATGTATGAAGTGATCACCCTGATAAATATGGTATCCAGTTGACAACATACATACTTATTACAATATTATTGACTATATTCCTTATTGAATGATTTTTCAAATGAAAATGTATTTAAAAAGTGAAAGCTAGCTGTGTTTTGGGCTGGAGCACAGTGGGGGTATAATCATCTTCTATGAAAAGGGCGAAGATCTGGAACTCAGGATGGACCATGGTTGGAAGACAAGGGATGTTTAATATTCTCCATGGCTTGGAGCTTGGGGTCAAATGATTTCTAACTGTATTTTTTTGTTTGTGATGTAAAATTGAAATAATGTTTAGCCACTGATGGCACACCTTGTGTATTTGTCTAGTAAGACTCAGAGATGTAAAAAAAAAAAAAAAAATCAGAGATGTTCTGTGTATTTGAAGTTAGGCAGGTCTAATCCATGCAGCCAATTTTGTTTTTGAACATCCTGAAGAGAATATGATTCTCTCTGTTATCCTGCCATCAGCAGCCAGCTTTTAGCACTTCAGAGATGAAAAGAAATCCTCCCTCAATGCTCTTACTGCTTCTGAATGGGAATACATATCTTCAGGCTTTTAGTTGTATTTATGCTAAATTTTATTCAGGAGCATAAATGCATAGCTCCCAAAAATTTTCTGTTTGGCTCTAATGTATTTATTTATGTTTCTTTGACAATTTTAATTATAGGATTGAACAGAAAATCAGCAGAGTCCCTGTGTTATGCTGGGCCTACATGCTTTCTCTCACTGATGGATTGAGCAGGGCACTTAGTATCTGTAGGGTTGGTTTTCTGTACCTTTTATCTACAAACAGTCCTTGAAACACCAACCTTGGGGGGTCTGACTCATCCCACATTATTCCTTTCCTGAGGAGAAAGGAGACTTATGATTCTGTTTTGCTGTTGTCCTCAAGCCTATATTTGATTCCTGAGGAGAGTATCTCTAATTGAGACCTCTAAAAGGTAGCCTTTTCTTACAATTTTGAAATTTTTTCTATTGAAAAGTGTAGACAGGTATATTAGTCAGAGTTCTTTAGAGAAACAAAACCAATAAGGTATGTGTGTGTGTGTGTGTGTGTGTGTGTGTGTGTGTGAGATATTTTAAGGAATTGGCTCATGTGATTATGGGGTTGCCAAGTCTAAAACCTGCAGGGTGGGGACAGCAGGCTGGAGACCCAGGGAAGAGCTGATGTTGCACTTCAAGTCCAAAGGCCATCTGCTGGTAGAATTTCTTATTGCTCAGGAGAGGTCAGTCTTTGTTCTTTTAAGGCCTTCAACTGATTGGATGAGGCCCACCACATTATAATCTACTTTACTCAAAGTCCACTGATTTAAGTGTTAATTTTATCCAAAAAACACCCTCACAGAAATATCCAAAATAATGTTTGACCAATTATTTGGGCACCCAGTCAAGTTGACACATGAAATTAATGATGACAATAGGTCTTCCAGACTGGAGAGCAATTATGAGCGACAACTCAGTGCTATACCCAACATGTTCCTTGTGGGTCTTGAAGTAGGACTAGGATTTGTGTGGGGACAGGGAAAGGTACTGAGATATAATTGAGATACAACGAACTGCACATATTTCAAGGTGAAATTGAAACAATTGCCTAAATCAAGGTAATAAATGTATCTACTATCTCCCAAAGTTTCCTCATACCCATTTGTAACCCTATCCTCACAGTTATACCTGCCATCCTGTCCCTAGGAAAATACTGTGCTTTCTGTCACTTGAGATTAGCTTGCATTTTCTAAGTTTATAGAAATGGAATCATCGGTATGAACTCCTTTGTTTGGCTTCTTTCACTCAGCACAAGCAGGGCAGGCATTTTCCCTGGAATCCGTAGAAGCCTAGACTTCAACTGGTAACCGATAATATGGAGTCAGAGGTTGCCCTACTGTCAAATATCCCCTCATCAAATATTGTCTTATGTTATATATATATATATACCTAAGTGACCGTCACAACCAAAACAACCAAACTGACAACTGAACAGGCTGTGTGGGGTGACCAGGCCAGCAGGGGGCTTAGTGAGGGACTACCAAACGACTGAGCAGCAGGCTGTTTGGGGTGACCAGGCCGGCAGGGGGCTTAGTGAGGGCTGACCAAATGACTGAGCAGCAGGCTGCGTGGGGTGACCAGGTCAGCAGGGGAGGCAGTTAGGGATGACCAGGTCGGCGGGGGGGGGGGGCAGTGAGGGGCGACCAGGCTGGCAGAGGGGGGCAGTTGGGGGTGACTCGGCCAGCAGGGGTTGCAGTAAGGGAAGACCAGGCCAGTGGCGGGGGAAGGGTTAGGGGCAACCAGGCCAGTGGGGGGGCAGTTGGGGGCAACCAGGCCAGCGGGGGGGGGCAGTTAGGGGTGATCAGGCAGGCAGTCAGGTGAGCAGTTAGGAGCCAGTGGTCCCAGATTGTGAGAGGGATGTCCTAAACTGGCAGTCGGACATCCCCTGAGGGGTCCCAGATTGGAGAGGGTGCAGGCTAGGCTGAGGGGACCCCCCACCCCTGTGCATGAATTTCATGCACTGGGCCTCTAGTATTAGTTATAAAAAGAGTCCAAGTTGTTTTTTTCCTTCAGAGTCATGTTGCAAGAGTCAGTACAGACATGAAGCATTTCACAATCTGATACAATGAACCTTCCCAGCACAGTGGGCCCCTGGATGCTAATACTCTCTCTGACTGCCATGTTTTGATATGAATGACATGGTTTTGACTGAGTGAAACTTTCAGCCCTCCTCTGCTCTGTACTTCAATAACTGCAAACTATGGAAAAGTCCTCAGCATATAATTAAATGGAGGATAAAAGTAGATTATGAAAAGGTATATATTCTAATTCCAATTTTATTAAAAAGACTATGGGAGGAATGAATAATTACATTTACCTGGAATGATAATCAGCAATAGATTAATTAGAATTATTTCTCGATGGTGAGAATTTGAGTGATTTAAAATTTTCTTCATACTTTTTTGTTTCTTAAATGGTCTAAAATAAATGTGTGTATTGTTATCAGAAGACAGATAACAGTATGGTGATTACAAGAGGAAAACGGGGATTGGAGAAGGTAGAAGAGGGCAAAGGGAGATAAATAGTGATGGAAGGAGACTTGGCTTGGGATGGTGAACACACAATACAATATACAGATGGTGTATTATAGAATTGTATACCTGAAATCTATATAATTTTATTAACCAACTAGAGGCCTGTTGCAGGAAGATTCCTGCAAGAATAGGGCTTCCTTGGGCCTATTCCTGCAGGAATAGGGCTTCCTGCAGCCTTCTCCGCCGCCCCGCCTGCTTCCCTCCCTTCTCTGCTGTCCTGCTTGCTTCTCCGCAGCTTCACTCCCTTCTGCAGCACTTGGCTTCCTTCTATGTTGTCTTCAGTCTTCGCTCTGCGCCTGGATATGCAAATTAACCTCCATCTTGGTTGGGTTAATTTTCATACTTGCTCCTGATTGGCTGGTGGGCGTGGCTTGTGGGTGTAGCGGAGGTACGGTCAATTTGCATGTTTCTCTTTTATTAGATAGGATATCATCCCAATAAACTCAATGAAAAAAAAAGTAGTGTGAAAAAATTTATATTAAACTTCAAATTTGGGCTTTTGATTTGTAAGAAATTATTAAGTTATTTGGAATAGTTCCCACCTCAGAACTAACTTGAACCCTACATCAATTATAGTTATTGTTTGTCATTCATCATTCATTTATTCATTCATTCATTTACTTATTCCTCCAGTAAACACTTATTTCTTTTTTTTTTTTTTTTTATATTTTATTGATTTTTTACAGAGAGGAAGAGAGAGGGATAGAGAGTTAGAAACATCAATGATAGAGAATCATCGATCAGCTGCCTCTTGCACAACCCCTACTGGGGATGTGCCCGCAACCAAGGTACATGCCCTTGACCGGAATCGAACCTGGGACCTTTCAGTCCGCAGGCCGACGCTCTATCCACTGAGCCAAACCGGTTTCGGCTCCTCCAGTAAACACTTATTATTCAGTTACTAGGATCTAGATTCTGTGTTAGATGTTAGATATAAAGATGAACAAAATGGTAATTCCCTTCCTTTGGAAAAATTTCTCTACAGTCAACCAGTTATCCAGGTTAGTTTACTAATTTGAAAGGGTCAGTCAAGGGTTGAGGCTTAAGATTTCAATTAGGAAGTAGGCTTGGAATGAGAAAGAGAAATGTGCTGTTTTGGTTCTTAGGGATATGGCACCAATTCCAATGACAAATGTCATTCTGCATGACTGTATTGGTGTTTCCATCAGTGAACTGCAAAAACAAGGAAGGGCCTTTAAAATGCTTCAATGCAGTGGTAACTGCAGTTGTATCATTTGCTTGCTGACTTCATTATTCTAGAGATTTTTTTAAGGTTAACATTTTTTAAAATATATTTTATTGATTTTTACAGAGAAGAAGAAAGAGGGATAGAGAGTCAGAAACATTGATGAGAGAGAAACATCGATCAGCTGCCTCCTGCACGTCCCCCACTGGGGATGTGCCCACAACCAAGGTACGTGGCTCTGATCGGAATTGAACCTGGGACCCTTCAGTCTGCAGGCTGATGCTCTATCCACTGAGCCAAACCGATTAGGGCAAGGTTAACATTTTTTAATGTACACTACATCTTATTATACTTTAAAAGAGATTTTAACTTTATTTTTCAATTACAGTTTACATTCAGTATTATTCTGTATTAGTTCAGATGTACAGAAAAGTTGTTAGAAATAATGAACTTTACAGGTGGTCCACCCACTGCTTCAAGTACCCTCGTGGACCCAGACATACTCATCTCAATACTATTGACTCTGTTCCCTATGCTGTAATCCACATCTCTGTGAGTATTCTGTAACTACCAATTCGAACTGCTTACCCCCTTAACTTTTTTACCCAGTGACCCAACCTTCCTCCCCTCTGACAACTGTTACTCTGTTCTCTGTATCTATAGGTCTAGTTCTATTTTGCTTGCTTTATTTTGTTCGTTTGATTCCACATATGAGTGAAATCATATGGTATTTGTCTTTCTCTGACTGTCTTACTTCACTTAGCATAATATCCTCTAGGTCCATCATAAAAAGTAAGATTTCCCCCTTTTTTTTTTTAGGCCAAGTAGTATTCCATTGTGTAAATATAACACAGCTTTTTTTATTCACTTATTTACTGATGGGCACTTGGGTTGCTTTCAAATCTTGGCTATTGGAAATAATGCTGCAATGAACATAGGGGTGCATATATTCTGTCTAGTTAGTGTTTTGGGATTCTTGGGCTATATTCCCAGAAGTGAAATTGCTGGGTCATAAGGCAATTCCATTTTTAATTTTTTGAGGAATCTCCACACCTTTTCCCATAGTGGTTCAACCAATCTGTATTCCCACCAACTTTATCTTAGTAAAAAGGTTAACTTTTTACTTTATGATAATTATAGATTCACATACAGTTATAAGAAATAATACAGAGAGATTCCATGTGCCCTTTATCTATTATCTCATAATGGTAACATCTTACAAAACTGTAGTACAATATCACATATTATAGAAATTTTAATATCTAGGAAAAGGAAAAAGAAAGCTTTGGCTCCTCATCAAAATCCATATGTAGCAGGTACTTGTCTTTTTCTTGGCAAGCTTCTGCAACATTGACTCTCTCTCACACTTTAATGAAGACTTCTCTCAAGATAGGTTTTTCTTTACATCTTAAATATTTCCTTAAAAGGTTACATGGCAATCACCTTGTAATAACTTGGATTATTTTCTTGGGTGAAGTTAATATAGAAATGTGAAGGAACAGTTTCTAGTCATCAGGTTGTAGGGACTTTGTGGACAGAAAAACTTAACCTGTTTACATGAAGTATATCTGTAGGGGTGGAAGGAAGATTGATAGAAAGAATATTCCCAAAGGAGGTCATGCAACAGTGCACAATCTCAAAGGAGCCTTGACGGGGCAACTGAAGTGAATGCAGAATCCTGTTACAACAGCCATGGTGCCATATACAAGGAGGCTTCTCTTTCTCCAGAAAAAAGAGGAGCCACACTTGGAGACTCTAAAAAGAGGCAGTTCAAGGAAAAATCTAGGAGAGGACAAGAGGGGTAGTTTTTCCAGGAGGAGACCAACCCACCTCCCAATTCAGAAGGAAGCAAGGAGCTCCTTGGATCTTTCCATAGAGATGGAGGAGCAGTGCCAGAAGCCAGTTCCAGCATGTCAGCAGGGCTGAATCATCTGGAGATGGCTGAGGACATTTCCCCAAATGTGAAAAGGATGCATAAAATAATTGCTTGCTGTCAGACAGCTCAGGGCATTTCAATCTACATGTTATTGCCTCCTACTGGCCAAACATCTGAACAGCCATAGGCAATTTTCCCCAATCTGACAATGGATTCTGTATATTAGCCCTGGCCTTTGATGTGTATATCTACCTTGCCTTAGGACAATTTGTGTTAATAAATAGTAAGGGGTCCTGAGACAAAAACTTAGTTCCTTTAGCTAAGTCTTCTCTGGCTTGCCATAATGCCTTCTAAAATTATGTTTTGTTTCTGGACTCTTATTTAATTTACACACAGCACCTTTTCCATATTCCTGAACCCTTCTAGATGCTGGATCAAGACCACCGGCATTAGAGTAGTAAGTCAGGGACCTCTTGAATGTTCAGCTGAAGAGTTTATCTTTAAAGGCACAGTGCTTCCTGTTCTCATTCATAAATTCATTTAATAAATTTATTGAGCACTTTCTATTTGTCAATCTCTAACTGTTGAGTTGGCAGAAAGATGAAAATTGAGTGACTTTTAAATATGAGTTGCTTCCTACAAAGATGAGAGGGGAAAAGTCCATATCAGGAAAAAGGTAGCTCATATTTTACTTATCTGGATTGTCTAACATTAGGAAAGAGCACTGTACTCTGAACCAGGAAGCTGAGGCTCTGTCACTAACTAGCTTTGTGGTATTGGGTAAGTTACACTCTGGGTGGGCCTTGGTTTTCTCAATTGAGAATTCTTGTCTAAAATGTTTTCTTCACTTCTCACCCAGATCTATAATTTATGAGATGAAATGGTTCAAAGAGACCATGGATAGCACTAACTATAGAAAAACAGGAGATCCTGGCACTGCCAACCAAATACCACTCTTTACAGAAATAAGCTCTTCTCCACTCAATTTGGAATTTCCAATGAGTTGAAGTAGAATTCTCCATGCCACTGGAAAACAGCTAAGGCTTATGATGGTGATTCCCTGATTTCTCTACAGTGTCCCTTCCCACCCATGTGATCCATACCAACCCTCATTCTAAACTCAAAAGTTTGAGAATGTGGTGAGGGTGACTTGATTGTGAAAAGAGAGTGAGTTTATGACTTTTGATGCCCAGTTTTACCATTTACCCCATGTGATGAGGTGAACTGTGTCCCCCCACACCAAATTTATATGTTGAAGTCCTCACCCCAGTACTTCCAAATGCAACCCTGTTTGGAAATAGGGCCATTGCAGATCTAATCAGATAGATGTAAGATGAGGTCATGGTGGAGTACAATGGATCCCTAAACCAACATACTGATGTCATTATGAAAAGGGGCAATTTGGACACAGATACCCACCCCCCCACACACACACACACACACAGGGAGAACACCATGTGAAGATTGGAGTCACGCTACCACATGCCACGGGACTACTAAAAGTTGGGAGAGAGAACGGGAAGAGATTCTTTTATGTTAACTTCAGAGGGAGCATGGCCCTGCTGACATTCTGATCTCGGACTTTTAGCCCCCAGAACTATGAGACAATAAATTTCTATTGTTTAAACCACTCTGTTGTACTTTGTGTTAAGGTAATCAAACAAGGAGACCATTGGTTCGAGACTACCTTTGTAGTCTACATAAGCAAACCAAGATCCAAGCTAGAGTGAATTGCTGTAAAAGCCACAAGGTTAAGAGCAACCAATCACAACCAACCAATTAGGCTTTCCCCCAATTGAAACTGCTTAAGTATAGCTAAACAGATAATTTCCTTGCTGTGCTTCCAAATCTTTTGTAGAAAAACCTCTCCCCTGGTTCCTCTTGGTGGAATGGTCCTAACTACTTTCGGTTTGGGGCTACACAATTCAAATCCATGTTTGCTTAAATAAACTCTTAAAAATTATAATATAATTCAGTTTATCTTTTAATATTCCTTACAATAGCCATAGAAAACTAATATACCATCTGTGCAATCTTGGGCAACTCAGACAAATTCTATGAGTTCAAATTTACTCAGTAGAAATTGAAGACATATAGGAAGGTTTATTTTGTTTTAAAAAATATGCTTTACTCTTTAACTTTTTACCCTGCATAGTTCCCAGTACCCAAATACCCATGACTTTGCTTGTTCACTTGCAGCTATATATTTCCTGTTTTTCTTATACTAAGACACTTTTTAGAAATAAAAAATTTCTAATAGCAAAATTTACATTTAGTAGGCAGCTGTTTGCCCTGACTTTTATGAACACATTTCTTTTCTATAACTTATAAAATGAATTGGAAGTTTAGAGTTATTCTTTTGGGCCATGTGTCTATGTATGTGTGTGTGTGTGTGTGTGTGTGTGTGTGTGTGTGTGGTCTCTTAAAAGTAACCAGTTAGGTCCTGGCCAGGTAACTCAGTTCGATAGAGCATTGTCCCAATATGCCAAGGTTTTGGGTTTAATCCCTGGTCAAGGCACATATAAGAATCAAACAATGAATGCATAAATACATGGAACAACAAATCGATGTCTCTGTCTCTCTGTCAAATCAATAAATAAAAAAAATTAAAAGTAATTGAATTAGTGCAGATGAGATTAAATGAAAAAGGGTCATTTTTAATGAGAGTGTCAGACAGTCATAATGGTTAGATGCTTTTGACAGAAATTATAAAATAATGAGCATCAGATTCAGATAAAATATTTTTTGAAGATTTATTTTATTTTATTATTTTTTAATGTTATAATTTATTTTGGTGAGCTCTTGAAATTAATAAAACTGGTTTCAAATCTTGTTTACTCATAGTTTCTGCTACTTATTTAAGCTTTGCCCACACAAATATTTATTATCATTAATGGTGGGAAAACCTAAGTTCCAAGGCTAAGAAAATAGCATACCTAAGAAATCATTATTTAATTAATTTTGCAGAATCTAAGGAAGAACAGTTCTTTTCATTTCTGGGTAGTAATATTGCATTATTGGTAAGTGTATTTCCCATATGCTGAAGTTAGAAGCACTGATTTAGAAGGAAAAATATTGTAAAAGGACCTTATAATTAGACTAGAGGCCCGGTGCATGAAATTTGTGCACAGGGGAGGGTGGTGTCCCTCACCCCAGCCTGCACCCTCTCCAATCTGGGACTGCTGGCTTCCAACTGCTCACCTGCCTGTCTTCCTGATTGCCCCTCACCACTTCTGCCTGCCAGCCTGATTACCCCCTAATAACTCCCCTGCCAGCCTGATTAATGTCCAACTGCTCCCCTGCCAGCCTGTTTGCCCCCAACTTCCCTCCTCTGCCGGCCTGGTCACCCCTAACTGCCCTCCCCTGCAGGCTTGATTGCCCCCAACTGCCCTCCCTTGCAGGCCTGGTGCCTCCCAAGTGCCCTCCCTTGCTGGCCATCTTGTGGTGGCCATCTTGTGTCCACATGGGGGCAGCCATATTGTGTGTTGGAGTGATGGTCAATCTGCATATTACTCTTTTATTAGATAGGATAGAGGCCTGGTGCATGGGTGGGGGCCAGCTGGTTTGCCCTGAAGGGTGTCCTGGATCAGGGTGGGGGTTCCCTTGGGGTGTGGGGCGGCCTGGGTGAGGGGCTTGTGGTGGTTTGCAGGCCAGCCACGCTCCCTGGCTACCCAAGCGGAGGCCCTGGTATCTGGGATTTATTTATCTTCTACAATTGAAACTTTGTTGCCTTAAGCGGAGGCCTGGGCCAGCCAGGGCGTGTGGAAAGCTTGGCTTCCTCCATCACTGGGGAAACCCAAGCCTCCCTCCTGCTCTCTCTGTGGCCGAGGCAATCTTGGTTGGGTTAATTTGCATACTCGCTCCTGATTGGCTTGTGGGCGTGGCTGGTGGGTGTGGCTTTGTGGGTGTAGCAGAGTGATGGTTAATTTGCATATTACTCTTTTATTAGATAAGATTTTTGGATTAGATGTGTGTATATGAATAAGTATGAATGTGTGCATGTTCATGTGTATGTAATCATAAGTCCTGAAATAAATATTCAGTGGGAATTTTTCAGTGTCCTAGTGGGATCATCCTGGTTGTCCACTGAAATAGAGGCAGTAAAGGTCATTGATTAAGAAGGTAATGATTCTCCAAACAAACACAAAATGATATAATAGTCCAGACCAATGATTTGCCAGTGCAGGAATTTGAAAGGCTGACAGTGGCATCAATGGATTATTTTATGAAAATAATGATAATTATAGTCACTCTTTGTTGAGCACCTACTAAGTGTTAGGTTCTACTAGGCAATTTATATATGGTGTGGTATTTAATCCTTATAGTTAAACGTAATATATATTATTATATCAGATTTATAGATGAGGAAACTTAGGCTGAGAGAGAATAACCACATTGTCCAAGGTAAGAGCAGGGTCAAGATCAATAAGACAAATCTGTGTTGTGCCAAAGCCATAGTAATCTTACTACTTGCAAGTATACTCCCACTCTTTCTAATGTCATCCTCACAAGGACTCATAATTCTAAAAATTTTAACTTAAAATTTTGTATTTATGATTAAAAAATAACTACTAAATGTCCATGTTTCAAAATTCAATATGTGTAAAAAAATAGAATAAAAACAAGTCTCTTTTCATCTCTGGTTCCCCAGTCCTTTAGGCCCACTTTTCAACAACAGCCCCTCAAATAGGTTCTTGTGTATATTCTATAAATGCAAACACAGAGACTAGAGAGTCACATCCTCTCCTCCCCGCCTCCCCACTCCAACCCATCCACATAGAATGTTGACAGTGAATTCACAGTTATGGACCTTACATTTTCATTTGACACTATATATATCGTGATCCTTCCAGACCCTGACCAGTCTTAATCACATATTTATAAAATCTGTTGGATCTGTTAGCACTCAAGTTGTCTAGAGAAGCCTGTGCAATCTTTTGCAAATGTATAAGTGGTATTTGCTGGTTTTGATGAACAAATTTTGAAGCAGAAGTAGCTATATTACTTCCCCATGGCAGTCAGTAAATTATAGGGCTTTATATTTTAAAAAAATCCAAATTGAATACCCATTACCAAGATGAAAAATAATAAACAAAATGTTAATATAAGAATTAGAGGACACAAGTTGCATAACCAAGAACTGAGATAAAGATATAGAGGAGTGATGCAAAATCTGAAATTAAAACGTGTTTGATGTATAAACACAGCCTTAAGGATAGACTATCAACAAATGCATGCAGGAGGGAAAAAATTCTTTCAACTGAAATACCAGAAGCCACACAGACCCTCCCTAACCCGTAATTCCACTGAAGAACAATCCACACCACCAAGAAAAGAAAAGCTTTTAGATGTAGAAAGCAAAACCCTTATCAGTACAGATGCCCAGCATTTAGGAAACAATTTGGACACGGGAAAAAAATATAATCTCTTTTCCCCATGATGCGGTAGCAGAGAATAGATCAAAAAGCATCAGCCAGAGGAGTCCAGCAGGGACTAAAAATGGGGAGGATTTTCACATTCAGAGGCCTGGAGAAAAGAGCAGGCAACTCGCTCACAAGCAGAAGAAAGATACAGGTGATTTTTTCTGATTAATCTTAGCGACAGCTCTAAAACATTTAGCACCCCCTTCGGTTGCTTACCAGGCATCGAGTCTTCCTTTGAATGTAGGAAAAGCACAAAGTGGCATCCTGTCTGCAAAGTTTTGCAGGCACACCCTGCACCATTCGCTCACAGTTCTCTAAAGTATGTAATTCAGTTCCCTCCCATGGACATGCATCAGGCCCTTCTTACATGCAAGATGCTGAAATGCAAAATAAGTTTGCAGAACATCTCTTTCATTGAGATGCTTGCCTCGACTGTAAAAGAAGAGGGTAAAATGAATCGCTTTCTAATCAAGCACTTTTCTACATTCAGATTATTTATTTAGTTTTATGATACTCAGCTGCCTCTCTTGACTGGGTCTCAGAACATTCCTTAGAATACTCCTTGGTTTTATAGCTTCCATTGGCAACAAATGGTTTCAAAACACCCATGAAATATCTCCTACTGGATTTCGTTATGCAGTTTCTAGTAAAGACTTTTCCTTTTGTAAAAAAAAAAAAAAAAAGCAATATTTAATTACAGCCATGCTCATGATCTGAGAAATTGGCTTATGTCTTTTGATCTCAGATTTACATCAATTTCTCAGGAATTCATCTTGAATTCTTCTCTAAGCCCTAGCTTTCTTACAAACAATAACTTCGGTGGGTGTTTATTACCTTTGGACTGACACAGAAATATATGTGAATGTATATATCTCCCTATCTCCTTTCTCAAGAAATTTGAGATAGGCTGGATAAATGCATAAATTTGCAAAGGGGTAAAATCGGAATCTCAGAATCCAGGAACATAAGGGAAAGAAAATATCAAACTAAATGTGCGTGAGTCAGTTGCATGACACGAGGGCTGCAAATTTGGCTCTAAGCTTCATAACTGGCAAAGGCAAAGAAAGAAACATTATTCTAAGAGTCACAGGGTCTAAAAGCTATGAGGAAGTACAGCTTTTCTGGGTACTGAGCCCTGAGAGAAATCTCTCCCCAGGATCCTCATAAAAGTAACACTGTGAAGTATATTAGATGGTATAAAAATGCCTTAGAAGTTTCACATGACGTTTTCCCATAATGTGCCTTAATGTAGGAGGATGGCAGATATCAAAAGGTAATTCAGTTAATGCAAGGCTAGGAGGAACCAGACATTCTCAGCTTCAGCTAGTTTCCCTATCAGGATGAGGATTTCTTTTCTTTTCTTTCTTTTTTTTTTAATTTCAGAGAGGAAGGGAGAGGGAGAGATAGAAACATCAATGATGAGAGAGCATCATTGATTGGCTGCCTTCTGCACACCCTCTACTGGGGTTTGAGCCCACAACCTGGGCATGTGCCCTTGACCAGAATCCAACCCGGGACCCTTCTGTTTGCAAGCCACACTCTATCCACTGAGCCAAATCAGCTAGGGCAGGATGAGGATTTCTTAATTCGATTCTGACCTGCTTAGGGCTTCTATCTAGGGTAGCAAGATTAAAACAATTCATTTAAATTAGAAGTATTTTATCACAAGTAGCTGTTCATTGCAATTTAGATGGGATAACACAGGTAAGGAAAGCAAGCCCAGCACAGAACCTGGTAGAGAGTAGGAGATAAAGAAATGTGAGTTTCCATGAGTCCCTTAGCATGAAGTACTTTCCTGGTAAGTTTGGCAATGCAGTATAACGAAAAGACAATGACCTTGGAGTCAGGGAAATGGAGCTCAGTCACATGGCTTGTTACCTGAGGTCTCACAGCCTTCACTTTCTACTGTGTAAATGGGGATAATAGCCAGATAACCAGAAATAAAACTTAGCTACTTAAATAATAGCTTCTAGCCTAGTGCTTGGAGCAAAGCAGAGACTGAATACCTTGGGCTGCTTTCTCACTCCTAAATTTCTGTCACAGAATCAGGCAATATATAAGAACTCAAAAGGACCACAGAATCTAGTGACTTTGAAGGACTCACAACACATGCATAACCTGTAGCCATATCCTAATCAAATCCCAGGTAAGTCTTTTTGAAAATAATTTAATCACTCCCTAACAATTCTACTCCAGATCAAATAATCTATACTCTTCTTACTCTTTCTCACCTATCAAGCATTAGTATTATTATTCCTTGGTGCATGTTTTCTTTCAAAGTATCGAGCCTCAAACTTGGTATTTCCATGGGAAATAAAGAGTATCTTGCTTTTATGGGGGATGATTGTGAATTTGGGGGGATTGAGCCCACAACCTGGGGTACCCCACAGATGATGTTTCATTTATTCAACCAATATTTTAAAGTGCTTATGATGTGCCAGACTATATTTTTGCAAGGCTAATGGGGTAGCAGCCTTGTTTAAGCCTTTCCCTCCCAGTCCAGGTGAGTATGAGAAAGCTCTGGGCCTCAGCCATTCTAGAAGAAAGGTAGCAAACTGTACAAATTTCTCCATTGTGGAGAGGCAGACTGGTGGTTAATGGCTGTGGCATCCTTTGGAAGCACCAATGGTGCCCAAAATATCTTTCTAAGTTTTTTCTTAGGAACCCTAAGGTTTTGCTTGTGCTGAATTCTCAAGGTCTGGGTCATAGATCCATTTGAAAAGCTAAACAAATCTATGAATTTTCTTCAATGGAAGAAGACCCATGCCAAATTCTCCATACAATTTCATGATGTTCAAGGACCCCCTCAGTCTATCCTGTAACTCTCCAGAGTTAGGAGACTTTGTTTGAGTGGCATGTCCCAGGATCCTGCAAAAACCTCTACATTCTCATGATCATTTCCATCAGTGAGTTGGGTTCTGAAGACAATGATGACATGCCAACCAAATGTGTGGTTAAGACTATGGCAAGAAAGAGAGAAATCACATTGTTTGGCATACCAATTTAATATGACAACATTAAATAGAAGCGACAGTGAACTCTTGCATTTAGACCCTGTTATGGGTTGAACCGTGTTCTCCCAAAATTCATATATTAAAACCTTAACTTCCAGAATGTGACATTATGTGGAGATAGGACTTTAAAGAGGTGATTAAGCTAAAGTGAGGCTGTTAGGGTGAGCTTAATCCAATATGTCTGGTGTCCCTATAGGAAGAGAAAATTTGGACACACAAGGGGACACAGGGGAAAAACCATGTGAAGAGAGAGCAAGAGGACAGCCAACATAATAGTGGTGTTCATTAGTCAATAAGCCAATGAGAAAGGCCTCAGTAGAAACTAAACCTGCTGACACCTTGATCTTGGACTTTTAGCCTCCAGAACTGAGAAAATACTGTATTTTTCCATGTATAAGATGCCCCCCACTTTTCCAACCCAAAATTAAGAAATCAATATTTTAAACATAAAACAGAACACATTTTTATTTAGTAATTACTGCTGGTAATGTTTACATATCAGTACTATGATATTATGCAGCATATCACTTTATTCAGCCTCTGTTGCATCACTGCTCTCTTCTTCATCACTATTAGCTCCAGACATATCAATTTCTTCAACTTCTATTGTATCACTGCTGTCTTCTGAGTCACTGTCTATATATGTGAGATCATCCTCATAAACTGGTGGCATTTTCTGAGTGAACTTTGTTCATGTTCTTATGGCCAACCCTTCTCTCCTCATGAAATTGAAGCACCATTTTTCCTTTCCTTTAAAATCAACAATGTTCATTTCTCTTGCAAACATTCTTGCCTGACATTGAATAAGCTTGTTTGACACACATAAATCACTCTGGTGCTGCTCCATAATCCAAGTCTTAAGCCTCTGCTCCAAGTTTTCCCATTTTGCTGGTTTTCCTCTTAAGGTCTTCTTCTTTTTTGGCATCTTAAGGAGTTGTTCTTCCTGTTTTCTCCACTGTCTGATCATACTCTCAGTGAGAGGAGGTCCAAATTGTCTCTCTGCAGCTCTATTTCCATGCTCTTTTGCATAGTTGATTACATTCAGTTTGAATTTTGCAAAGTAAGACAATCGCTTACCTGTATTTATCTTTTGACATCTTTATGGGCTCAGAATGCTCCCATCCCTGTTTCATCTGCTCACTCTCCTCCTCCACCTCCAATTACGGCATTAGCTGATGTCAGTATCAATAAGGCTTGTGATTGGAGGAAGCCTGTTTGACAAGGTATGGGCAGCTGCACACCCTCATGGCTCCCTTCTCGGCTGACTTCCACGTATAAGATGCCCCTTGATTTTCAGTCTAATGATTTTAGAAAAAAAAAAATAGCATCTTATACATGAAAAAATATGGTATATTTCTGTTTATTGTTGTAACTGGAACAAACAAAAGAAAATTGCATAAGAAAAGCACAGGGAATGGAGATAGGAGAGACATTTGACTTTAGAGCAGCAGTGTCAAAGCTATATGAGACATTTAAGCTATATGAGACATTTAAGTTAATTTTAAATGAAGTGAAAATGAAATATTTGCTCACCCTCCCTGTAGGGGTCCTCCTTACAGAGCCCCTATCTTTGATAACAGTCTTGACCATATGACTTGCTTTTGCCAATGAAATGTGAGTAGAAGTGAGCATTAGGCAATTTCCCATTATTGCTTTCTTTACCACAAGATAAGCAATATCAGAGGTATTTAACCAGACACTGGTGATACCTTGTCTGAAACAGTGAGGAGAAAATTTGCTGTTATTGGTGATGTGGAGCCAGTGGTTTTTATTTTTTTTTTATTTATTTTTTAAATTTCTTTATTGATCAAGGTATCACATATTTGTCCTCGTCCCCCCATTTCCATCCCACCCCCCTCCCCACACATGCCCCCACCCCCCTGTTGTCCTTAATCACTGGTTGGGCTCATATGTCTGCACACAAGTCCTTTGGTTGATCTCTCCCTTTATCCCCACCCTTCCCTCCCCTCCCCCCGAGGCCCGACAGTCTGATCCATGCCTCCTTGTTTCTGGGTCTGTTCTTGTTCATCAGTCTATGTTGTTCATTATTTCCCCTAGATGAGTGAGATCATGTGCTATTAGAAATACACTTATAAGAACCGAAAATGAGACAAGCAATAATGGTTATGGTGACAGGCAAATGAATCGGTCTGTAGTGAGTTTCTTTCTGGGCCAACAGTTCTTTTGAGACCCAATTTCAATGTCCAACAGTTCCTTATGTGTACATGTCAGCACTGACATTTCAGATCTGGATGGTGGACAACTGGTGGTAATGCCAGTCCGACTCTCTCTGGTTTGGTCCTGGGCAATCTGCAGTGATGCACAGCTGCTAACTGCTAGTATGGGAAGGCCACATCAGCGTCTTCTGTCTCTGGACTGCTTCTCTTCTGTCTTCATGGCTGGAGTAGTCCTGTCGATTCTTCTCTTGCTAGAATCCACATGGTCTCGGAGTTGTTTTCTGAAAATATACAAACATATTCTCGACCAAAAGTTAATAAAGGAATATTTTCTATAAATTTGACTGGGGATCCTTTTTCAATTTTTGCCCAAATGATTTTCCTCTGGCTTGTTTTATCACCTTGTGTGTTTTTCATGGGTGTCTTGCTTTTAGCCTTACAATTAATTTTCTAAAGTATTAATTTTCTAGATGTAATTTACTTACAGGATATTTTTCCTTACATGATATTCCTCTACTATCCCCTCCTTTTTTGATTTAAATGTTAGGAGGCTTTTGAAAATTTTATAATGTAGTCTTGATGGCTTTTAAATTTTAATTTTTTGTACTATAATATTACTGTTTTAGGTTCATTACATGGTGCACAATTTTATCGTGAGATGAAGTACCAATAAAAATTTTAGTTGACACTTTAGGAACACCTTTTTGTCCAGTACAATTATTTTTTCTAGAATATTCACTTGTTTCAACTGGCCAATTTAAATTTGCCTGAAAACTTGACTACTATTTTACTGTCAAATTTATTACTCTAACAATAATCTTGTTTTACCCTGTAAATATTGGTGGAAGGGATTATTTGCCTTCTTGAGTAGGTCCTGAGCATTCCTGGTGGTAAGCTGGATTTAGATATCATAAACCCACTTCCCCACAACATGGGTACAAGACAACTCAAACAATTCTTGTTGGAGTGAGAGGGCAGCTGCTGTCGGCCAAGTCTCTGTCGGTCACCTGGATCCTGATCTGAGCTGGGCATGGGAAGCATGAAGCAGCCATGGGGGCAGGAGACCTCCCTCAGAAGGGACTAGGATTCAGGCCCCTGCAATGTTGGGGGGGGTGAGGGTCTGTGCCCCACCTCTGTTGATCCCCAAATTCTCTCCTGATGGCCCCTCTGCGACTGTGCCTGTCTTAGGTTGTTCCTTCCTTGAGGAATCTTACCCGTCTCTGGCTAACCAGCCATCCTCCGGGGCCAAGCAGGGTGACGTGAGGTTCAGTTTTGTCTCCTTGGTAGCCTATGCCCCCGGAGCCAGTGGTTTTTAAACATTTTTAGTAATGTAACAAAATCTTAAAAGGAATCCTCAACAGAGACCAACATGTGTTTATTAGTCTACACTTATTTTATATAGTAAAATTAATAACATTTAATTTGTATAAAACCAATTTCTATAATGGTGAGGCTTTGCTGATGAAATTAAAAATTGAGAATTGGGAATAGTTACTCATCGATTGTTATAAAGTAGACACTCTTTGCCCAGTACTGTTCTTGACATTGGAAATAGGACATGGTTAAGTTTCTTAGTCTCCTGGAAGAATTGAGTAGAGGAGACAGACAATCAACAACTAAACCAATAAATAAGATAATTTTAAATAGTAGTAAGTGCTATGAAGAACAAATAATGCAATATGTTAGAGAGTAGGTGACTGTGTAGTCACAGTAAAGGGAGTGGTCTGGGACGACCTCTTAGGAGCTAATATGTGAGTTGAAACCTGAGTGACAAGGAGGATTCTGAGCATGAACATTCCAGGCAAAGAAAAAGGCATTACAAAGGCCAGGGTGGAAATGAACACACGTTTGCCCTAGCTGGTTTGGCTCAGTGGATAGAGTCTCACCCTGCAGACTGAAGGGTTCTGGGTTTGATTCTGGTCAAGGGCACATGCCATGGTTTTGGGCTCAATCTCCAGTGTGGGGCATGCAGGAGGCAGCCGATCAATGATTATCTCTCATCATTGATGTTTCTATCTCTCCCTCTCCCTTCTCTCTGAAATCAATTAAAAAAAAAAAAAGAAATGAACACATGTTTGAGTTACAGAGTGGTTACTGTGCTCTGCTACTGCAGAACAAGAGGGAGAGCAAGGTGGGTGAGGGACAGATCACAGAGAATCTTACACACCAGTTATCAAACTAAGTTAAAGAGCTTTAAAAATTAAAAAAAAAAAAAATTCAGCCACAAGCCAACATGTGATCCAACATGGTTAGTTTGCAGCATGTGCTAAAAGATCATCACCATGCAAGTTTGACAGCCACTAACCCCAACTGTACTCTGTCTTCAATGCGATGAGTTCACAGATCATGTGCTTGACATTATGACAATGTCAAATAGTTATGACAGTTTCTAAATGCTGACTTTTAATTTCTCCCCTTATTGTAACTAGAGGCCCAGTGCACAAAATTCGTGCACTGGGTGTGTGTGTGGGGGTGTCCCTCAGCCTGGCCTGTGCCCTCTTGCAGTCCAGGAGCCCTCAGGGGATGTCCAACCAACGGCTTAGGCCCGCTCTCCAGAAGGAGCGGGCCTAAGCCATCAGAAGGACATCCTTAGCGCTGTTGTGGAGAGGCTCCTGCCACCACTGCTGCACTCACCAGCTGTAAGCCTGGCTTCTGGCTGAGCGGTGTTCCCCCTGTGGGAGCGCACTGACCACCAGGGGGCAGCTCCTGCATTGAGCGTATGCCCCCTGGTAGTCAGTGCGTGTCATAGCAACTGGTTGTTCGGCTGTCAGGCTGAAACTGGCTCTCCGACATCCCCTAAGGGTCCCAGATTGCGAGAGGGTGCAGGCCAGGCTGAGGGACCCCACTGGTGCACAATTGGGGCCAGGGAGGGACGTGGGAGGTTGGCCAGCCAGGAAGGGACTGCGGGAGGGCTCCAGGGCATGTCAGGCATTTCTTGCTCAGTCCTGATAGGCCGGACCCTAGCAGCAAGCTAACCTACTGGTTGGAACATCTGCCCCCTGGTGGTCAGTGAACATCATAGCCACTGATTGACCAGTCGACTCTCTGCCCCCTGGTGGTCAGTGTATGTCATAAAGAGCAGTTGAGCGGCCTTAGCATATCGTTAGCATATTATGCTTTGATTGGTTGAACAGCCAACTGGACGACCAGACACTTAGCATATTAGGCTTTTATTATATAAGATACCTTGATGTAGACCAGGAACACATGTCTATGGATCTGTAAACCACACTTTGTGTAGTGCATGGAAAGGACCTTAGATTTTACTCCAAGTGCAAGGGGAGGTGAAAAACAGAAGAATCAAGGACCAATTACAGGACTGTGGGGACATTCTTTACCAAGGTGGAGAAGACTTATGGAGAAACAAATCTGGGAAGAGAAAGCAAAAGTTCTGCTTTGAACATGTTAAGTGAGAAGTGTCTAGATCTCCAAATGAGAGGTCAAGGAGGAAGTTAGGTATATGAATCTGGAGCTCACAGCTGAGGTCAGGGCTAGAGATGTAATTTGGGGAGTCATGATAGCCTGCATTTAAAGCCACAGACCAGGGGAGTTATTTAGCAAGTGCTGTTATGAAAGAAATTAGATCCCATGACCTAGATCTGGGGGCATTCTGACAAAAGAGTCATTGACTCCATCAATGTCAGTATTCACAAACTTTGAATCTAATATTTATGGAACCAGGGCATCACAAAACATAAGTTAAATCCCGAAGTGCGACAAGGTTGGCATAAAGAGGGTCAATAAATACACATGGGATGAATGGGCTCCAAAATACCCTTCCAAATCTGAGATACTGAAATTCAAGTATTATTCAAGCTTCATCTCCATGACATAGTGTGTTGAATAGGGCCTCCAAGAAGCCATTACATGCCTCAGAAACTGTGAATGGGAACTTGAATGATAAAGCGTCTTTGTGGATGTAAGATCTCAGGATGAGATCATCCTGGATGATCCAGCTGCATCCTAAAGCCAATGACAAGTATGTTTATAAGAGACACTGAGAGGAGAGACACAGACAGAAGAGAGGAGGCCATGTGGCCATGGCAGAGACTAGAGTGATGCTGAGGAATGGTGGCAGCCCCCAGAAGCTAGAAGAGGCAAGACGGATGCCCCTCCAGAGCTTTAGAGAGAGTGCAGTCCCACAGACACATCGGTTTTGAAATTCTGGTCCTCAGAACTGTGAGAGAATACATTTCAGCTATTTTTAAGCCACCCAGACTGTACTTTGTTAGGGCAGCCAAGAGAACCTATCATACCGGTACGTGGAATCTTTTAGCTGACTCTGTTTCAACATTTCCATTGGAGCTGTGTCTTATTCCGACCCAGTGATCCTTAACTCTGCGTGCACACTGGAAGGGCCTAGAGAACTTATGGAAAAGACTGAAGTCTGGGTCACACTCTCAGAGATTCTGCTTCATTGGGCTTGGGGTACAGGCTGGCTTTGGTGTACAGTCGGGGTTGAAAACTGTCATTTAATTAGTCACAACAACTTAATATCATGGGGTGACATAGGAGTACATGGGACGGGAACAGCTATAGAAAAATGTTTTAACCTTAGGAAATTGCTCTGGAAATAGCATTCTGTGTCTTTGTGCCCTAATATAAAGTATTCTTAGGAACTGTTTGGACCGTCAGCAGTCTGTATGGACCCTTTTGGAACTCAGACAGTCCTGTTTTCACTGTGAAGAAGGGAATGGATGCTCTGACGAATCTGGACCCCTCCCACCCCCCCACGCCTGCCGTCCCTGATGCCCCAGAAGCACTAGGGGAGGCATTGCCTTTTAGATCGACAATGCTTAACTTAGCACAAATCAAAGGATGTCACTGGCAAGCCCTTCCTTACAATCAGATAATGACAGTTTTGAATTTCTTGTGGCTGGTACTTCATGTAATTAAGAGAAAATCTGCAGGCTGGATGTACTGAATAGGAGAATAGTACCTTATTATTTGGAAGGAAGAGGGTCCCTAATTGTGGAACAAAGCAATTCCTTGTATGCCATCCCTAAATAAATGTTTCTTTATTTCTGAAGCTGTGTGACCTCCTGTAGCGGTCTTCCTAGCACGTCAGGGAGCAGTCAGGAGTGAATGTAGTTAGCAACACACGCTTGTCTGTAAAGGGCCTTTGACAACGAGCTCACTGCATCTATTGACTCCCTGGGAAGTCTGAGGTCACAAGCTTGGCTGGAGCACATGAGCCCAGATAATGAAGATGGTTTTTCCCTCTTGAAACAGAGCCAGAAACTTTATCTACTTCATTGTGCACTTTGGGTCATGTGCTAACCATGAGGCTTTCTCTAACACTAATCCCCCTAATGATGGCTTCTCCCAGCCCTTACACAAACCCCACGAGGCCCGGTGGCTGGCAATCCAGACGGAATAAAGGCAGCCCGGTGTTTGGCTTTTGAACTGAGTTCAAGGCAATTAAAGTCATGGGCTAAGGAGTAAAGGAGGGGTTTTAAAAATACCAGCATAATAAGTAGTATGACGGGAGTGCTCTGCAAATTAACTCAATTAGACAAAGCCTGATTTAACGGGGAAGGTGGTGAGAAGCGCTACCCTCATTAAATCTGGCTGTTAGAGGCGCTTCTATAAAATTAAATTTGTTTGAGTTGTTTGGATCACATAAAATAGCCTGTGCATGTGCATGTACACACGTGCACATGCGTGGGTTCTGTGATTTTGTGGGTATTTTTTAAAGAGGAGCAGAACAGATCGCAAAACAAAAATATACAAAAACAAAAAAACAACAACAAACAAAAATATAAAAAAACACGGAGTGAATGCTCAAGAGCTCGAGTGGAAGACAAGAAGAAAGCAGTATATAGGAGGAGAGAGAAAGTTCCCCGATTATAAAGCCATGCGCTCCCTTTGGTGGGGGCTTCTGCTCAGTTGGCTGGGCTGTGGAATGCTGCCCGGAGCCTGGGCGCAGTTCCCCCGGGTCTGCATGACGGTGGCCAGCCTGGTGGCCAAGGAGTGCTGCCCGCCGCTGGGTGTGGAGCCGGCCAACGTCTGTGGCTCTCAAGAGGGCCGGGGCCAGTGCACGGAGGTGCAAGCCGACACCAGGCCCTGGAGTGGTCCTTATGTCCTGAGAAACCAGGATGACCGAGAACGGTGGCCACGGAAGTTCTTCAACCGGACCTGCAAGTGCACAGGTGAGGCAGACCCCCTGGGGGAGACCTGGCCTGCTCCTAACTGAGTGGGGAGGGCCCAGTTGGGAAAGGAGCCCCATCTAAGAGCCTGCTAGACCAGGCTTTGAAAGGCAATCCAAGTTTGTTTCTCGCAGGGAGCAAATTGAGGAAGGCTAATGTCTTGCTTATATTCTTCACGCCCTCTGGTACATGTAGTTATGGAATCTAAATAAATATTACATGAGCCAAGCCTGGCTATATGAACTCATGCCAACATACCATTGGCTTGTCTGTTGGAAGCTACAGGGCTCAGGAGTCAGCTTTGAAAGCCAGAGCAAGTCCTTTCACGATGGATTCAATGCTTCTCCCGAAATGGGTTTGCACTTGTTGAAGAGAAGGGTGGGTGAGGTTGGCATCTGGAAGACGAGTGTGGAAGGCAGGTGTTCTGTCGTCTTCGTGTCCGAGTTTCGAATGATTTTGACAGGTCTCACGCAGGGGGACCTTATGCCTGGGTGGGTCATAACTTAGCCAAAGCTGGAGAGATGTGGCAGGCCCAAGCTGTCTCTGTTCTGGAAAGGGAGGATTGTTACCAGAGAGCAATGGCTTTTCTTTCTCTTTTCTGGGTTCGATGCGGGCATTTCAGAGTTGGGCAGTGTCCCTCTTTTTGGCCTTGGTCTCTGTTATGACCCATTTCTTTCAAATCTCTGTGCACTTCTTATGCCTCTGGCTCTTCTGGGCCTTCTCAGGTCCTCTTCACCAGGTCTCCTCCATGCTCAGCAGCTGTGACAGCTGTGACAAACTCTCAAAGGCAGGCAGGGCATTTGAAACACAGAAAACATAAGCGCAACTTGAGCCAAGCCCTTCGACACTGTCCTGCAGTGTCCAGCTGCATAAGGGGTTTTCCTTTTTAAATTATGTTGTATTATATTTTTATATGATACCAAAACCCTGGAAAATACAGATAATTGAACTATGTAAGGTTATAAAAAGTAAACTAAGAGAATGTACAAAGGATTGTGATATTAAAGTAGGAATGATGTTGGTATTTTTAAACTTTAAAAATACTTCTGGCTTTATAATCATTTTGTAGTCATATTGTTAATTCTATGACTCAAGGAAATTAGTAATTTTGTCTTGAGTATTAATTGTGGCCAGGAGTTTTTAATAGTATATTGAATATTACTGTCCATTTTTCTAAACCAATAGAGCATTTGCTTCTATAGACATTATCTTGTAGATTCTCATGGCTTTGCAGTCTAATGAGAAACAGCAGGTGTCATATTACTTGGGTGATTGGAAACCACACAACACAGTAATTTCTTTGTATGGACTGAATCAAAATTTCTTCCAGAACACTTATTTCCGAGTCAATCAATGTTAGAGTTCCGCAAGCACACAGGTGGGAAATCTCTGAGACAGAAGGTATTAAGAAATCAGATATAAATGTCCATTCTTCTTATCACCATCTACTTTATTTATCTTTTTGACCTGTGTAACAAGTTTTTTTTTTTTTTAAAGGTGGGGATGGGAAGAACAGAGAGTGGCAGAATAGAAGGGATAATTGCAATTTCTCTTTCCTGAGGGAATGCTTATAAATATTTCTCTAGAAGTGTCAGAAACTTGGGGTCACGGTGGCCTACATTCAAAACATAAAAGGGATCCCCTGCTCTGAGGAGGATAAACATACCTACGAGGCAGAGAGCCAGAAACAAGGCCTGTCCTGTAAGTCCAGACTGTAAGGACCTCTCATGTCCATAAGCCAGTCAAAGGAAGCAGGGCTTCCTCAAGGTGTGTGGTGTATGGTCTCCAACTCCAGCCATTGTCACGGCCATGGCTGCTTCTGAGACCCACTACCAGGTTATGGCTTACCCCCCTCTTCCAGGAGTTGATTTATCCAAACTCATACAGGACCATAGTTCTTTCCATCCCCACTTTGGATGGCTCCACTTACATTGGCTAGATGGTCTTTTTCTTTGGGTCTCAGGGCACCAGACTAAGTCCTTAGTGACTGAGCTGGGAAGTTATTTAGTAGACACAGTAATCACTGCGATGTGTCATATGTCCCAAAGCAAGACACATGTCTTTCCGTGTATTCTCCCTAAAGAGTGAGTTGCTTGCCTCCCTAGGGTAGCTTTTTCACGGTTTAAGAGACAGTCTTCACAATTTAAAACTAATCTTGAGTGCTCCAAATCCCTCTTCTCTGGTAGCCTCATAATTACTTTGCAAATAGGACTCTGGGATTCACCTGGGGTCACCCAAAATTTAAAGAAGTATAGCCTTAGCTGGTTTGGCTCAGTGGATAGAGTGTTGGCCTGTGGACTGAAGGGTCTCAGGTTCAATTCCAGTTAGGGGTACGTACCTCAGGTGTCCATCTGGGGCACTGGTCGGGGTGCGTTCAGGAGGCAAGCAATTGATGTGTTTCTCTCACATCGATATTTCTGTGTTTTCCTTTCTCTTCCACTCTCTCTAAAAATCAATGGAAAAATATCCTCAGGTGAGGATTAAAAAAAAAAAAAAGAAGTATAGATTAGCTTCTGGCCAATAGACTACTGATGGCCTTGAAATTTGTTAAATCAGTGGAAAAATAAGCACACCATTCATCTATTGCTGGACATTTAGGTTGTTTCTACATCTTAGCTATTGGGAATGAACATGGGGATACTAATATCTCTTTGAGACCTCAGTTTCAATTCCTTTGGATAAATACCCCAAAGTGGGATTGCTGGATCATATAATAATTCTATTTTTAAGTTTTGAAGAACATTCATACTGTTATCCATAAGCAGTTGCCCCATTTTGCATTCCCACCAATAGTTCACAATGTTTCCAATTTCTCCACATCCTAGCCAAGTGGTATATATGTGCAATTGAATACTATTCAGCCGAAAAAGGAAGAAAATTCTGTAATATGTAAGCAAGTGGATGAACCTAGAGGATATTTTGCTAAAGAAATAAATCAGTCACAGAAAGACAAAAACTGCATGATTCTACTTACATGAGTTATCTAAATTAATCAGATTGAGCAAAATAACTTTGACAGTTCTGTATAGCTTTGTACCTACAATAATGTATTGTACACTTAAAAATGTAAGTATTCTTACCACACAAAAAATAAAAATGAAAATAAAAATTAACACACCATAGTTTCTATGATCTTGAAGTTGGTAAAATATTTTAGCCTATTTAATTAAAATAAATGCAAACTCTGGGCGGGGCGGGGGGGGGGAGACTTTAAATTATGTGCTCAAATATTCTAGAGAGAATTCTAATTTCTCTATTCTCTGTGGAGATAAATTGAAAACAAACATTATTGAACTTAATTGCCAGGAAGAGCTGAATTTCAGGAGACTTAGCCATTCACTTTATAAGTCATACCTGCCAGATGGCATTTCTGAGACTAACCAGTTGCAGCTGTGTCTTTAGACTTTTGAAAAACATGCACACCAAATAGTTTTTGAATAGTTGTCTGAGAACTTCTTGTTTGTACAAGTGACTAAGTGCCTCCATTTTCCAATCTCTGAAATGGGGATAATGATGAAACCACACCTGTAAAATCCTTTTGAGCTCTGTAGATGAAAGGTCCTATGTGAGTATAAAGTATTGTTATTAAAATAATAGAATCTCTAATTAAAAGGAATAGGCTATTTAGAGCTCCTTATAAATCCACTAATCGGTGGTCTTTAAGCTTATTTAGTCTAATAGCTTTCTGAGGTTGAGCTGATGCAGTTCGTGTAGGAACGTGCATTGTTTGGTTGCCCTTAGTCTCTTTCCATTTTATCCCAGTCCTAAGTAGATATTGGACTTTGTCTTCTTAAATTTATTTTTTGCTCAAGGACATACTCAGTGCTAGATAGATTGGTATCTAGGGATCCTTTATTTTTTTTTCTCTCTTCATTTCTAAAAGGGCCCTCTAATTTTTTGCTGTTGCTATGGTGGATTAAGGGGAAAAAATAACATGTTAAATTGATGTAAGGAACTACTAAGAAGTCTAAATTAAAGAAATAAACATTTGGGTGCTACATTTAAATTTTTAAATTGTTGCACTTTTCAGTTGTCGTCAGCATTTTAACAGATTTTTGAGACCAGGTTTAGAAGCTAAAAAATGAAAAGGATCTGCAGAGCTTTGGAGTATTTTCTCTGAGATATGGTGTAAAATGAATTTTAAAATTTTTTTTTATTTTTCAATAATAGTGGATGTACAATTTTTTTTTGGTTCATCCTCACCTGAGGATATTTTTCCATTGATTTTTAGAGAGAGTGGAAGGGAGGGTAAGAGACAGAGAGAAACATCGATGTGAGAGGGACACATCGATTGGTTGCCTAGTTCTCATTCCCTGGGTTGATAGAGCAGAGACATTTGTGCAAACATAGGGAACCCATTTGATACCATGGCAGCTAATTCACTTTTATGACTTGCCAGACTCCATTGATTTTGCCTTAACTCTGTCTCCTTTGTGAAATGAACCAACTTTCTTAATGTTAGATTTCACCTGAATTCTTGGAAATCAGCTTATATATTTTGGTTTCACCTTTAGCTTAGTGTATAGTCTCTCCTCTAAATCAATGAATTGTCTTGTGTCAGCCTTTTAGTGTATGCCACAGGGTAGCAGGGCTCAGCAGGTGGACATCGAGGCTGCCGCTCAGTCTCAGGTAGGGAGATGGAGAGGACTAGGAAGGGACACCCTGCATGACCCATGAGAGGAAGGAGAGTATAGATGACAACATGTGCTTAGATTGCTAGTGCTACTATAACAAAGCACCACAGACTAGCTGACAGAAATTCATTTCCTCACAGTTCTGGAGGCCTGAAGTCCAAGATCAAGATGTTGGCAGGTTTGGCTGTCTTCTACCTGTGTCTTCACTATCTGTGCAATTGTCTGTATTTAACTTTCCTCTTCTTATAAGGACACCAGTCATACCAGATTAGGGGCCACCCAAATGACCTCATTTTAACTTAATTACCTCTTTAAAAACCCTGTCTCCAAATACAGTCATATCCTGAGGTCCTAGGGGTTAGGACTGCAACATATTAGTTTGGGGGGAGACACAGTTGAGTCCATAACAGCATGTAATACATTTGATATCCTGTTTCTTTGCAGGAAAATTTTCTAGGGAACTCTCTAGTGTCCAGTTCACTTTGAGATACAAACATTTCAAGAGAGTAAGGGAAGGAAATTGGCTTTCTTTTCCCCCTTGCAAGCACCGTCATCTTCTCATCCATTCTACCCCAAAGTTCAACTGTTAACTTCAGAAATTTCTTCCAAAGGACATAAACTTACTTCTTCTGTCTCTCTCTCCTCCACCCCCGCCCCCCCCCCCCCATCCCAAATACTCCAGGAAACTTTTCTGGCTTTAACTGTGGAGACTGCAAGTTTGGCTGGACTGGCCCCAACTGCGATCAGAAGAAACCACCGGTTGTTCGAAAGAACATTCATTTTTTGACCCCTCAGGAGAGGGAGCAGTTCTTGGGTGCCTTAGACCTCGCGAAGAACACCACACACCCTGACTACGTCATCACCACGCAACACTGGCTGGGCCTGCTTGGGCCCAACGGGACCCAGCCACAGATCGCCAACTGCAGCATTTATGATTTCTTTGTGTGGCTTCATTATTATTCGGTTAGAGATACATTATTAGGTGGGTTTCCCCCTTAGGTTAACGTATATTATCATAGGTTTGTGTTTGGGGGTGGGGTAGTTGGATGGAAAGTAATTTCAGACAAGTTAATTAACAAGAGCCCAACCTGAAGGGAGGGGTAGGTGTGTGCAAAAGTCAGAGAGCTGTCAAATGCTGCCTAAAGTTAGGCTGGAGCCGTGTCTTCCTGCACATCAGCTGCAGACATTGGAAAATGTTCTCTCCTGTAGCTTGTGTTTTGAGTTCGAAGTCCAACTCTTGTCTACAAAGCTATTAATTCTCAAAGGCAAGAGATGGTGAACTGAAGGCAAATTCCTTTGAAAAATAGTTTTATTGAATTTAGAGAGAGAGGAAAGGAGAGAGAAACATCGATGTGAGAGAAACATTGACCAGCTACCTCCTGCACGGCCCCTACTGGGGATAGAGCCAAAAACTAGGGCATGAGCCCTGACCAGGACTTGAACTGGCCCACCTGTCAGTGCATGGGATGATGCTCAACCAATTGAGCCACACCAGGCAAGGCAAATTTCTTTTGATTCCAGCAGAAAACATTTTTAAATCTGGCCATGGGAGCCCTCTCTGACCCTTTTTTCAAATTAGAGGAATTAACTAAACACATGCTAAACCACATGACACTTCTTTGGGCAGAATTAGAGTGTGTGTTGGAAGCGTGTCATTACCAGTAAACTCACATGTGTTAGTCTTTAGACTCCCAGGTCACCATCTTCAGTGCCCATGCCCTGCTGGGATCCCCAGGGTTTTTCTGGAGTTGTACTGTCAAGAAAAAGCATAGCCACAGCAATGTAGTGTTCCTTCTGGCTCAGTTATTGGACTACAGTTATGTTTGATGCTTGAGAAAATGGTGCCTTGCCCTTCTGGATCCTAAAAATTGGGGCCTGGGTAGGACTTGGAATGGGAGGAACTTCATTAATCTAGTAGGTTCTGCTCCATCCTCAGTTCTTTTTGACTTAATTGAAAGCCACAAACCCTCGTTTGTTCCAGAGGGGCTTGAGTCCATTCCAAGGTCTGCTCAGTGCAGTTCTGAACCCTTAGTTATACCTGCTATTATTCCCAATGGGGTGAGGATTAATGAGGACATGAAGCTCACTTTGAATAGTCCCCTTATTATTTGGGATTGTCTGTCCTCGTGTTTATCACTGGTTCCCCATCACTTGATTTTCCCTCATCATTTTTAAATTTTAACTTTAATTAATTTTTTGAATTAAAACAAGATTTTTCCATTACAGTTGGCATACAATATTATTCTCCCTCATAATTCTGTTTTGAGAACTCTAAACTTTTTCTGGATTAAAGCATTTAAAAAGGGCTGCATAGCCAACAGCAGCAACTGTGGTCCTTTCCTCCATGTGTCTTTAAAACACTTGCCTCTCAAGTACACATCTGTCTTTATCGATAGATAAGGAGGCTCTTCTGGCTGTAAACCTTTATAGCTTTCCCGTCCTGACTCTGAGGAATTTTTGCTTTATGAGAAGCTAGTCTCTCAAGAGTAAAAGAAAAACTATAGTTTCTGGTCGTATTTAGGAATTAAATTTATATTCATGTCTGTTCAGCTCTCTGAAGTTATTATAGGTACTTTGAAAAAGAACTAAAGTTAGCTAAAGTTTCTGCATAACCATCAAAAGCTGTTATGAAAGGGGGAAGAAGGATGGAACAGGCAGCAGGGAGGTCATTAAATGGCCCACAGCTTTTCAGTAAAATTGGCATTTCCAGTGGCCAGCCAAATTGGTTTGAACGTATTTTTCTCTCTTCTAGTGTCGGCGACCACACTTGTCAGCCAGTAGTTCTAACTGATTGATGGCTAAGGCAAAATCCGTGAAAGTTCTTTTTGGTTATATAAATGCTGAATTAGACCAAGTGCATTAGAAGATGCTTTATTCTTAATTAATCCCTCCCTTATAAATGTATTCATTTGTAAGGTATCAGTTAGAAAATATCTTTTAAAAATATATTTCATTTAGGTCTTAACGATCTATTCCTTTGGAGACTCTGATTTCATTAAATATGTAAGATGGACTTTTAAAGCTGAAAGTGATCTGAATTTCTCTGGGTCTCTGTTGACATTCAAACTTGGGAGAGTTGAAGAATTCACCCTATAAGTGCCAGTTGATTCTGAAATTATTTTGTTGCTGCTTTCAGAAAGATAAATGACAAAAACAATTATTTTGAACGAAAACACCATGGATTTATTGGCTTTGCAGACACATCCTAGGTAAGGTTTAACTTTTTAAAAAACTCTGCTCTGTGGTCTCTAATTAGTTTCCCAATTGTTTTAGGACCAGGCCGCCCCTACAAGGCCATTGATTTCTCACACCAAGGACCCGCCTTTGTCACCTGGCATCGGTACCATTTGTTGTGGCTGGAAAGAGATCTCCAGGTTGGTGAAAACTATACTTTTGGTTCTTTACATTTTGTTATACATTTGGTGAAGACCCATAACATTCTTCGCATTATATGCTTTCCTGTTCTATCTGATGGCATGGATGAAGTGACTAGGCATGTCCTTTGCTTTTAGCGACTTATTGGCAATGAGTCCTTCGCTTTGCCCTACTGGAACTTTGCCACTGGGAGGAATGAGTGTGACGTGTGTACAGACCAACTGTTTGGGGCAGCAAGACAAGATGACCCGACGCTGATTAGTCAGAACTCAAGATTCTCCAGCTGGGAAATTGTCTGTGATAGGTAATCACATCTGGTCTGGACTGGAAATCCAGACACTGGGTTTTCTTATGTCTGAGAGATGACGAGTCACTTTTTATTTCTGTTTCTAGTGCATGTTGGGTTCTGTTTACATGTTTCTGCAAATGACTTTTCTGGGGGAGGTAGGATTTTTAAAAATTCTAAACTCTTTCATAAAATATAGAGGCATGGCCCTGGCCAGTGAGGCTTAGTTGGTTAGAGTGTAGGGCCATGCACTGAAGGGTTGCATACTTAAAGGGACCCTTTAAGATAAATGTAATACATTTTATTGTATGACCCTGGTTGGTTTGATTGGCGCAAAGTTATGATACTATCGACACGTTAAGACATATTCTTTTTAATCCCCGTACAAATCTTAGCTTAGATGACTACAACCGCCGGGTCAGGTTGTGGGTTCAATACCCGTTAGGGGCACATGAGGGAGGCAACCAATCAATCTCTCTGTCTCTCTCTCTCTCTCTCTCTCTCTCTCTCTCTCTCTCCCTCTGCCCCCTTCATTCCTCCCTCTTTAAAATCAGTAAAAAAGCATATTCTTGGATGAGGATTTAAAAAAAAAAATTATGAAAGTCACATTTGTGAGCTGAATGTGCTTGGCCATCATTTTGAGATCAACTATTTTAGCACCAGTCATATTCTAAGCATCGTAATAGTGCTGGGAATATAAGGATGAATAAAATATAGCTTTTTAAAAATATTGTTTTATATTTACAAAGGTGGAATGCTTGTAAACAAGTTACAACACAAGGTGGGAAGTATCATAATAGCTGTATGTGCAAAGCCAAGGAGAGGAAAGAATCTAAGAGGGCGAGATGATTATTCTGAGACTTTAAGGAGGTGCAGATCTCAGCCAAGTAGAGGAGGGTGAGAAGTGTGTCCTAGGTGGAGGGAATATCACATATGAAGCTAGAAAGTCTTTGGAAGCAGTGTGGTGTGGCTGGACCATAGGGTGCGAGGAGTTGAGAGGGATGGGGGATGGGCTAGGGGGAGGACAGGCTCTAAGTACTAAAGAACACAGAAGAAGGTAAGCAGCCTGCAGCCCAGGAAGAAGTCTGTCCTCAGCGAGTCCTTGAATTTGTTTTTCTTTCCTGGCACAGATTTCAGAAAAAAAATTTCCCAAGAGGACTTCCTTTATTCATTTGCTTCTTACAAAATCTTGTTTGTCACCCTGCTGATCTAGCTCCCCTGTCCGGTGTCTTTTGACTGTTCCAGGGCACAAAGCTTCAATGTCAACACCCCCGAGCCGGGGCATGTGCGTACATTCAGGGGTGGAAGCCTAGCTGGCAGGGTCCCATCGCTCTATCCTAAGCTTTTCTACAGCCCTCTGAACAGCGCTCCACTCCACACCGGGGTGTTAACAGGTGCTTTTTACGTGCCTTAGCATAATTTCATGAAGCACCGCTTCTCATAATGCCTTGCGGTATCACTAGGTGGTATGTGAGAGAGATTTCTATAAATTTAGGGAATGCTGACGAAAGAAGTTATTTTAGTTTCAGAATGTCTCAGGGCTTTTCTTCTATGAGCGTTATTATTACTCTTTAAGAGGGGCCTACACTTATGTGACCCTGGCACCCTTATTTCACAGACCATCTCACTGGAACACACTTGGAAACGCTGCCTTGGAGGCCTGCTTTGTATTTCTCCCCTGCCTCGTTTTAGGGAACTGGCCTCTTCCATCCTCCTGTGCGTTGATTCTACTCTCGCATCCCTGGTACTATCCATTAAAACCCACACAGAAACAGCTCTAAATTTTGATTTCTATCAGTGGGATGGCATTCTGATGGTGGAATGTCAGACCACAACAGGCATGGGGAATATAATCTTTTGGGGGCATGGAACTTTCGCAGCCTCCATGTTCTTGACAGGACCATCCCCACTGCCCTAGAGCATTTGCTAATACAGTGCTTGCCGTAATACCTCCTCTCTGTATTGTTTTATCTGTTTTTACTCTGACCACCTCCATTTGCCTTCAGCTTGCCTAAATGCTTTCCTAGTACATAGGCCCTTCTGCCCAACTGGCTTAGCTTGTATAGTACTGGTCACTCTCTTCTCTCTTCAGTCATTCAAGATTCAAATGCACATAATAGGAATCAACATCTTATCTGTACACCCTCTTTTAGTCTCTCCAGTGGAATAGTAAGTATAATGATTATGCATACCTATTCACATATCATAGTTTTGCATCTATGTTTTTGAAAGTCTTTAATACATAATTACGTTTGGAGGCAGTACTTTTACCATATATCTTTGACCCTTTAAGATAAATGTAATACATTTTATTGTATGATCCTGGTTGGTTTGATTGGCGCAAAGTTATGATACTATCAACACATTCTTTTTAATCCCCGTACAAATCTTAGCTTAGATGACTACAACCGCCGGGTCACCCTGTGTAATGGAACCTATGAAGGTTTGTTGAGAAGAAATCAAGCGGGAAGAAACGGTGAGAAATTGCCATCCTTAAAAGACATAGAAGATTGTCTGTCTCTCAAGAAGTTTGACAATCCTCCTTTCTTCCAGAACTCTACTTTCAGCTTCAGGTATGTGCTCTAAAGTCCAGCACTTAGGTTTTCATGTCTGTGGTTGAAATGAATTGAAAGGAAATCCAGGTGTTAGGAGACAAAGCTAAGTAATGGAGAGGGCTTGATAAGAGGGGATAACCAGGAATTAGTGTTAGAAAAGTCATCATCCACCCACTATAATTAATAGTGCAGTTTTAATACTTTAGCTATTTAGAACAACATTTTAATATTTCTAATTTATATACACATATAGGTATAGTCTTCAGAACCAGGGAACCTCATCAAATATAGTATTTTAAAAATATTTGCCAAAATAATTTTGCTCATGATCTTTCTTATACTTTTCTGTTTTTTTTTTTTTTTTTTTTTTAAATCTGTCTGCCATAGAACTTAAAATAGGGTTCTGATATCTCAGAGGGGGAATTACAGGCTTCACGTAACCCAAATTACAACACAGCATGACATTACCCTGCTTGAAATTTAAAGGTCAGCTAATAATTCTCTCCCTCTAAACAAACTTTAAGAATTATGAGAAATATGTATGTGTATAAGTAATATTTTAAACAAAGATAAATGAGACTCTAAAAAGAAATGATGGATAGATTCATATTCTTCTCCCAAACTTGGTTTTCTTTCTTACCTGTGTATAAATTATGTAACTGATGGGTTATTTGGGGTCAGGGCGTGGGTAGACTGAACTTAAATGTAGAGGTTGTGCTAAGTGCAACAGATCTCAGGGTCTGTGATTGGCTGGCACAGTCCTCAGGGTAGTGACAAAGGTGACATAAAGGGCAACTTTTAAGATTGTTTTGAAAATAAACATGCATTAGTTTTCCATTGTGATACAAACGCTTTTGACACAGATTGAATTCCATATAGATTTAAGGGAGTGGTTCTCAAAGTGTGGTGCCCAGACAACCATAATTGGCATCACGTAGGAACTGGCTAGAAATACAAATTGTTAGGACCCCACCTGAACCTACCGAATCAGAAACTCTGGAAGTGGGGCATGAGATAAGTGTTTTTTCTCCAGGGATTCTGTTGTATGCTTAAATTTGAGGATCACTGAGTTGGGTATGGACACTGAAAATGGGGAGGTTGAAAAAAAAAAAAAAGGAAAGGGAAATTTGGGAATATGTTTAGAACACTGAATATATATTACAGTCAAGCTGCAGGTCTATTTAGTTGAGAAATTGGAATATCAGAATATATGTTGATTCAAAAATGTTTACTGATCACAGACCATGTGCTGGGCGTGGTACTGAGTCCTATTAATAAAACTCAGAAAACTGCTCTCTAGGAGTTCATTGTCTGGTCTGGGAGACAGATGTGAAGGTAAAAAATTGTCGTACAGACACTAAAGAGATATAACCCAACTGAGCAGGTGAAGAACCAGCGCTGAATAGGAGTTCCCTCCTCTTAGAGGAGGTCATCATTAACAGTTAAGGCTATTTCTTAGTTAATGAGCCATGGCAGAGCTCCCCATTTCCCTACCCAATCTCAAATTAGAAGATGATTAAGTAGGCTGGGGCAAATGAAAAACCTTTATCAATTCATGACTGTTGTTGCTGACATACTAATTCTTCTCAGGAATGCCTTGGAGGGGTTTGATAAAGCAGATGGAACCCTGGACTCCCAAGTGATGAGTCTTCATAATTTGGTTCATTCCTTCCTGAATGGGACAAATGCTTTGCCACATTCTGCAGCCAATGATCCCATATTTGTGGTAAGTTCAAAGCCGAAGCATAGATGAAAGATTTTCTACATAATATATTGAATTTATTTGCTTTTCAGTAAGATTGAAGTTTGGTATGTGTTTTATTCTCTGTGTAAACAATGGGATATATGCCTGTGTAAATTAATTTTAATCTGCACCATTGGTGTAGTTAGAGAGCATTTGAAGTCCCCTTATCAGAAACTTGTGCTCTGGAGATGGTTCGCTTTAGAATGATCCTAGATAGGAGTTTACCTTCCAGAGGTAGATTCAGAAATTAGCCTAATGATATTAACTATTATGCCATAATTTAGCATAATTTATACCATAAATCAGCATAACTAGAAATGATTTATAATTGGTGAAATTAGTGGTATTGAAGATAAATGGTGGGCTGAAAGGACTTTGCACACACCACGACCCTTGCATGAAGTCCAGCAATCTGGCACCTTTGAAGCAGCACACAAAGTCCAAAGCTCTAATTGGTGTTTGGTTCTGGTCACCTCACTTCGCAAAGCATTCTGATTGAGAATTGGCTGCTCCAGCTGTCAGATATTATTGTGTCCGCTTTGGAGTGAATCTTCCATGCAAGACACTTGCCAGAGGAGAGCATGGATTTCCCTGGGTGTACAAGAACAGGCTCTTTCATTTATTTCTGTGTCTACTTACTAATAAGTGTTTGTGGGTTTACTAGAATTTGGTCTTATACTTGCTTTCATTGTTACACACCACCTAGTAGCAAATCTACTTAAGATGGGGGACATATGGCCACTACACACCCCCAATTGCAGGAGGCTTCTGATATAGTATAAAAGAACCTGGTAGAGCTGAAATGACAAACTGAGCTGGGTCGACTGCAAACTTCAAGGTATATTATTTGGTCCTGTTGTTACTAGATAGAAATTGGGTCTGCATCAGGTCTGCCTCTGGCTGGCCGGTAGCTTGTGGGGTCTTGATTTAGTTTAGGAAAGATTTTATAACACGAGTCCAGGTGATTTTGAGAATACGTTTATTAAAGCTGGGGACAATAAAACAAGGAAGAGCTTACAATAGAAGAAGCAACAGGAAAGCTAGGCAGGGCTGCTTTGGCTCCCTAGAAATTTTATGAGAAAGTGGTGAGGTGAGGTGGGCTGCTTTGACTCACTACAAAGTCAGAGAAAAGTGGGCCTTGGGGACAGGTTCAGGGGGTTAGCCTGGGATGAGCTGCCGCTGCCTATTGCTCTCCTGGTTGCAAGTCTCATGGGGAGCCTTAGGGTTTAGGAGATGAATACCTGGGGGCAAGAAAGGTGTGGGTGTGTTCCTGAGAGTGAGAATGTGCCCTGGGTCCTTCGTCTTGAGGGCTTTAAAGGGAGTTTAAAGAAGGTCTTAGGGCAGGATCTCAGCAGACTATTCATCAGCTTTATGCTGATGTACCAAAAGGATATTTATTCCCTTAACTTGATCCATCATTGGGTGTGTTGGAACAAATGACATTAATTGGATTTCTGTTATCTATCTTCCTGAGTAGGGTTATTTAAGCTATTTGCCCTCTGGTTGGGGAGAAGTGTAAACCATTTACTCTTAAGTGTCCGTGGTTACAGAAGATAGGGTTTTCTGATTTTCTAGATAGCTGTAAACTGCTTGGCCTTTTAACTGTCTGTCTGTTTCCCTGTTCCACTTGTCCTGGCTTACTTACCTGTCTTGCATAGATGGTTTCAGAGAAATTAAAGAAGAAATTTCACTACTGGTCCTTTTTTATTTTGCCAGTATTTCGAGTTGATATTATTATTCAGATTAGATTGTACTGCAGCAAACAAACACTATATGGTCTTTTTCTCCCCAGAATTTTTCTCACCTTAATGTTAATCTTAGCAATGTGTTTTAGTCTGCTAGGATGCCACAGAAAAATAGCACAGGTGGGGTGGCTACCAAAATGTATATCTCACAGTTCTGGGGACTGGGAAGTCCAAGATCAAAGCACTGGCTTATTGGATTCCTGGTGAAAGGCTTCTGCCTTCTTGCTGTGTCCTTACATGGCAGAAAGAGAGAGGGAGTGGGCTCCTGGAATGTCCTCTTAGAAGAACACTAATCCTGTCATCTTAGGGTCTCACCTTTATGACCTCATTTAACCTTAATTACTGCCCTATGGGGCCCATATCCAAATGTAATCACATTGGAGATTAAGGCTTCAACATATGGATTTGGGGGAGGGTGGGGTCACAATTCAGTCCATAGCAAAGTGCATCCTGAAGCCATCAGAGTATAGCAGTTTATTTTTCTGGACTCCTGGGAGGCCACATGACTAAATCAAAAGTGCACAGGATTACAGATCAAATCAGTTTTACTCAGTCCTGCCTTGTGCAGTGTGGGAGCTTCACTGAACTATGTAGAGCCTCTGTCTGGTGTTGGGTAAAAGTGTTGTGTTCCTTAAAGCAACTCATAATAAATTAGGGTATTATGAAGGCAGTATAGAAACTGTCAAGTGCAACATGAATATCTCAAAAATATCAATGTGTTTTATAGTAGTTGGTGGGAAAGAATTAGAAAACTGTGTATTGCATTTGAATTTCCAAACCTTAATTAAGATTCTTCTTGTTCTCCTTAGCAGACAGTTGTGCCTTAAGGCGATTTACTGACAAGACAAAGTCAGAGGTATTTCAAAGATGATGATTACTCCATCCAGAGTACAAAAAAAAAGGAGATTCGAAGAGGGAGGGTAAAGGTATAGCTGCCACGACTCTCAGCTTGCCTGGTGGTGTGAAGGCTGAGGGAGAGTTCTGGACTCCCAGATAGATAAAAGCATGGTAAGAGAGAGCTGTAAGAAATCCCGAGATGGAAGCAATTGGTGGAGCTGTTCCTTCTTTCTAAAAAATGTTTCTCCTATCTGTGTGGTAGCAAGAGGGTGTCACAGATGTGGACTATTGGTCCCAACCTCTAATAAGGGGGGTGAGGGAGAGCTTACCTGTTAGGTCTCCCCAGCCATCTTTGCTCTTCTGTAAGATGTCTGCCTTGTTCTAACTTGGTATTTCACTCCATTATTTCGGTTATCACCTCAGCCATCAGCTTACACCATGCATTTCTGGTGCCTACCTTCTTTGCTATATAGCTATACTTCTATTTATCTATACTATATATCTCTAAATAAGTTTTTATTAAAACATACATATTCTGACTGGTGCAGCCACTGTGGAGAACAGTATGGAGTTTCCTCAAAAAACTAAAAAATGGAACTCCCATTTGACCCAGTGATCGTACTTCTAGTAATATATCCCAAGAAACTAGAAACACCAATCAGAAAGGATATATGCACCCCTATGTTCATAGCAGCACAATTCACCATAGCTAAGATTTGGAAACAGCCTAAGTGCCCATCAGCAGATGAGTGGATTAAAAAAACTGTGGTACATCTACACAATGGAATACTACGCTGGGGTAAAAAAGAAGGAATTCTTACCATTTGCAACAGCATAGATGGAACTGGAGAGCATTACGCTAAGTGAAATAAGCCAGTCAGAGAAAGATAAATATCACATGATCTCATTCATTTATTGAATATAATGAACAACATAAACTGATAAACAAAACCAGATCCAGAGACAGAGAAGCATTGATCAGACCATTAAACCTCAGAGGGAAGGTAGGGGAGGGTGGGGGTAAGGGGAGAGATCAACCAAAGGATTTGTATGCATGCATATAAGCCTAACCAATGGACGCAGACAACAGGGGGTGAGGGCATGAGTGGGGGGCTAATGGGGGGGGAGGTAAGGACACATATGTAATACCTTAATAAAGAAATTTAAAAAAATCAATGACAAAATAAAAAAAAAACAAAAAAAAAATACATATTCTTTCTTTTAATTTAATTTTTCAATTGCAGCTGACATTCAATATTATTTTATATTAGTTTCAGATGTACAGCATAATAGGTAGACAATAATATATTTTACAAAGTGATACACCCCTGATATTTCAAGTACCCACCCACCTGGCACCATACATAGTTATCACAATATTATTGACTCTATTCCCTATGCTGTACTTTACATCCCCATGACTATTCTGTAACTACTAATTTGTACTTCTTAATCCCTTCACCTTTTTTACCCAGCCCTCCAACCACTCTCCCTTCTGGCAACCATCAGTTTGTTTTCTGTATCTATGAGTCTGTTTCTGTTTTTTTTTTTTTTTTTTTAATTTCTTTATTGATTACGGTGTTACATATGTATCCTTATTCCCCCATTACCCTCCCCACCCCCCCTCATGCCCTCACCCCCCAGGTGTCTGTGTCCATTGGTTAGGCCTAAATGCATGCATACAAGTCCTTTGGTTGATCTTTCCCCCTTACCCCCACCCTCCCCTACCTTTCCTCTGAGATTTAATGGTCTGATCGATGTTTCTCTGTCTCTGGATCTATTTTTGTTCATTAGTTTATGTTGTTCATTATATTCCATAAATGAATGAGATCATGTGATATTTATCTTTCTCTGCCTGGCTTATTTCACTCAGCATAATGCTCTCTAGTTCCATCCATGCTGTTGCAAATGGTAAGAACTCCTTTTTTACCGCAGTGTAGTATTCCATTGTGTAGATGTACCACAGTTTTTTTAATCCACTCATCTGCTGATGGGCACTTAGGCCATTTGACCCAGTGATCCCACTTCTAGGAATATTCCCAAGAAACTAGAAACACCAATTAGAAAGGACATATGCACCCCTATGTTCATAGCAGCACAATTTATAACAGCTAAGATTTGTTTCTGTTTTGTTTGTTCACGTATTTTGTTCTTTAGATTGTTCATATAAGTGAAATCATATGGTATTTGTCTTTCTCTGCCTGACTTATTTCACTTAGCACATTACCCACTAAGTCCATCCATGCTGTTGCAATGGTAATATTTCACTCTTTTTTTATGGCCTAAAACATACACTTTCAATTAATCATTTGTATACACCATTTATATTCATAAGAAAAAATGGCATAATACTCCTTATCCAGGACTCCAAAATATGATGAGTGGAAAAGCAGAATCCTCTGACAAATAGAGAATTATGCCCCAAATCTTTCTCTCCTACTGAAGGGAATAATGATGATCCATGCAATTTGATTTTTAGCATCCTAAGTCTCAAGGGCTGCTGTGTCTTATTTCCTCCTTTTGAGGAAGCCCAGTAAGTGTGCGCAGTTTGGCAACATTTTTCTCTGAGTGGCCAGATAACAAGTATTTTAGACTTTGCAGGCTGGACAATCTCTGTTGCAGCTACTTAACTCTGCCACTAGCATGAAAGCAGACATAGACAATGTATAAACAAATGAGGGTGGTGTTCTAATAAAGCTTTATTTATAAAAATGGGTGCTAAGCCCTATTTGGTAATAGGCTTTAATTTGCTAACCCCTGCTCTAAGGATCAATGTCCCTTTTCTACAGTAGGGATATCTCTTTAGTCAGATATCTCTTCCTGTTCTAGCTGGAAGCCCACCTTATGACTTTATGGATGAGGAATTCCATGACTTACATGTAGTTCAAAGATACTAGATGCTTAATCATCATTGTCTTAATTACTTTTAATGCCTTTAATATTTAAATTTTTTATTTTCTTTGGGATATGTTATGTGCATATAAATAAACAAAAAGCCCCAGCCTTTCTTTGAAGGCACCAAAGGAATAATGTTTTAGCACTAGTTCCAGAACTCACAAATAGTGTAGTCTATTTACAAAGAGTTTCATTGTAAAACCAATTTGGCTTTAAATGATTCTTCACATATTGAGAACCAGGTTAAAGCATTTAAGTGAACAGAGTTATAGCTTCTGGAATTTCAAATCATGAGGCAATTCATGCAAATATATTGAATGTATTTATTAAAATTATTTTGTGTGAAATCTCTTCAGCAAGAGAGGTATAAAGTTATATGTAATCACAGTAATGAGTAAAAGAAGGTATAATAATAAAATCAGAAAAAAAATCTCTGAACTAATGTCTGAAATTCTAATAATTTCTAAAATAAATGAATGCATACATTTACCATGGAAAATAAGATTAGGTCACAGCTAAGTGGTGCTGTCTTCTATTAAATATAGATATAACCTAGGAAAAAAAAAGGAGGAAATCTAATAGACTGTAGAGTTAAATAGTTGAGTTAGCTGCCACGAAAGTAGCTATGTTAGAGACTGGTAATCCTCTCCTCAATTTCTAAGGATACTGTTCTGAGAGTGTACATGTGTTATCATTTTATTTATTTATTTATTTATTTATTTATTTATTTATTTAAAAAATATATCTTTATTGATTTCAGAGAGGAAGGGAGAGGGAGAGATAGATAGAAACATCAATGATGAGACAGAGAATCATTGATCAGCTGCCTCCCTGCAACCCGGGCATGTGCCTTTGGCCAGAATTGAACCTGGGACCCTTCAGTCCGCAGGCCGACACTCTATCCACTGAGCCAAACCAGCTAGGGATCTTTTCCTTTTAGAAAGTACACTGGTAAGTTCTAATTCTTTCTAATCCTCAGTGGCTGGGGAATGAGCAGGTTGATGGCTAATACCCACTGAACAGCTCATATTTGTTCTCCACCTTTTACACTGAAATTTTAAAGGTAATAAGACATACAAAGAGCCTTAATACCACTGGCATTTCCTAACATTGACAGTCAATTGAATAAAGTAGGAATTTAGGAATCTAAAGCAAGAAAAGAGAAAACGAGTTTCTGAAAACAAAGATCTGGTGGATTACACTAGGTTAATCCTGTAAGACCCCTTCTGACAACTATTCTAGGCTGCAGTAAAATTAGTAATATTAATAATTAGTAAAAATAACAAGTATAAAATATCTGAGTCAATATGATTTCAGTTGCAATTTAAAAAAAAGGAGTACATAGGACAATGCTTTTCTCTCCCCAAGAGTGAAGCACTTATAAAAATAGATCTATTTTATTTCTCTTTCTTTAAAAAGTCATAATTAGACTAGTACTTTGAGTAACAAGAATTTTTTATGTCATTTAAAATTTTTAATGGTTTCATGATTTTTAATGATTCACAGTTGAAGAAATATTGTCACAAAGGTTTTAAAATGTCCATAATTCCCTCTCAACTTTTCTACTTATTTTCTTTTATATTCTTTTATGTTTGCAATTATAATGCACACATTTTAGGTTATTATATAATTTTCTAAATTTTTTTAAAATTTTTAAATAGATAATGCACATAAGTGGTTGCAATGTAAAGGCACAGTTTGAAGAAACTATCCACAAGTATCTCCCTGCTATCCAAGATCATTTCCTCTGTTCTCCCTGATTTGATTTATTGTTTTATTAATATGGACACATATGTTTATAGATTTCTTACTACTTTTTTACTTATATGTAGCATACCATAGACACTTCTGTGACTTCATTTATATTTTCCTATTCTAAATCACTCCATACCAGTTTTTTTTTTTTTACTCCATATCAGGTTTTCTTATTTCTTTTCATTTTTTTTAAGGATGTATGGTATTCTATAGAATGGATTTACCCTGAAATTTTTAATCAGTCTCCTATTGATGGGCATTTGGGTGACTTATAATCTTTTGCTTTACAAACAATGCTGCAATAAGTGAATATGTAGGGTAAGTTGAGAGACTAGAATCGCTGGGTCAAAAATTAAATAAATGTCTTTGAAATTTTTATAGATGCTGCCAAATTGCCTTTTAGAAGGTTAACTGATTTTCCCTCTACCAGCCATGTAGCAGAGTGACAGATTTTCTGCTTTCTCTCATTAGTACAGTGTGTTATTATACTTTGTAATCTTTGCCAACCTGATAAGAAGTGAAAATGGTACTTCAGTAAGTTTATTTTTTCTTTCTCTTCTTATAAATGATGTTCAGCACCTTTTAAAATATATTTAAAGAATCATTTGTATTTCCATGAGCTGTCTGTTTGTTAGGATAACTTCTGGGAAGAGAAAAAACAACGTTTCATAAGAGAATTAGTAAAAGAGATCTCTATGTAAGTTAGTAACAAAATACAACATGTGCTTTTGATATCTTACTTTTCATGAAAACATAACACTGTTCATATAAAATGTGTTTTTCAGCTTTCACTAGCTTATGAGGAGCTAATGTGATCATTGACACCATTTCTAACCTCCAGAACAGTGCCTGGCATTTAGTAAGATGCTCAATACATTTTTGTTAGGACAATGTTATGCTATTGAGTATCTATTAATGTGTCTCTATACAAGATGTTATGCAAACATAATCTTTTAACTTCACAAAAATGTGAACATGTGGGGAAAAGAAAGTTCAGAGGCGCTAAGACTTGAGTAGAAGGTCATATGAACCAGTAAGTGGCCATGCAGAGAACACAAGAGAAGTTTCATACTTGAACCTTTCCCCATGTCATGTTTCTAGCTATAATTTTGCCTTTTATCATTTTAGACAATTCTAAATTTGATCCCTTCATAATTGCTTTCATTATAGCTGAGGAAATGTAGTCTTGTTAGATCAGGTTAATAGGAATTAACACTAATTGGTAAAGGACAGGTTTGAATAATTTTGCTTGATAGGGCATTGGTTTTATGATGAGTAAGCATTCACATTTTTAAAATGCCACATTTGTTTATTTACTATATGTATGTTATACATATATTCATAAATAGTATAACATCTTGATGAGTTTTGTAAGAGCTGAGGTGCCAGAGAGGGTGGCTGGCCACCTGCTTGGGCAGGCTTTTCAGGGTGGCAGGATTTCTATAGGCTCAGTTTGGGGAATACTTTTTTTTTTTTTTTAACTTGGCAGGTGCTAAATGGCTAGATGGAGTTGAAGGGGTACTCTTCAACTCTAGACTTTATAAGGATAAATCCATACTCTACTGAGAAAAACTAAACCTGTACAAAGAGATGAACTATATACACTGCATTATTGTTGAAATTAAGTAGTATAATGGCAAACAATAATTTATATACAAATCTAAGATGGTCTAGCATTGATTTTTGAGTTACTCTCTCCTAGAACTTCAGTGATTCCTTAGCCATGAATGGCCTGGGAGTGTCTCAGTTATCTAGAATCTCTTCTAACATCACCTTGGCTCTTTCTTCAACCTGTATTGTCTGGTTATGAGGAATGCTGAACTGGTCACTTATTAAAACATGTATTTTTATTGATTTCAGAGAGAAAGGGAGAGGAAGAGAGATATAGAAACATCAATAATGAGAGAGAATCATTGATTAGCTGCCTCCTGCATGCCTCTGACCGGGAATTGAACTGTGACTCCTGGTTTGTAGGTTGACGCTCAACCACTGAGCCATGCCAGCTGTGCTGGTCACTGCTTTTTAAAGTTGACATACTAATAGCAGAACCTTCTGGTAGTCCTGTTTACACCAGTTTAAAGTTTCACCCTTAAACTACAAGCTTCCTTCTTGCAGGATTTAGCAACTGAATTTTAATGCTGTTGAAATTTCTTTTAGTATGCTGCTATTATATCTTGTATATATTTTATATATACACTAGTAGCCCTGTGCACGAATCCGTGCGCCAGTAGCTTGCCAATAGCTCACTGCCACCCTCCAGTAGCTCTCCGCCTGCTGCCCCACCCTCCTGTAGCTCCCTCCTGCCACCCCACCTCCCCATAGCTTGCTGCCCTGCCCCCTCCTGTAGCTCTCCACCGCCTGCTTGTAGCTCTCTGCCCCACCCTCCTGCTGATCCATGACCCAGTCGTTACGTGGTCGGTCATTACACTTCATGGCGTAACGACCATTTGCATATTACATCTTTATTATATAGGATATGTGTATTTTGAATGCGATGTTATTAAACAAATCTATACAGAAAGTGTGCTTTCCCTAACTATATAACTCCTCCAAATGCCTGAAAAACACCTCTTATTCTGTCTGCTCAGGATGCTCTGTCTGAAAGGGTGCATAGGGAAGGATAGAAAGAAAATTACAGTACATCCTCAATTAATGTCATCAATGTGTTCTTAGAAAGTTCGACTTTAAGTGAAATGACATTGTAATAAAACCAATTTTAATGTAGGCTAACGGATAGAAACAAGAGTTCATTTCCTATGGCATATTTCTGGTCACAAAAACATCACCAAATTTCTAAATAAAGACCCCCAACACTCCTAACATTAAATATTGAAATAAATGTGAGCTATTCATACATTTGAGAAAGATGAGTAAAACGAAGTTAAGATAATTATTCTCCAACTTGCTTGTTCCAGTTCAGGGTCTCAGGTGGGTGGGGCCTATCCAGCAGCTCAGGGCACAGGGCAAGCGCCTACCCTGGACAGGACGCCCTTCCATCACAGGGCACACTCACGCACAGGCCCACACTCTCTCAGACGGGCACAATGTAGACACCCCACTTCACCTACCAGGCACACTTTTGGGATGTGGGAGGAAACTGAAGTTCCTTAAAAAAACCCCATGCAGACATGGGGAGAACGTGCAAACTGCACACAGACAGTGGCCCTGGCTGGGAATCATTTTGTTTTGTTTTTATTTTCTTCTTTTTATTAATGTTATAACAAAATGACAAATAAAACAACATTTTTGAGGACCTACTGTCTAGTAAAATGGGAAATACATCATTTTGGCTGTGCACTGCCTAGAAGACTATTATTCAAATTTTTTATTATTATGGTTTCCTGTCTTTTTCCAAGTCCACTGTGTGTGGAGTACACATCTCCCCGTGGCAGAGGGAAGTAGAAGCTTGGGTATGATTTAACTATCCCATGCCTATTGCATATGGCTTATTCAGGAAAATGCAAACGCAACATCCCAATTATATACTGCTTCAAATCCTTGGTAGAACAAGGCAAGAATAAATAAATATTACTATAAAATAACAAGCATGATTAAATATGTTTTTTAGGAATTACCATTAGGAATCCTCATATGTAGAAATTCGGACCCAATGTTTTCATTATGTCATCTACCTTAAGTTCTAAATTGGAATTTCCCATATAGAACTGTGGTCTCTTTTGGGACTTAAGCACTCACACATAAATTCTCAGAGGGCCAGAGCATTGGCATGTGACTACAGTAAGAGCCAGTCTGAATCGAATGTCGTCTCTGGATAGCACACGTGAATCCAAATGCTGAACACTGTGTGCTGGTCTTTGGTAACGTACAGATGTCTTTGCAGCCAGCCCCTGGTTCTTACGGTACTGTTCCTCCAGATGCAAATACTCTTGTCCTGTCACCTGTGTGGCAAGGTTCTGAACTTGCTACCATCTTAGTTAAGGTTAAGTTTGATAGTAATTTCATCCCCCACTGACCTTGAAGATATGCATGTTTTTATCTGTAATTTGTTAAGTTTCTTTATGCCTATAAGTACAATATTTGTCGATTAATTGATTTCTTCTGCAAGGGTTACATTAAAAAAAATTTTAAACATTAAAAGCCCATGCAATCGCGTTTTCTTCAATAGTGCCTCCACGTTAAAATTTGGTGTTTTTTCCCCTTCCTGTAGCTATTCTACAGGTTGCATTACTTCTCTTTCTAGCCTATGGATATGTTATTGCTTCCAGGATTTTGCTTATTGCATTCTTTGCATTTTCTTGGCACACACTACCCCTTTAAACTGCATAAATTGGGTTCTCTGTATAGAGTTCCTACCAGAGCATTTATTGTATAATGTTTTATAGCCCTTCTGAGACCTATAATCTCTCCCTATTACTTTTTCCTGTTCTTTTATCTCTTCACATTGTGAATTGCTTTAAGAGCCTTGTCCCCTCCTTTATTATTTACACTTTGCACTGGGCGAATTCTGGTGCTTTCCAAAAGTTATTTGCCTCTTGCAGCACTAAATCTGGAGCTTTCTATGTCCCGAGAGTCTCTTGTCTTTTTTTCTAATCACAATTTGATTTCTGACTTCAATTCAGACAGTATCTTACAGCTCAAGAAATATTGTGTGGACTTCTTTGGAAAATACATTCTGATATAGCCCTAGATACTTTCCCCATGTATCACTTAGGATTTGTCTCAACTGCTTAGAACAGGAAACCAAATTACAGAAACCTAAACCAAAAAGAAGTTTATCTTTTTCTTTATGTGGAAGAGTTCCAGGGGCAGGCAGTCCAGCCATCACGGACACTTCCTGTCTTTTTGGTCCTTGGTGAGTGGCTTCTTAACTTTGCTGGTTGGCTCTTCTTTGCTTGAAGGCTGCTGCAGCCACACCCACATTCCAAGAGGCAGCAAGAAGAAATAGAAAGAGAGGAAGGGGCACTTTGAGAGTGAAACAATCACCTTTAAAGAGCTTCCCTAGAAGTCCCATCCAACGACTTCTACTTAAATCTCATGGATAGTTTGGCATAGTCCTTCACTCAAAATGCAAAGCAAGTTCACTAAGGAGAAAGAGGGGAATGGACATTGAGTAAGCAACCAACAGTGCTTGCCACCCTCAGACAGTCCCACTGTAGTGCTTGGGCTCCATACTTGAGGCAAAACTTGCATTTGAGGCAGCCAGTCTCCCCAGGCCACACCCTCCCTCTCTGGGAAATGCCTAACCTTCTCTGGACTTCCCATGACATAGGGCATGTGGCACCTTTTTCAGGGACATACACCAACGACAAATGCTTAGCTCCTTTCCTAGGGATGGTGACCCTTCTCAAAGATGACTCTTTTTGAACACTACTTGTGAGAAACATCAATCACTTGCATTATCGAGTATTCTTCCAAAGTTGTTGCTTTTTGCAATAAACTACGCCTTTATTCTTTATCCTTTTTTTTTATTGATTTCAGAAAGGAAGGGAGAGGGAGAGAGAGATAGAAATATCAATGATGAGACAAAAGAAGAAAAACAAAAAAAACAAAAAAGAAGTATCAATGATGAGAATCGATTGGCTGCCTCCAGCACGCCCCCTACTGGGGATCAAGCATGCAACGCAGGCATGTGCCCTTGACTGGAATCGAACCAGGGGCCCTTCAGTCCACAGGCTGACGCTCTATCTACTGAGCCAAACCAGCTAGGGATGCCTTTATTCTTTTGGGATTTAAATTTTGTTACTCAAAGCCAAGACTTTAGAATTAAAAAATCCTTTATCTCTCTAAAATCCCAGGCCTTATAATTTGATATTTTGGTTTTTAAGATGATTGTCTCTGCTATAAACTTTAAAAATTTACTCATGACAACAAATTCCCTTCAGTAAATAACTTGATTTCTGTTACTATCCCGAATGCAACTACTTGAGACAATGTAGAAAGCCTCCATTGTTACCTGACCGGGGGCAACTAAACCGCAAGGAACGTCGGGTAAGATACGAAAATGTTATCTACTGAATAGATAGTAGTAATACAAGCCAGAAGGGCAATGCATTTAAAGCGGTTTAAGAAGTGCAAAGAGCAAAGAATTCTGACTGTGGGCAAGCAGGGAAGATGTGCCTGGACAGGGACCATTGAGTTCCTTCGTGCCTGAGAGATTCTGATGCCAGAAAACGGAAGGAATGACTTTGCAGACCAGCTAGAAAGGTGCCTGTTTGGGTCGATTGTACAGAAAATATAACTACTTTGCACGACACTGTCAGCCAACAAATACTTCTTCAGCATCAATTTTGTCCAGGTTGCACGCTAAGCTTGAAGCTTCAAAGGCAAAGAGACCTTATCTCTGACATTTAGGGGTTAGGGGTCTTGTTAGGGGAAATAGATAAATAAATAACATTATAGTATAATTTGACCAGTGCTATATTTGGGATAGAAGTAACAATGATGAATGGATGAATACATTTATTATTGAGTATTTATTGAAATAAGTACCTTCCTCTCCCATGTGACAGGCCCTGGGGTGACAGGCCCTGGGGACACAATGGAAAGAAAAGCAGACAGTGTCTCTGAGCTCCTTGAACTTACAGTCTAGAAATGAAAGAGGAACTCTAACGACCAGGCATAAAGCCTAAGCTGAACTCACATTTATATTCTGTTGTGAAATCAGGGCTCTACATGTGGAAATTTTGCTGTGACTGTTTTAAAAAGTGTAATAATTTCTGTATTTAAGAACTTTAACAGCTTCCTTGAGGAAATTAAAATAAGCACTATGCACATTACAACATTTTTAGACTTTCTTTTGCTGGCATAATACTCAAAATTCCAATGAGAGGGTTCTCAAGTGAGTACACAGAAGGGTACTCCTGGTGAGAAAAATGTGAAAACCCATTTCAGATATATTTTTAACTGTCCATTTGTATTATAATACTGGTAAGTGCAACCTCTTCTATCTCTCCTGTTAAAGCAAAAGCACCTGAAATTTGACTAGGCCAGTGGTCGGCAAACTCATTAGTCAACAGAGCCAAATATCCACAGTACAACGATTGAAATTTCTTTTGTGAGCTGAAAACCGACTTCTGCGCATGGGCCACGAAGTTTCAATCCCACTGTAGGTGCGCGCCCGCACGTGGTATTTTGTGGAAGAGCCACACTCAAGGGGCCAAAGAGCCACATGTGGCTCGCGAGCTGCAGTTTGCCGACCACTGGACTAGGCTATGTATCTCAACATCCTTGCCCTTTTTCTGAACTAATCATTAACCTATACTTGTTGAAGGCCTCAAATGTTCCCAAACCAGTGTTAAATCTGCAACAGAACCTTCATCTGTTCACTTGACAAAGGGGTTTGTAAATCCTGTTTGGAGAGCTACATTATACATTCTTGAAAACTTAACTGAAATGCCAGTAGCATGTGACTGATATTAGGTTGGGTATACAGAGTTGCTCATGTCAAGAAGACCCACGTTCCATAGTAGAGAAAGCTCCAACCAGGTTGATCTAACTGAAATAGTCTGATAAACGTTAAAGGTCATGTTCAATGTCTTGCAGGTCCTCCATGCCTTTACTGATGCCATTTTTGATGAGTGGATGAGAAGATTCAATCCTTCCGCAGATGCCTGGCCTCAGGAGCTGGCACCCATTGGTCACAATCGGATGTACAACATGGTTCCTTTCTTCCCTTCGGTGACTAATCAGGAATGCTTTTTAACCGCAGACCAGCTTGGCTACAGCTATGCCATTGATCTGCCAGGTAACTAATACAACTTCTAAATGGGTGATTCATCTTTTAAAGGAGCTTTCTTTCTTTTTTTAAATAAATGTAAACCAAGACCTTAAATTGAAGCAAATTAACTTTATTGGCAATTTTCTAGGATACAGATATTTAGTAAAATTAGCCTCTGAACTACTAATTAAATATCAGAAAAGGGACAGGTTGGATGACTGTTATTTTAGAAAACTGAAAGTTGTGAACAAACCTTATTCCACAGAGGAAATATCTACTCCTACACTTGATTTGACAATTTTGTCTGAGTTAATCAAAAGCTGGCCATGGTTTGAACTGTCTAATTAGTAAAGCCAAAATTCACTAGCCTTTTGTGGAGAGGGACTCCCAGGAGATCATTGCTGGAAAGCAAGGCTGGGTTTAGAGTGAGGCAAGAGCAGCATTTGTTTGGACCACAAAGTTTCAGGTGAGGCCAAACATGTTAGTAATCTAGATATGTAATAATATCGTGCAATATTTTAAAACAATTAATGCAAAAAATGTTTTGATGAGTTCACTATCAAAATTTTAAATAAAGACAGGCTGTTGTTTGTTTTATATTCCTGAAGTATTTTGTAACTGGACCATTTTTTCCAATTATCCCATACCACCCCTGCTGGGTGGGGTTTGTGAAACTGACCATCGTCTGCTAACAGATTGGGCTACATGGGACTTTATGTGTGTATTTTATAAATTAATGTTTTTTTTTTAAGACATGTTTTTAGATTGTTGTTTTTTTTCATTTGCTTTTCCTACTTGGTTCAAAATATAGAAGGATATTTTGGTAAGTTCATATAGGGGCACTTTATTTTATTTTATTTTTTATTTTGCCTAGGCCCCAGTATAGCTCTGTGTGCCATTTAAAGGATCTTAGTTTGCAATATATACAAATATTAAATCATTATGTTGTACACCTAAAACTAATAATGTGCTGTATGTCAATTATACCTCATTAAAAACAATCCTAGAACAGGTTGAGAAAGAAAGCTAAAATAATAACAAATACCTTAATTTGTCAAGAAGTAAAAAAACACACATCCCCTCTGCCAGTAGCTTTTCCCATTCGTGTCTTTCTCATCTTCACTAAGTCTCCACCTACAAAGTAATTAGGACCGTTTTTGAGCTCACATTTGTCTCTGACTTCAGAGTCTTTCAGGCCCCAGAACCTGTCCCCTGCTTCTCCTTCTAATTTGCATCCACTGCTGCTCCTTCTCCTTACTGATTTGAAATTTCATTTCTGTGGGCAACTGAGGGTATCTCTTTGAAACTTCTTTTCCTTTTCTCTGGGACATAAAATAACCAAAAAGTTTGCAATGTGCATTTTGACCATGTTTCCTGCTCTGAAATCAGCCAGTTAAGAGGTATAGACTGAGAGTCTAAATTTGCCCTGAAAGCATTGACTCACTAGAAGACACAAACTCATGCTCATTTACTGGTCTGACAAATACGTTTACAGTTGCATCTGCGGTAACATAACTATAACCAGAAGTCAGAGAAGAGAGTGAGGGATTTGGGAAAGGAGGTAGGTTTTGAGCTAGATTCGAAGAGATGGTAGATCTCAGGTAGCCGAGGAGGAAAGAAGACAACATTTTAGATTGAAGAAGGGCAGGGCACAGGACTGTGAAAGGCACAGGTAGTCCACATAGAGGACTGTGAGAAGAAATCCTGGTTGTAGTATAAGGCTTCGGTAGAAGATTATTGTGAATTCAAGTTGGATATGTGATGTACACCTGCAACCTATATAATTTTATTAACCAATGTTACCCCAATAAATTCAATTTAAAAAGAAAAAAATAGGCATTGAATAGTTAAAAAAACAAAACAAAGTTGTATCTGTGAGAAGGACCTGATTATGTAGGACTTTAAAAACTAGGCAGAAACCACAATTAGGTACCATTTTCTACCTATTAGGATGGCTATTAACAAAAAAAGCAGAACATAACAAGTGTTGATGAAGACGTGGAGAAATTGGAAGTCTTGTGCACTGATGGTCAAAATGTAAAATGGCATAGCTTCTGTGGAAAAACAATATGAAATTTCCTAAAAAAAAAAAAAAATTAAACATAGAATTACCATATGAGCCAGCAAATCAGGTTCTGGATATATATCCCAATGAATTGAAAGCAAGTAATCAAACAGATGTTTGTATAACTCTGTTCATAGCAACTTTATTCACAGTAGACATAAGGTGAAGGCAACCCATTGATGGATGGGTTCATTGATGGATGAATGGATAAATAGAGGTGGCATATGCATACAATGGAGTATTATTCAACCTTAAAAAGAAAGAAAATACTGTCATGTGGTACAACAAGAATGAATCTTGAAGACAGTATGCCAAGTTAAATAAAGCAGTCACAAAAGGCCCAAAACTGTATGATTCCACTTCTTCGAGGTATCAAGAATAGTTAAATTCATAGAGATAGAAAGTAGAATGGTGGTCACCAGGATCTGGGCTGGGGGGTAGGGAGATGGGTGGGTTACCATTTCTGTTCTACAAGATGAAAAAAGTTCTGTGGATGGATGGTGGTGGTAATTGTACAACAGTGTGAATGTACTTAATGTCACAGAACTATATACATAAACATGGTTAAGGGGGTAAAATAGATGTTATGTGTATTTTACCATAATTAAAAAATAATATTAATTTTTTAAAAAGCTAGGCAGGGCAGTTTGGACAATAACAAAAGACAATCATTTTTGGTTCCTGAACAAAGAAATGCAGACTCAAAATCTCTGTTTTAAGAAACTGAGATTGGCAAAAGATGCTGCTCGATTAGAGCAAAAGGAGACAAATTAAAATCCTTTTGGGGGAATCCCATCAGGATGGGTCGGAGCCCTCTGTGGGATTGAAAGAAAAGAACAAGAAGGAGAATCTACATTTAGATAAGTGTAGGATATAGAACAAGAACCTATTGTAGAGAAACTGAATTTAAGAACAGCCATCCAGGCTAAGATACTTAAAAAAAAAAAAAAAAGACAAGTAGGTATAAATTTACTAGAAATAATATCCATTAATTTTGTGGAAGAGTGATTATAAAATACATTTGAGTAGAGGATCAGATTTCTCATGTAGAAGATTCAGATTTTATTCACAACTATCTAAATGGGTACCAATTTTATCTGTTCCTGCTATTGAATGTCTCCTGTTATAATAACCCATCTGATCTGTCTTGATCATTTATCATCCCATAAAGAAGGTAGAGACAATGGCAGAAATTCTCCACCTGAGGGTTGCATATTTTGCAGTTCACCAGATACCGTTTTAGCATGCACTTTTACAAATGAGTTTCTAACTCACAGAAGTAGTTATATATACTTCCTTGGAGGGTTTATTTTGTATAAGTATTTATTGTAAGAAAATTTTAAAGGTGCAATAAGCTGTATTTAAATAATGGAATGACATTTCCTGCTTCCTTAAGAAAGAAAACAACTGTGGATATGATAAGTAGTTGGCGAGGAAGGAGAAGATACATTTTATTCTAGCTAGTGTTGTTTTGCTTTATCAACAAAAACGCATGTAAAAGGCAAATTGGTTTACTTTTTCCTTTGTGAAGAGTGTTCAGCTGATGAAAATCCCAATCACAGACTTTTTTCTTCTGCTTTGATTTCAGTTGAAGAAACTCCAAGTTGGTCCACGACTCTCCCAGTGGTTATGGGAATGCTGGTGGTTTTGGTCGGTCTTTTTGTCTTGCTGGCTTTCCTTCAGTACAGAAGACTTCGCAAAGGATATGCACCCTTAATGGAGACACATCTGAACAATAAGAGATACACAGAAGAAGCTTAGGATGCTCACGCCTTACCCTAGAGAAGAGGCCAGTCACACAGTTGCTGAGACCCTGACAATAAACTAATCCTCACTGTTCTTCCTTTAGCTAAAGATTTGGCACAGCTCATTCTGTTGTGGTGATGATCCCAAACACAGAAGATGCTTAGCTGTAGTTTCTGGTTTGCTTTTCTGTGTAACAGCCTCAAGCTAACGTGCTTGAGGCTATCTCTACCATCAAACCAAGATAGAGCTGAAGATTTGTGCTATCTCATAATAGTTCCCCATATTGATTTAGCCTCCTCAGTGTTTTGAGAATATATAAAAAAAAGTTGGTAGTGTAGATTTATTGTAATTTTATGGTTAGTGAAATTTGCAACTTGGACAAGATTATGGTTCAATCTTTCTTAGCCCAAGTGTCACCATTTGTAATAGGGTGGGGTAGGGTGTGGCAGGTGCTACAATGGTCTCTAAGCTCCCTTTGAACTATAAATATCTATGCTTTTAGGTGCCTTTCTGATAGTTCTCTGAGGCTTATTTTTCTTCTTTTCCTCTTCAGCCTTTAAAATGGCTGTGAGGATGAAAATAGGCCTTATTTTCTAAGTAGGATAGAGAATAAATGAATGAATGATTAATTCGGTTCTTTTATAAATTAGACTTTGCAGAATTTATCAAAAGTCTGAAGTTCTTAACAGTAGACATATCACAAGATTCAATAGCTGGATAAATATGAATCGTACAGTAATAAATAAGTAAATGAATGATTAAATTATAGAGCTTTCCAGTTAACTAACGTACAATTTCAAACCCATTACCAAAAATAGAATCCCTCTTTCTAGGAAAGGCTGACTGGAGAAGGCTGATGAGGATATAATCCAGAATATGAGACAATTTGATCAGAGTTCCATTGCTCCCAGTCTCATTTGACTGATCCTGAACCAATTTCTTTACTAGGTAGCCTCAGAAGAAAAATTACTCATGTAAAATGCATTTGGCTTATTTTTAAGAATTGACTTTGTATTAATTAATGCTGCACTATACTGATGTTACTTATGAATGTTACTCAATTAAGTCTCATCATTTAAAAGCAAACCATGTATACAGAATATAACAATCCAGAATTAAATGGTTATGTTCCATTTAGTAAACATCAGATCATGAGAGATAAGAATGAGGCATTTTTTCACTAAGATGTTTAAATTTAGCAATATGATCTTCACTTCCAAAAGTTAATAGCTATTGAGAGTTCAAGGCAAATTTCATCTGCTCATATCTGATACTTGTGCATCAGGGGGGAGGCCAAAGTTCTAGAAGGTGGCCCATCTGCTCATTTCAGCACCTCTCTCTGGAATTGATGTGTCTTCAGAATGGGTGTTAAGAGGGTCCTAGAGCTGCCTTCTACAGATGGGGGCCTAGAGGGCACAAGATTCACCAACACCCAGTGTTGCCCACTGGAATAAAATTGGGAAGCCAGAGAAATGGACAAAGCTCAATCTGAACTGAATTTGAGTCTCATAAAGCCACAAGTATATTTAAGAGTAGGCTCAGCAAATAAGAATCAAGGTAGCCCAGAGTCCTTCATGGGGTGAAGGACTGCTGAGACTTTGTTAGCCACAGCTGCATCCGAATTCCTGCCTGTAACAGCATATGGAAAATTTAACAATGTTTCATTAACATTCTCCACTCTGGAAAGTGTATGCTCCCGACTCAGGGTTGAACACATTTTTACATCCATTTTTATACCAAAGGAGATATACTGTATATTAAAATGAAGATATAGCTGTGCATGATAGGATGTTCCAGAAAAGTTGTGTATAAATCATTTATACGTTAAAAGCACCAGGGGAATTAGTTTTTATAGCTGAACTATTATGAATAATTCTATAAAGCAAATAACCATCTCTAGCTTCTCTTTCAGGTATATCAGAATTTTCATACATCATATTCTCATAAGATTTTTTTAAAAGCAAGATCTATCTGTGGTAGAAGTAAAGGATAGTCATTTATACTTAGCTACTTTATCTGTAGTGCTGAAACCTATAAATATTATATTTTATAATGTTTTACTGAAAGAAATAATTTCCTAATTTTATAGTTCTTTTAAGAGGAATAACATTTTCTAACAGTTTCTAATATTATAATAAATCAATGATGAATTTCTTTTAAAAATTTAAAAGTAGAACAAACCTGTAGAATAAAAGAGTTAGTATTTACGTACATTGAATGTTATGCAAATAAACTCAGAAAATATCAATGAGCATTGTAGGTTTATACTTCTCAATGATAGGGGGGAAATTCAACCTTGAAGAAAATGAATAGATAACTTTATATGCTATATCCTCAGTATGAGAAAAAATTATATATATAAGAATTATGATTTCAAAAGAAATGTTTTTATAAATCTAATACACAGAAGTGAAATGAAATTCAATGCCATCTTTCCTTTGTGAATGAAATTCTCCTCTAATTCTAAAATTCTTTGACATTAATTTGTGTCTTGCTTAGGATTTACTAGTAACATTGTTAATTATAATAATCCTAATGAATAATTTTAATCTCACATTAATAAGAAGTAAAAAACTCATTAAAGAAGAAAATAAAAATAAATGTTGTTTTGCAGATTATTGTCATCTAACGGGGTTACTGTTTTTTAACAATAATAATTTGTGAGCATCAATTCCCATATATATGTATATATATATGAACATGAGTCCATATAATACATAATAACTACTTCATTCTTTAAAAACAAATGTAAAATACATAATAGTTACTTCATTTTGGGAAGTAAATTCTTAAACTGATGTTTCTACTTTTGAGTTTCTAAGCAATTGAGACTTCCTGGCTCTCTGTTACATAGGTAAGAGAAATGAGGTACCTTGTTTTTCCCAGGTGAAGAGTTACAATTGATGTCCCCATGGTCTAAAGACTGATCCTGGAGGGAAGGGGGTGGCGGGGGCGGAGTATGGTAGAGCGGCTACTTCCAGTCACTGACCAGGAAGGAGGGGTCTGTAGCCGCTAACTCACTGATCCTCCTGGAAAGCCTTCTCCATCAGTCAACTTGTTGGAGGTCCCAGAAGAAGGAAGTTAGAAGCAGTGAGGTAATGGTCATGTCCTGTTTACTTCTACATATAGACTTGAAGCTCCCAGAGGTCAGGTGGCACACCTTTCTGTATGGCTCCAGTGTCACTGTATCAAAGCACTTCAAATAATCAGAAAATGTTGCCAGTTAATTGACACAGACACATAAAAGAGCCAATTCAGCCCTAACCAGTTTTGCTCAGTGGATAGAGCATCAGCCTGTGGACTGAAGGGTCTCAGGTTCGATTCTGGTCAAGGGCATGTACCTTGGTTGCAGGCACATTCCCAGTAGGGGATGTGCAGGAGGCAGCTGATCGATGTTTCTCTCTTATCGATGTTTCTAACTCTCCCTCTCCCTTCCTCTCTGTAAAAAATCAATAAAATATATTAAAAAAGAAAAGAGCCAATTCATTCCGAACTGGGAGATAATTACTCTCCTTAATGCAATCGCAAAACCCAAGGTTGAACTTTTCTCATTTCTACAGTGCCTTGCTCATCCTGAATGCTCTATTAATAAATTAATAAATTAATCTAAAAATGAACTTGGACCATGAAATAAACTATATTTTAGATTCTGAGCAGGGCATATGGTAGGCAAAATTTTACTTCAAACAACCTAATACAAAAGTACACTTTTCAGCTATATTTTCTTCTTTGGTATATCTCCTCCACACTGATGGTAGGCCTTAATTCTACTATTTCTAGGGACAAGGATAGAAAGTTGGGTCCTCACAGTGCCATTTTAGGGCCCTCCACTACCTGATATCTTAACAGCCTTGTTCCAATGAAGAAGTAAGTGGGCAAACTATCTAGCCAGGCAAACCAGTGCTTTTCTTATTCTAATGGGCTCAAGAGTTTCTTTAGAAATTCTCTAAAGATGATATGGTATTTTGACTTTAGCTATAATGACAGTTCAAGCTGGAAATACACTTGTGAAATCTTGAAAACAACACATAAGAAAATTGTGAGCATAACAAAGTTTTCTAAAAGTAAACAAAGCAAACAGAAGCACAAGGTCCCTACTCAAGGCCTGTATGCTCTCTATCTATTCCCCAAGACTATATCTATTTGGCAGAAATTGTTAACTCACTTGTGTTATTTACCACCTTGATTCAAGTCAGACTTCTTGGATGTAATATGGCTGGATTTGGTCCTTTCTTCTTCTGGCCATCCTCTGCTCTTTTGGAGGTTTATAAACAAAAGCTAAAACCATCACAGTGTCTCCCACCTATAATTGTGCTCTGTGTTGTAAATAACGCCTCGTAGAAAGGCTTAAACTTGTTCTTCTTTATTAAAATACCACAGATTTTCTGCCAGCATACACATTCTGATTACTCATTCACCGTTACTGAGCATTTCTGAATGTGTAATTAGCACAGTGACCTTCCTGATTAACCGCATAGCTGAACTGGGTTTACAATAAAGCAAAACCTGCCCTCTTGTGTTTTATTAGAACATTGCACAATCTGGTAAAGTTCTTAGGGTTAGTTTTCCCCACCGTGGTTAATTGCCTGGGTCAGAAAAAACCAAAGGCTGGGAGATTTCCCACGAATTCAGAAATCAGAACAGATAAGCACAATACTTAGAAGGAAATGATTCCCTGTGTAGGCAAAGTCACCATATAATTAAGGCTCTTAGAATTTCCTTTTGAATATAGTTTAAAATATTAAATGTTCACCAGCAAGCCATAAAAATTTGGGGGGACATTTCAGGCCACTGGGCAAAACTCTTCTATGCTTGTCAAATACACATAGGGTATAATTTAGTTAAAATTATTTATATGATCATACTGCAGCTGGAGATTGGGGAGATGTTTTTAGTTAGTTTTTTTTTTTTTTTTATCCAATTAAAAACTGTTACCGAGAAGCTGGTAAATTTTGAAAAAAATGTTAGAAAAAATACTGGGTCAGTGAATAGAAACCAGATATAAATACCTGAATATGGGTGTGGGTCAGCTCAGTGTCAGGCAACATCCCTCACGGTGGGAAATTCACTTTTCATGCCTGGGCTATTGGCCTGATGGGGCCAAGAGCAAATATTTATTTGGGTGCCTACAGTGGTTGTTATTAGGTGATTGAAAAAGGGACTCAAGTAATAAAGACAACATTTTTTTTTAATGTGTTTGTAAATCCTTTCTTTCTAGTACAAGCATGTCAAACTCAAAGGCTAATACGGGCCAAATAAACAAGGTTTAAGTTTATGTGGGCCACAAAAAAACCAAAAGCTTCAATTTTCATAGAAACGTAGGTTTATTTCGATAGAGACATGCTGAATACAAAGGGCTGAAATAAGTGAGTAATCGTTAACATAAAATAATAGAACATTTAAATAAAAATTAATGTTTTTTTTCTTGAACATTAACTTACCAGACACTGAATAACTGCACAAATTAATAAGCATAATGCAAATAAACCTATTTTTCTTGTTCTCCAAAAGTGAAATATTTCCTATTGCGCACACCAAACAAGTCAGTACAAGATTAATGACATGGCAATTGGCTACTAAAATATTCGCTGCTAGTATTAGTGGAGAAAAATGGTGCGCCTACGCATAAGGCAAGTTAGGGAAATGAATGCAACATGATTATAGTAATTAGTCATTAGCAAACGTTGTAGTTCATTATTAATAACTAGAGGCCTAGTGCACGAAAATCATGCACTTTGGGGGCGGGGTCCCTCAGCCCGGCCTGCACCCTCTCACAGTCCAGGAGCCCTTGGGGGATGTCTGACTGATGGCTTAGGCCCGCTCCCTAAGCCATCAGTCGGACATCCTTAGCTCTGCTGGAGGTGGGGGAGGCTCCCGTAAACGCCACTGCGCTTGCCAGCCATGAGCCCAGCCTGCATTGAGCTCCTGCGCTGAGCATCTGACCCCTGGTGGTCAGTGCTCATCATAGCGACTGGTTGTTCTGCCGTTTGGTCGATTGCATATTAGCCTTTTATTATATAGGATTATGTATAACAGGATATTGTAAAACTTAAGTTACAAAATTTTTATTAAAGCGTTTCTTACATACTATTATATTGGCTGGGCCGCAAATATTCGTTGTGGGCCACATGCCCACGGGCCACGAGTTTAACATGCTTATTCTAGTATGTATACCCAGGTAAAGATTAAAGGGGCAAAACGGAAGCAGGGCATGTAGTATTTGCTTATTCTGAGAAGTTTTGCTTACGTGAAAAAATCGGGGCTCAAATTTTCCAGCTGGCTCTGCCTATTATTCTTTTCTCTCCTAGTGGGGATTCCAGACACGGGGACAGTAGCTGTTCCTATGGAGAGGAGAAAAAAGGAAAAAAAAACACCCCAAAACCAAGAACTGAAATTGGGGAGTCAGATGGGAAACAGCACGATGCTGGAAGGAGCAGTCTTCCCTAGAGGAGGATCATGACTCCTCCTACGGATAAATAAGTCACCATATGGAATGCCTTGCTGAAAACTTAATTTTCAAAGCAGCACATCTAATTGTTTGTTTCTGCGTAACGTCTCATCTCCAATATTTTTATTTGCTTCTTTAAAAAGCAAGTTGTGTCTTGACTATTGCCATTAACCAGTGTTTTCTCTTATGAAAACTATTTGTATGTCAAAGCCTTTCATTTCACACCAACGAGGCATGCTCAGCTACAATGCATGCGGGTTGGTGTCTTTTTTATGCAAGCAAATGGTGGGCCTTGAACGGAAATGTAATCTAAGTAAGAATACTCCCGGTTATCTATGAACCTCTTTCTCTGCTTCAATGTGGCAAGCGCACAACTCCCAACCTTTTCAGCTCTGAGACTCTTACTCAAGCAGCACATTTTCCTTTCATTTCAGGCATTTTACAATTCTGAGGCTTGTAACATTTTATAGACTCAAGGTCGTTTTCTTTCTGTTCCTTTCTCTCCACAGCCTGTCCTCTTATCAAGATGCAGGCTTTTTTTGTGTTTTTAACGCTTTTACTTGAGATAGTCCCAACTCTTTGATCCGGCGCTGACTCTCAGCCGTGCGCGCTGTCAGCCGCGGGGAGCGCGTCTCAGGTGCGCTGCCTGCCAGTGCTTGACAGCATCACCGGGCCTCACCGACAATCAAAGGGCTCTTCCAACCCAGTAACATGAAAATGTGTCCCTTTTTGGCTTCAGTCTGTCACAGCCCACATTTTCCAGCTTAGCTGCACAAAAGCACGCTTGATAAGATCATTCTGAAGTTGACGCTGGGTGTCATGGATGCAAATGCCTTGTTTTTAAACAAGGTCCTCAAAACATGAAGTCAGAGTGAACTCACCTTGCAGCTAGATGGCTGCCTTGGACCTGGTTTTCCGCTTGCTGGGCGGACAATGCAACTGAGTGGCATTTATCACAGAGCAATCTGCTCCCCTTTGTTGCAGCTGTCGGAGAGAAGAACGCTGTATCCCTGGGAGACTTTGCCAGGGTTTCTCCCTATGTACCTACTATTCATAGTCACAGGAGAAAACAAGGATGCCACCTTAATGAACTCCCTCTGTGAACTCGCTGGCAGCGTAAGATAAGAGTGCTAGGCTCCCATGAATAACACAGTCTTTCCTGAGCCCGGCCACAAGTCAGTGTTCAACATGATCTCTCTTGACATTTGGCAGGTTTCTTTCCATGCCCATTGGTCCTGGCACTGGTTCAGGTATTAGGGAGGGCTCCCAAGGGTTATTTTCAATGGTTTAGGGACATTTTGAGGATAAAATACTGGCCTCAGCTGGCATAGAAGTGAAATGTGTTCAGAACATTTTTGAAATTTTTACTTTTTAAATTACTGTAATTTTTTGTGGCAAGGTATTTAACATAAAATTTGTCTTTTTAAAAAATATCCTCACCTGAGGATATTTTTAAAAAATTGATTTTGAGAGAGAGAGAGAGAGAGAGAGAGAGAGAGAGATGGGGATCAAACCTGTAACTTTGGTGTAGAGGATGAAGCACCAACTAACTGAGCCACCCCGCCAGGACAAAATTTGTCATTTTAAGTGTACAATTCAGTGGCATTTATTGCATTCGCAATGTTGCACACCATCACCACCAGCTATTTCCAGAACTTTTCCCAAATAGTAACTCTATACTCATTAAATAGTAATCCCCCATCTACCCCTCCTCCCAGCCCCTGATAACCTCCAGCAAGGCTCGGGGAAGTCTTCATTTCCATCCTGAGAACTTCAGCTCTGTGATTTGGGTAGGGACCTAATTGTCTTAAATCAATTACTCTATTTCATACCCCTGGCTCCAATGTAAAACTGAAGGCCAAAACATTGGAAAGGGATGTTTACTGAGGATTCTAGGAAATAAAGACAAAAAACATGTTCTCACCCCTGAGGGATATGGTGTAAAGATGTGAGGTCTGGAATCATGACAGCCATTTTGCCTCCATGAGGAAAAGTTTGAAACAACTGGGGTACCCCACCTTTTAAAAAAATTTAGGTCAGTTTGGGTTGGGGTTTATCTTATAATGTGAAGAATCCTAACTGATAAACTTCTCTTCAGGGAATTTAAAAATAAAGTAAGGAAGCAGAGGAGCTGATTAATTTATTAACTAGAGGCCCGGTGCATGAAATTCATGCATGGGGGGGGGAGGGTCCCCTCAGCCCAGCCTGCACTTTCTCCAATTGGAAACCCTTGGGGGATGTCCGACTTCTGGTTTAGGCCCGATCCTCAGGATCGGGCCTAAACCGGCAGTCGAACATCCCTCTCACAATCCTGGACTCCTAACTGCTCACCTGCCTGCCTGCCTGATTGCCCCTAACTGCCCCCCCTGCAAGCCTGATGACCCCTAACCATCTCTGCTGGCCTGGTCACCCCCAACTCCCCCCCCTGCCAGCCTGGTTGCCCCCAACTGACCCCCCACCCCTGCCGGCCTGGTCGCCCCACGCAGCCTGTTCGGTTGTCCATCTGGTTGTTTTGGTTGTGACAGCCCCTGGCTTTTTATATATTAGAATTTTCAGACACCATAATCCTTGCCTTCAATTGAATCAAAGGAAAAAAAAAACTTTTGTTCCTTAGAGATTGCAAGAGAAGCATCGGTGCATAAGTAAGGGAGCCTCTGGGTGTAGAAGGACAGGAGGGTGTAGTGGTTCAGACCATGGCCTGTGGATGCAGAGCACCAGTGTTTAAATTCTAGTTCAATCACTTGTCACCTACATTTATTTTTTTAAGCTTCTGTTTTTTTACTGCTCTGGACTTTAGTTTCCTTGTCTGCAAAAAAAACATATTAAGAATGTTCTTCCTGCTCCATATACACACAGGTTGTTGTAAGAATTAATTGAATTATATTACATATATAATTCACACCCCTGGTGTCTTCCTATGTGTCTGAATTTCCTCTTCTAAGGGCACCAGTCAGATTGAATTAGGGCCCACATGAACAGCCTCATTTTAACTCAATCACCTCCACTTAAAGGTCCTACCGATAAATATTGCTACATTCTGAGGTACTGGGGATTGGGATTTCAACATATGAATTTTGAGAGGACAACCAAAGTCAGATTGGGGGGACATACTAGTAATTCAGACTATAACAGCCTGGAACAGAGAAGATGCTCAATAAAGGTTAACATTATCTGTCAAATCTCTTTAGAATGCTTGGTGTGTGAAACCAACGCTGCAGGTTAAATCCTATTGATTAAGACAAGCAATTGTAGCTCGAAAACTGAAAACCAGGCTTTGTAGAGTGTGCACAGATATCTGGAAAACTAGGCAGGGCCCTGGCTGTGGGATCGATGCTCTTTTATTCACAATGGGAGACGCTGTGTGATTTCTTGATGCTCAGGTGGGAAGGAGTGTCACTGAGACACTGATGGCTTCAGTTGGCATGAAGACATCTCACCACAGAGTGAGGAAAAAAGGGAAGAAAGGGCATGACAGGGAGAGGCCCTTCCAGGAAGCCAACCATCCTGTTCCGCCCCAAAGGGCACCACTGCCTTTCTCATTTGGTGGAGAGAGGATGGAAGTGTAAATGGGGTGTGAAATGTTAAATGTGAGCGAACTTGAAGCAATTGACATGGTGCTTCTGCTTCATTACCAATTTCATTTTTTTCTGTGCTGTGAAGCCAGAGAAAATGTTCCCAACTTCCAGTTCTTTCTAAGAGATTAAGAACTTCAATGGTGGGCTCAGGCTCGATTTACTGCAGACTTACCTTGGATCCTGCCTTCTCCTTAGTTCGGTTCTGAGAGAGAAACAGAAGGGGTTTGAACAATTGGGAGGAAAAGGGTTGACTAACTTTCTACCTCTCTCAGTCTGGAGCTGGAGCTATTTATTGCCTCACAGAACAAGCAAGAGAAGTGAAGAGATTCTCCCCTGCTCAGCCATGTGCCCCCCTACTTAAGGCATGCCTAGACACTTTGGGTCTTCAATATAGAATTGTAACCTCTCCGAGGTCTTCTTTTTTTTTTCTTTTTGACTTTGCTTATTTTACCTGTTGTCTTTCACATATGTGGCTGTGATAGAAATATTCTTCTGAAAATTATGCATTGATACCCGTAGATTGCCTTGCAAATTGCACATTGGATTTGCATGTATTGTCAAACCAATAAGCATTGTGAGCTATGCTGCATAGGGTGCCACCTGCCAGGCAACTACTATTTCAACAGAGTTGTTAGGTTTTCTCCGCCCCGCCCCCCCATAGTATTTGTGTATTTATTGGAGTATTTAATGTTATGCTTACTTCTTAATGTTTTAGAAAAGTAACTGAAAAAATGGAGCGAACAGGGAAAGATTAATACTAGTGATAAGTTTCACAAAATTGTATATATTTGGGACAGAGATGGAAATCAAGTGTGGGTAGATTTAACCTCAATGGAATGTAAACTGGTTAACTGTGGATTTAATAGCAAAGGACAAGAATAGGACAATCAAAATCCTGAAAAAATTATCAGAGATTTTGTGAAAATGAGGAGGCATAATTAAAATTTTTAGAATATTATTTTACTTTCTGGAAATACATACTTGTTGTTGGGCTTCCAACTTCAATGCCTTAGGTCTTTGGATATTTGCTAACTAGCATTAGAATTAGAATTGTCTGCTGTCAGGTAAATGGTATTTGGCCAAGACTAATTTTAGTCTGCAGCCCCAGTCTCAAATATTCTTTTCCATTGGGCCATAAACCATAAATGAAATATGCCTATTTATTTAAACTGTTAAACCTAACCAAAATGAACTACATTTCCCCTACTGGCACCTAAAAGCCACTTAGTAAATATTGGTTAAATAATTGAATGAATAAATAATAGTTTTGACTCTTTGAATTAGCAATCTTTAGAAAATTAAAGATGCAAACTGCATTCAAGAGGAAGTTCCAAAGCTGGAGTTACTGGTTTGGGAATTCATTTGCAGGAAGTGATCATCAAAGCATTGAAGATGATGAGATCCACAACATGACCCTAAAGGTAAGGAAGGTGGGAAGGATTAAAGAAAAAAAGCATGGGAGAGCCATGATTGTGGGCCCAGAGACAGGAGATGGGGCACCTTATCCCAAATCTTCCATTTGCTGGCAGAATGGTCTTGGGTAACCAACCTGGTCTCTACTAGCTCCATTTTGCCCATCTGTAAAATGGAAGGGTTTAGGATTAAATGATCATCAAAAATCTACCAAGGTAAAGAGGAGAAGCTGCATATTATAACAGAAGGAACACTAAACTAAGAATCAGAAAGCTGGATCTAAGTTCCTTTTTTAATATTTGCTAGTTCTAGACCTGGATAAATTATACATGTTCTCTGAACCTTAAGTTTCTTTTATAAAGTGGTCTCAGTACCTCTTTCACTACAGATGGGTTGCAAGGAGTCAGTTAGGTAACACATATGAAGTTACCAAAAATGACTCTGACACTCAAGGGTTCAGTAATCATTCATTGAATCTCAGCTAATAAATCTGAAGTTTATGTTTTGTGATTATAAAAAGGACTAGAGGGCCATTTCATTTCCATGGGATTTTTGCTTTGCTTATCTTCAGAAACGTTGGCTGACAAAAGTCAATAAAATATAAAGCAGGGGATAATTTAAAATACCAAAAAGATAAAAATGAAGCAAAAGGAGCAGAGGAATTGATAATGTCTTGTTCCTGGCATAATTTAATTACAGAATGGGACACCAAATCTAGCTCTGAGTTTCTTAGCATTTAATTGAAACCTAGGAATACATTGGCAGTAGAGCCTCCAAGAAAACATACACACTCAATTGTGGAAACCTCAATAGTGCATTAAAGCGAGCACATGGCCTTTCTGATCACCGGACCTGTGCAAGTGTACAGGTCACACATCCACAAAGCTGTACCCCACATTTTTATTTGGCTGTGGGCCTGGTAAGTTATGTAGCTGTGCCTGCGGGGGGTACTGACTGAGGTAGGAGAGCAATTCACTCTGTTCTACAAAGGCATATAGGGCCTCAGTGGAGTCAGCAGACCAGCAAAATCTAGAAGGCTTCCAAATATTCCTTGTGATAGCTCATTTCAATGTCTCATGGCTTAGAGCAGAGTTATAGGAGAGATATCACAGCCAATTTATAGCCAAGATATTGATTTTCTCAGCCCTCAGAGCTGTGGACAGGACCAATGCTGGCCAAAACCACAAGGTAGGACTCCTCTGGGCTCAGATAGCCCATCCATTGACATCAGAACCTTGTAAATGGAGAGGAAGGTTGGGAAACATGATCTTAGAGAGAGGTCCAGTGGTGGCTGAAATGAAAAGACTTAAAAATCTATACTATAAGATTCTAAAGAGGAGACTATAAAAAACACTTTGTTTAAAATGGACATGATTTGCCCTGACCGGTTTGACTCATTGGATAGAGCGCCAGCCCAGTCCCTGGTCAGAGCTCGTGCAGGAGGCAACCAATTGATGTTTCTCTCTGTCTTTCCCTCTCTCCTTAAATATCCTCAGGTGAAGATTAAAAAAAAAAAAAAAAAAAAGGACATGATTTAATTTCACAACCAAACCATCACAAATGCTATCAGTTTTGGTTAGAGCCAGCTGAGTAGAGAACGTGAAGTCAGCAATTTTGATGACACAGTTGATTCTTATTAGTCACGGTAGTTACATCCTATACAGTCACAGCAGTGAATTAGCAAATACTAAATCATTCCCCCGGGGGAAAATACAGGGTTAGGTTCCTGCAAGCCTCAACATTTTCATCAACCAATCAATGTATAACTTTGTTTTATGTGTGTTTCTGTTTAAAGGCATCTTATTTAATATATATTGTTGATTCATTAACATTAAAGTCACAGCCAAGAACACTACGACATGCCTGAACAAAGCTTACCTAATGCACTTATTTTCCCTGTAAGGCACCTTGAGTTTTGGAATGCTACACAGTGCCTCAGCACTATGCTTGGGGGCCATTTTAAAAAGTGAAATCACCACCCAAAAAGCTCAAAGAGACTGCAAAATGGACACAAGTTTACAGTAGGGGAGTTGAAATGAGAAAGCAAAGCATCGCCTTGTTCGACCTCAGCTGGAATATGTGCATCACATGACTCATATTTTTTATCGCTCTGTGCATATGCATGTCTGAATGGCTGTGGAAGTGCCTGAGTATTGATTCGGGGTTACAAATGATTTTTAACTAGTAGACACATTGGCAAACACTCAAATCATGAGGATTGACTCTACTGAGGGCAAAGTATAAAATTATCAGTTAGGTACTTAATTCTAGTATTTAATGTAGAGTTCCAAACCAACAGAGTTTACTCTCTTTTTGGGATAAAATGTCAATTTAAAGTGAAAAGATAAGCAACATGAAGTGTGTGGGTGGCATGGTACACTTTTCATCCACATGCGCAGAAGGATGAAAATCACAATGAAAATGGCAGAGCAGATAAAGGGTTTTGTTGTTATTGTAACTATTATAACAAGTCTTTCCATGAAATTAAGTTAACTAAGGCATGAGTAAATTTTTCACAGAGGTGAGAAAGGTATACAACAGAGTCAAAGCTTATTCCTGTGTGAATTCCTATTGTGTATCTCAGAGTTGAATAATCATAATAGAGAGACTTCTTGGGCCAATGGCATGGAGAGGTAGCAAGTTGGAGTTGCATTGCTTCTCTGGCAAACTCCAGATTTGCTAGTGTTGAAATAACTTTCTAGGCCCAAGATAGAGCTGCTCCTGGAACCCAGGTACCATGTCAACAAAATGTTACCAGACAAAAGGGTCTGTTTGCCTGCGTGCATTACAGCCCAATAAGACATGAATAAGAGTTTGCAGCAAAAAAAGAGGGTTTATTTTTAGGAAGTGGCCTATGCCCAGAGACACAGGTGAGCTAATGCTCATAAGGCCTGGCTCCCTGATGGCTTGCAGGGGATGGGTTATATAGGGGGAAAATCATTAATCATGGTGACTAAGGGAGTCAGGGTCATGGTCAGGGTTGTGGTCTCTACTCATTGGTCAGCGCTAGGGTAGGGGTCATTGGTCATTGTATCTGGTCCTGCTGTCAGCCATGGAGTCAGTTTGTCTTACTTCTCCATTTTTCTGGGCCTGGAGCTGAAACACAACTGAGGCCTGGATGCCATCTCTAGTTCGACTGAAACTTTGTCTCTGTGATCACAGACCAGAGGCTTTGCTCCCAAGATTATCTGATGCTGATCAGTGCTGGAATCCAATTCCAGCATGTCATAATTGCAAGTTTCATCGAAAGGTTGATTTAACTTGGGGACTCAACAAGGGCTGAGTCACATATGTTATCGCCTGTTGGGAATGGCTGAAGGCATTTCCCCAAACCTGAAAAGGATGATTGTTTGCTGCCAGACAGCTCAGGGCATCTCAGTCTACATGTTATTGCCTCCTACTGGCCAAACACCTGAACAGCCGTAGGCTATTCCCCAATCTAACAATGCTTCTACCCTTTGAAGTGTATATCTCCAACTTGGATTAGGACAATTTGTGTTAATAAAAAGCAAGGGGTCCTGAGACAAGGAGAACTTGGTTTCTTCAGCCAGGCTCTTCTGACCCCCAATGCCTTTCAAAATTATCTTTTGTCTCTGGACTCATATTTAATCTATGCACAGCCCTTCTCCAGATTCCAGAACCCTTCTAGATGCCAGATCAAGACCACTGGCATTAAATGTCACCCAAAGTCTGGCTTTAAATCAGAACCTCATTGTCCTGAAGGTTCAATGCTTAAGGGAGTGGACATGCAAGGCAGAAGGAGGTGGGTGAGTGAGGTGCTGGATGAGGCCGGTTTGAATCAAAAGGGAAAAAAAGGAAGAACAGTCATATTAAAGAAATGAATTTTTATCTTACCTAATAATAGAGAAACATGTAAATTGACTGTACCTCTGCTACACTCACAGCCAATCAGAGTGAGTCCCAGGAACCTCCTCGGCACCCAGGTCACTCCCAGCCAGCCACCGGAGGGGGGGGGGTCCCCTTCCCAAGCCTAAAGCCTGGGGCGGAGGCTTTAAGCTTGGGCAGGGTCCGAGACTGGGGTTGGAGGGAAGGGGAAAAAATCAATGGAAACATATCCTCAGGTGAGGATAAAAAGAAAAATAAAGAAAGAAATGTCATAGCCTATGAAAGACACATCTTGAAAATTCCTAAAGAAAGTTGTCATTTTTTCATGGTGAAGGGACTGGATTCCGTGTTGATGAAAACACCTTGGTGGCTGCAGCAGCGGGGTGGTGGGGCTGGCGCCTTCCCCTGATCAGTCCGGTTGCCTAAGCCATCAGTAGGACATCCCCTGAGGGCTCCCAGTATGTGAGAAGGGGCAGGCTGGACTGAGGGACCCCTCCCCAGTGCACAAATTTCATGCACCAGGCCCCTAGTGCAATTATAAAAAGCAAAACTTTTGTGTCCCTGTAAAGGCTTTGCTTGACTAGAAATGCAGGCTGTCCAGTCAGCCAGTCTCTAAAAGCGAAGCCAACTGGTTCTTCTCGTCCCAAACAAGGTTGACTATGTGGCTCCAGACAATAGGTATTTTCTATTTTTCTCTTTCTTGTTCTTTTTTCTTTACCCTATAAAAACTTCCTGTTGTTTTTTTTTTTGTGTGTGTCCCATTTTGCAGTTTTCTAACAGATACTGCCCATTTGCTGAAGTGTTAAGTTTGTACCACTTACATAGTCTTTAATCATTTTTTAACACTAGTGAGGACTTTCAAACACTACTGCGTCCTAGTTTGAAAATAGTAACTAGAAAGTAGGCTTAAGAGTTTAGGTACTCCCCTTTCCCGTGATTTTAAAGAGGGCTTTGCAAACTGGGTTTGGGGAGCGAGATTTGTACTCTCAGATCTGTTTTCCTTGCTGGCTGCATGATGAATGAACATCTAGGAATTGCATCAGGAATTCCTTCAGGGGAAGCTGCTCATGCTCCTTAGTTGTAGCCACCTCCAATCCAGGTGTCTTATATCTCATCTAGAATTTCTTAAAATTGTATTTCCTGCTTGGTTAAGGAGGCAGCTCTGCAGCCACGGGGCTAAATGATAAAAAGGCCAAAGCAAGGGACCCCTCTATCCCCTGCATTCCTTTTTTCTCCCCACTCCAGGCCAAAGGTCAGAATTTTCTGTTGTTGTTTTTTTTTCATCAATTTTTTTTTTTCTGCACCACTCACGGCCCTGACCCTCCCTTGCCTTTGGACTTCTCCACATTTGGATCTTCCTTTTTGATATAAGAAGTCTCCTTTTTTTAAAAAAAAATATTTTATTTATTTTTTACAGAGAGGAAGAGAGAGAGAGAGCTAGAAACATCGATGAGAGAGAAACATCGATCAGCTGCCTCCTGCACACCCCCTACTGGGTATGTGCCCGCAACCAAGGTACATGCCCTTGACCGGAATCAAACCTGGGATCCTTGAGTCCACAGGCCGACGCTCTACCCACTGAGCCAAACAAGTTAGGGGAAGAAGTCTTCTTAATAATAACAATAAGGCACATTCAGAGGGAAATTAGATGCCTAAGGATTGAGGGTACCTTTTGCTTATTTTCATGCTTTGCAATTGTGATGTACTCAGCACAGACCACCCTCACCATTTCTTATTGCTTAATTAAGAAGCATCTCAGAATGTTCTCTCTGTTAGTTTCAGGCAGATTAGAAGGAGAAAATATTTTAACAGATGCTAACGCGTCCTTCCAATGGTTTGAAGATTAGGAGAATGCCTTTTATAGAGCTCCCAAAGTCTTCCCTGCTGCTTCTGCCAGAGTCGAAAAGAATTTCGTGGCTGAGTACTTGATGAAAAGCAGAGAGGCTCTGACAAAAAACTCCTGCGCAACTATTACTGTGGCTCCAAAGAGTTATCGCAAATTACATTTTATCCTTGTCCTTTATGATCTATATGAGGCAGTGGGTGTAATAACATGGATGAAATATTCTTGTCTTACACAGTTAATAGAAGCACACATTCATGAATGGGTGTGTACAGCAGGAAGCAGCAAGTGTGTGCTCCAGCAGAAAAGCTGGCTATTGTATTGGAAACTGTAGGCAATAGGCAGGGTAAATGCACTTTGGGTTTGGGGACAGGGTAATTACTGTCACCATCTGGTGACACATTCTTTATGTGAAGTCAAACCTCTTATGTGTTTTAAGCACTTAAGGGGCATCTTGCTAGGCAACCTAATATAGGATTACTTTTTAAATGTTACCTTGAAACCTTTCAAGATTGCCTTTGTCTAATAACACAATATCACATCTGGCCTGATTGCCATCGCTGTAAAGCAAAATCTTTTAATAGTGTTTATTAAGTACTTTCCGAAGATGCATAATTACCAACATGAGTTGGTGTTAATAGGGAGTCATTAGTCAGCCCAGTCTTCACTATTTGTGGAAAAGACCGGCTCAGCAAGAAACACATAATGAATGTAAAGCAAATACAAAACACAACGTCCCTGCAGCCCACTCCTTCCCCTGATGGATGGGAGCACTGCACTTCACAGTCCAGCTGCTGGGCGATTTCTGAACACTGTCTCTGAAATAGTTGGCATGAAATATCATGAGCTAAAACAAGCACGAGGAACACAGCAGCTAAAAGAGCCTTATGGGGAGAAATGGTATTTACTTTAATGACCATGGCTTAGGAAATTGCCATGTTTCACACTGGGTTACTAAAGGCTTAGGGCAAAGTGTGGAGTGTCGCACAGACTGAGAGCATGGAGGAAATGTCAAGCACCTTCTTCTGGTTGTCACGGAAAACTCTCCTCTCCCCTCTGCTCCTTCCCCCATCCCCGCAGCCCAGAGCAGGGCTGGGGTAGAGAAGAATTGTGATTAGAGAGATTCAGCAGCTGGGAAGGTATTTTCTGACAGCACTCTAGGTAATCGAGTGCTGAGTGCAGGGTAATAAATAGGAGAGTATGATTATAAAGCTGTAATTCAGCCAAGAGGTTAGATGACCTCATAAATAGCACAAGCCACTGTGGTTTGTCTTGATGTCATCAAGACCTGAAGACTGAGCCAGAACTCTGCTAGTCAATATTTTGCCTTGTTTCTCTGGTGTATAGGGAGTTGTGGGAGGACCTCTAGGTCTCCATCTGATCAATTATTCTAACCCATATATATTTATGTGCATATACATATGACTTTATGTATATCCTCCCAGAGCTATGCATTCCCCCCACACCCCAGGGTATGTACAGGAAACACAATTTTTAAAATCTTGGCAGAGTGAAAGCATGTATGGAAATGAGGTGATCATTGACTATTTTTCATGTGTTTCACCTGCAGTGGAGCCTACACTAGTTCATTATTTCCAAAAGGTAGCCTCTCTCCTTCCTTTATGCTACTGCATAGCAAGGAGAACTTTGCCTTCATTCATTCAGAGCTGTGTACCTCTTCATATAACCATGCTGTTTCCAGCTCTGGTAATTTCAACAGTTTTCTTTTCTCCCCACGCCCCCTGGCTTTATTGATATTTGATTGACATATAACATTGTGTAAATTTAAGGTGTATGATGTATTGATTTAATACATTTACATATTGCAAAATGATTACCACCAAAGCCTTAGCTAACACGTCTTTCAGGTCACATAACTACCATTTCTATTTTTGTGGTGAGAACATTTAAGATCTCTCTTAGCAACATTCAAGCATATAATAATACAGTATTATTAACAATAATCATTATGCACATTATTTTCCCAGAATTTATTCACCTTATAACTGGAAGTTTGTACTCTTTGGCCAACATCTTCCCAGTTTTCCCCCACCCCCAGCCTCTAGTAACCATTATTTTACGAATTAAACTTTTTTAGATTTCACATATCATATTATACACTAGAGGCCCAGTGCACAAAATTCGTGCACGGAGGGGGGTTGTCCCTCAGCCCAGCCTGTACCCTCTCCAATATGGGACCCCTTGAGGGATGTCTGACTGCCCGTTTAGGCCCGATCCCAGGATCGGGCCTAAACGGGCAGTCGCACATCTCTCTCACAACCCAGGACTGCTGGCTCCCAACTGCTCGCCTGCCTGCCTTCCTGATTACCCCTAACCACTTCTGCCTGCCAGCCTGATCACCCCCTAACCACTCTGCTGCCAGCCTGTTTGCCCCCAACTTCCCTCCTCTGCCGGCCTGGTCACCCCTTACTGCCCTCTCCTGCAGGGTTGATCACCTCCAACTGCCCTCCCTTGCAGGCTTGGTCCCTCTCAACTGCCCTCCCTTGCAGGCAGGGTGCCTCCCAACTGCCCTCTCCTGCTGGCCATCTTGTGGTGGCCATCTTGTGTCCACATGGGGGCAGGATCTTTGACCACATGGGGGCAGCTATATTGTGTGTTGCAGTGATGATCAATCTGCATATTACTCTTTTATTAGATAGGATAGAGGCCTGGTACAGGGGTGGGGGCCAGCTGGTTTGCCCTGAAGGGCGTCCCGGATCAGGTGGGGGTTCCCTTGGGGTGTGGGACGGCCTGAGTGAGGGGCCTGTGGTGGTTTGCAGGCCGGCCATGCCCCCCTGGCAACCCAAGCAGAGGCCCTGGTATCTGGAATTTATTTTCCTCCTACAATTGAAACTTTGTAGCTTGGAGCGGAGCCAAGCCTGGGGCTCCCTCTGAGGCCCGCAGCCATTTCTGTTGGGGTTATAATTGAAACTTTGTTGCCTTAAGCGGGTGGGCCCAGCCAGGGTGTGTGGAAAGCTTTGCTTCCCCTGTTGCCGGTGGCAACCCTGGCCTGCTCTCTCAAGCTTCATTCTGCCGCAATTTGTTTGAATTTGTTTACCTTCTATAATTGAAACTTTGTAGCTTGAGTGGAGGCTTAGGCCTGGCAAGGGCAGGCGGAAAGCTTGGCTTCCTCTGTTACGTAGGAAACCTTGCTCTCTGTGGCTGTAGCCATCTTGGTTTGGGTTAATTTGCATACTTTCTCTGATTGGATGGTGGGCGTCGCTTGTGGGCGTGGCTTGTGGTGTGTCAGAGGTATGGTCAATTTGCATATTTGTCTATTATTAGATAGGATTCTTTGTCTTTCCCTGTCTGACTTATTTCACTTGGCATAATGCCCTCAATGTCCATCCATGTTGTCACAAATGACAGTTTCTTTCTTTATCGTGGCTAAATAATGCCCATGTTTATATCTTCTTTATTTATTTATCTATTAATGGAGACTTAGATTGTTTCCATGTCTTGGCTATTATGAATAGTGATTTCAGTGATTTCAGCATTTTTCTATATCTGCTGATTTCTAGCTATTTGGGACTTGGGTGAGTTAACTTACCTGTGCCTCAGTTTCCTCATCTGTCTATTCACAATAACAATAATAGTACTTATTAATTTTAAGGATATTTTAGTTTTAGAATATGAATTAATATGTGGAAAATGTTTGTAGGCATTGTTATTATTGGTGTTGCTTTTGTTATTACTTTTTAGTATGTGTTATTATATTCTCTTTGAGAGGGAGCATGTCTTAATCAGTTATATATCTTCCTAAACATATACCACAGTATAAATATATGAGTCAAATTTAGATCACTGGCTAGATTTTGCAAGTCTTGTATAATATTTTTAATTATAGTAGAAACCTTCATCTCTATTCTGCAGACAATGCAATCTACACATTCACTCAACATCCTTAAAGAGTATCATTAGTAATAGGTGCTCCTGCAAAAGGGAGCCTGAAGTGCCCTTAAAGGGCTGAGTGACTTTCCTTTCTGTCAGTGGCCTTCAATCTAAGAAGAATCTTATTATATGTTGGGCATTGAAGGGATTCAGTATGAGCCTTCCAAAAATGTGCTGCTTTGGCATGTGGACTATTTTGAACTAAAGACAATCAAGACCCAGCAGACTCAAGAAAAGCCTTTATCTCTCCTTAACTATCTAAAATAATTTAGATAGGGAGCTCAGTCCAGAAAGAGAGCTATTACCAGAGACAACATTTTATCTGAATGACCTGTCTGTATGACAGGGTAAACATCTAATTGTCAAGCATCTGCTCTTCCTGTGTGCTGTGAATTACCCTCCTCCCCTTTGAGGCTCCAGGCCCCTATCCCATTCCTTAGCTCAAGATGGCATACAAGCCTCATTTGCCCAACTTATCCTGGAATCTCATTGTCTTTGTGGGGCTCCTGTACATACATAATTAAATTTGTTTTTCTCCTGTTAATCTGCCTTATGTCAATTTAATTATTAGACCAGCCAAAGGAACCTAGAAGGGTAGAGAAAACTTTTTCCTCCCCTACAGTATCAGCAGGTGGCATTTTTATAACACACTTTGTTCTCTTTGGAACACATTCTCCCAGATGTTAAGTGGAACAGCACAGAGTTTTATAAATCCAATGTAGGAATTGATTAGAAAGTGTTGAAATTAGTTTGTTAGAAACAGCAATTGAATGAGTAAAATTTGTGAATGACTATAACTTAGAGTGAATTCATCATTAGCTCTCTGATAGTTTTATACCCACTGATTCCTTGCATTCTGGTATGCTCAGTTAAGTGGGGAAAAAGGGATGGGGTTACATTTAATGCATAAGGAACTACAGATATTACTTGATGGGAACATTATATATCCTTCATGTTAGGGCAGGAAAATGGTTGAGAACTCTGATATAGATGGGCAATCTATCCAAAGTGGTCAAGAAATTGGTCCTACGTGTGACTCAGAAAACAGAAGGAAATGATTATAGTTGTTATTAGACTGCTAAGATTGGCAAATGAAGAAAACATGCCTCAAGTCACAGCTTTCCAGCAGCAGCAAATGCAATCAAAATACAACTTCTGGGCAGTATCAATTGTTAGTGGTTTTGTTCACTGACATATCCAACCAAAATTGCTGAAAAGCAGGAGGGGTCACTCACCTGGGATCGAGTTCCAAATGTGGTTCATTTTGAGATGAAAGCAGGCTAGTGTTTATAGCTGGGTATTTGTGAGTTGGGATTGCATAGCATTCTTGACAATATTCAAGTTGTTTTTTTGATTATTGATTCTGATTCCAGCTGATTTTCAATACAAGTAGGCAGGGTGGATTTAAATAGGTAGTTTTGTGATGAATAGCATGACCCAGTACTTCTTTACCTGGGTGGGAATTTTGAAAAATTGTAAGGTGTCACATACATTTGAGTGTAAATTGATCATGTGAATAGCCATTATTCATAGCTATAGTGACCATATAATTTATCATTCAAAGCAGGGACAACGTAGAGAGTGGAAGTGGTGCTATTAATAATTACGCTGGGACAGCAGATATAAGGGGGACTGTAGGACAAGTTGGGACACACAGATTATATCTTATTTATACCTTGTGTGTGAAGAATAGTATTTTTTTATTAAATGTATCATAATTACTCCATTTCTTTTCTATTTATTAAAAAAAACCCAGTTTTATTTCCACAGCACCTTTTTTGCCTCTTTCTTTATTCGTATGATGCTGGGTAGAAGCCTTTATCACAGCAATTATGCAGTCAACTGTTTTTGAATTCATGCTATATCCCACAATTACACTAGAACCTAGACTTCTTGAGAACAGGGACCATTTCCTTTCCTTTCTTTCTTCCTTCCTTCCTTTCTTCCTTCCTTCCTTCCTTCCTTCCTTCCTTCCTTCCTTCCTTCCTTCCTTCCTTCCTCCCTCCCTCCCTCCCTCCCTCCCTCCCTCCCTCCCTCCCTCCTTTCTTTCTTTCTTTCTTTCTTTCTTTCTTTCTTTCTTTCTTCTTTCTTTCTTTTCTTTCTTTCTTTCTTTCTTTCTTTCTTTCTTTCTTTCTTTCTTTCTTTCCTTCCTTCCTTCCTTCCTTCCTTCCTTCCTTCTTTCCTTCCTTCCTTCCTTTTCCTTCCTTCCTTCCTTCCTCCCTTCCTTCCTTCCTTCTTTTCTCTCTCCCTTCCGCCTTCCCTCCCTTTCTTCCTTTCTTCCTTTCTACTGTGGTCTTTTTGTGACTGGCTTACTTCACTTAGCAGTATATCCTCAAGGTTTATCCATGTTGTAGCATGTATTAGAAGATCCTTCTTTCTAAAGGCTGAGTAATTTTCCATTTTGTGTATATACCATATTTTCTTTAACCATTCATCTATTTAGGTTGCATTTACCTCTTGACTATTTTTAAAAATAATTCTTACCTCTTGACTATTGTGAATAATTCTGCAATGAACATAGAAGTGCTAATATCTGTTCAAGATTTTGTTTTCAGTTCTTTTGGATATATACCTGGAAGTGTGGGATTGCTGGATCATATGGTGATTCTATGTGTAGGTTTTTGAGGAACCTCCATATTATTTTCCAGAGTTGTTAAAACATTTTATATTCTCACCCACAGTGCACAAGAGTTCCAATTTCTCTGCATCCTCACTAACACTTTACTATTATTATTATTATTATTTTGATAGTGACCATCTTATTGGGTGTTAGGTAATATCTCATTATGACTTTGTTTTGCATTTTCCTGATGATTACTGATGTTGAGCATCTTTTCATATACTTGTTGGCATTCTTTGTGATTTCTTCTTAAGTTTTTCATTAAATGCCATTATTTTATACTGGAGGCCTGGTGCATGAAATTCGTGCACTCAGAGCAGGGGTCCCTCAGCCCAGACTGTACCCTCTTGCAGTCCGGGAGCCACCAGACATCCTTAGTGCTGCCACAGAGGCGGGAGAGGCTCCCATCACTGCTGCTGTGCTAGCCAGCCATGAGCCCGGCTTCTGGCTGAGTGGTGATCCCCCTGTGGGAGCACACTGAACACCAGAGGACAGCTCCTGCATTGAGCATCTGCCCCCTGGTGGTCAGTGCACGTCATAGCGACTGGTTATTCTGCTGTTCGGTCAATTTGCATATTAGCCTTTTATTATGTAGGATAATGTCTTATGGGCAAGGCCTCTAATTCAATTTTTTTTTTTAGGTATTTAAAGGAAGGGGCAGAATTTTCACTTGAACCTGAAGCTAAAATTGCCCTTAGCTCAAAAATCTGCATACCACTGAGACATATCTTGGTGAGGCTTATTCTGAACCCCCACACTGTTCTATTATGTGTATAAATATTAAGAACCATCTTATCTCTTTAGTGAAAGGAACCTTTTGTTATGTTACAATGAATAACTTTATCTCATGAGTTGTGTTTTGACTTCAAGCCTGTATCCAGTATTCATGCAGCAACTTCAGCTCTTCTATTCAATATTTACCTGGCATATTTTTTATTTTATTGTATCTAAATCTTTCTAGATTTTTATGCATTATATAGGGATAGCCCATGGACACAGACAATAGTCTGGCGAAGGCCTGGAAGGGGTGGGTGCAGCGTGGAGGAGATCAATGGGGAAAAAACCAAAACTAAAACAAAGGGACATCTGTAATACTTTCAACAATAAAGATACATTTTGAATAAAGGAAAATATCTTAGCTGAAAGAGTTTTATGTGAAATAATATAAGTAATTGCTCTACACTGTACTTTATATTCTCAACTCCTCTCAAAGAGATATTAATTGACCCTATGTTCACTTAATATTAATTGATCCTATGTTCACTGACTGCAGGACTGACTTCTGCCACACCGATCCAGCACTGACTGCCACAGGGGCTGCGATCAGACCCTGCTTTTCTCTCCTGGCCTCTGTCTGGGTCTGATCGCAGCCCCCCTGGTAGTCAGTGCTGGGTTGCTGAGGTGCCTGCAGCTCTGCAGTCAGTGCTGGGTTTCCAGGACTGACTTCCGCCACGCTGACCCAGCACTGACTGCAGGACTGACTTCCGGTGTTCCGTCGAGCCTTCGTTCGTTTTGGACGTTACAGGCCCTGGCTCTTTTTTATATAAAGGTTGTGTGCAGGGAGTCTTTCCTTTGAGAGGATACTTTCACAGTGAAGGTTCAGAAATGATCAAATAAGTGTAGAAAACATCATGTGTTTCAAGTGGCCCTGGATTTCTAGTCTTTCTTCATTTTGCCTCCTCCAAGCCATCCTATGTCACCCTCCTTGCTCATGAGACACAAGGAGGGCAAAGATTATAGGACTGCTCCAGAGAAAGAAAGATTTTATATGTGGGGAGAAGTCTTTTTTATTTTTTCCCAGAGAAATCTATTTAGTTGCACATTTCTCATGGCTCATTCTCTCTGTCTAATAACATACTACTCAAGGTAAAGTTTCCCCTTTTCCATTAAAAAGGAAACATCCTCAAATTTAAAAATAAATACATGCACAGAACCTGGATTTATCTTTGGTTATATAAAATAGCATTAATATGCTAATTCATATGCAATAGTTTAAACAAATAAAAACCAATAAAATCATTACTGTGTCACTAACAAGCTTTGAATAAAACAGTTGGGTGAAACTTCTTTGGCTTAATATAATTTTCCACATGCAGGAACTCAGTATATGCTAATTCACAGTATATGATTCAGGGCCAGAAATAAATCAGAAGATTATTGGGGTATCATTCTACTGGACTTGGCTTGGAAAAAATTGTTACTGGGTTCCTGGCCCAGCTATTGGGCTGCTTCTATAAATTAGTGAGGGGTTTATAGGAACCAGAATGACTTACATTGAAGTCCTTAAGATTTGGGTGAGCTGATGGGAGAGAAAGAGAAGGAGAAAGGGAGAGAATTAACATAGTGAGGGACCTTGGCTTCACTAGGTAGCTTCTGTGAACTACAAATTAGAGACCATAATTCCTATCTACTTCATGGAAGTGGGATGAAGATTATGAAAGAAAATGATTATGAAAGATCCTTTTAGGGTGAAATGCTTTATGTAAATTTAAGGCATTTTTATATCAAGAAAGAGAAATAGATATTCCCTAACTTGATATTCACCTACCTTTCTGAAGTGTCTAAAGAGAACCTTTTTGAGAGAGATAAAACCTGTGATCAATAACCTGGATTTGCTCAGGTAAGGAGGGCAATGGCCCATGCCTTTTGATCAGGCATAAATTAGGTGGAATACTACATGAAGAAAGGTACAAGGGTATCTCACTGTCTGGCCTTATATTTAAGTGAAAAAAACATCTCTAAGGCTTCGATTTGGATGGTCTTCAAGGTCATAGACTTTGCAAGATGTTGTAAAAGTCAATTTAGTTAACAAGCAGCCAACCTGGTTGTTTGAATTGACTAATTGCTGTATTGTTTGAATTTGTATTTTGGGTCAGATTGACCACCCAAATAGGTAAATTATAGACAAGGCTAATGTATGGGAAGAGCCACGGAGAATTGGGCTAAGCACTGTGGGTAATTTGCTTTCTGTGAATATGATGTTTAAGCCAGATATGCAAACAAGGGGAAAGCAGATTTGCTACACATGTTCCTGTTCTAGACATCAAATTTTGGTTTACAGCGGTTTTAAGTTCAAAACTATGCAAGAACCCAGAATCGGTAGTTTATTTACTTAGGATTTTAATTTTGAAAACAAAAAACATTAAAACAGAAAGCAGCTAAATGGCACTAAGGCTTGGCATGAAATTTTAATACATACCCCCTGTGCAAGTAAACATCTATGAATTCCTGTCCATGTACTTGCGCCAGTTCTCAGAACACCCTTGGATAATTCAATTGCATTTGTAATGAAAGACAAAAGTTATCTTTATATCCTGCCACTTTTCTGCTTAGTTGTTACAGATCTCAGTTCATATCACAGCCTTGCCTGTGTGACTGGGTGAGTTAACTAATCTCACTGTGCTTCATTTTACTCAGCATAAAAAGGGTATTATTATTCCTACACCATAGAGATCCTATAAAGATGACGTTCATAAAGATATTAGCTAAAATGTGGTTTCAAATGTTAGTAAATGTGGCCAGCAGGGCTGCTCACAGGGATGGGTTCTTTCAGGGTTTTGGCTTCACTAGGTGGTAAAAGACCATGGCTTTAGCCATCGAACTTAACGTGGGTGCCACTGCTTAGCTCTTTCACCATCTCCCACCACCCACAACTGACTTACTGGGCCCCAGCCACACTGCAGTCCACGAAGATCACTCCTGAGCTGAGACTTTGCATTTGGTTTTTCTCTGTCTGAAAATATCCATTTCCAGGTCTGCACAGGGCTGTCTCCCTCCTGACACTAGAACACAGCTGGATTATCCCCGGGGAGACTCTCCTGGATCACTAATCTTTTGGAGCATTTACATATGGATTTAAGTCCTGGCTCACCCACACTAGCCACATAACTTCTGATGAGTCACTTAATCTAGGATTGTTATAGACTCCTCTTGTTCTCACATTCAATCCATCATTAATCTGGCTAGCTTCACTTTAAAATACATTTTCAGGCCCTGGCCAGGAAGCTCAGTTGGTTAAAGCGTCCTCCTGATAGACCAAGGTTCTGGGTTCAATCCCTGGTCAGGGTACATACAAGAAACAACCAATTAATGCGTAGTAAATAAGTGGAACAACAACTCAATGTTTCTCGCTCTCAAATCAATTTAAAAAATTAAAAAAAATAAAACAAAATAAAATTTCAACCCATCCACGTGGATCAACTATGGCCTTTTTCAGAAGGGGTCCCTGCCCAGTATCCCCTGTGACATCTCCCTATGAATTTTCCTCACAGCACTTAGCACAATCAATGAATATCTGATGCATCTATTCACTTTTTTTTTTTTCTGTCCCTACCATTAGAATGTAAGTCTAACAGAAGCAGTGATACTCCATGTCTTGTTCTGTTGGAAGCTGCCCATTGCCTTCACTAGCAGAAAGAGGTGGACAAGGAGTCCGGAAGGCTGGTCAACCTTGAGGCTCTGGCAAAGGGTCAGAGCCATAACCCACTGTCTGGTGGAGACAAAGGGAGCTGAAGCAACTTCCACCTTTTAGTCTGCCTGTTACTGGAAATTGCCTGCCTAAGAGCTATAGGTGGATCCCAAACCTGAATAAAAGGGATCGCAAGGCCAGAGCAAAGCGGAGTCCTCTCTTGGGCTTCCGCCTGGCCCCCGATTCCCAAATGAGTATTTTCTTGTCTAGTCTCTTTCATTTGCGTGCAGCCTCCTCCAGAACCCGAACCCTGAACCTGAACCCTGAACCATGCGGGACGTGGGTGTGTGTGTGTGGGGGGGACACTCGCATTGTTCTCTTATGAATCTCCAGGGTCTTCTAAAATAAGGCCTTCTAAAACTGGCTCTCAAAATAGTTATTGAATACATGGACAATGACATAAATGAGTGAATTGAAAACAAAATAAAAGAGTCTCCTTTGTCTTTATCCCATTTCCTGTTTCAGTTCCCTCATGGCACCTCCTATTTTTTGAAATCAGCTTGTGTAATTTTTATTTATTTTATTGTATTTTTTATTGACTTCAGAGAAGAAGGGAGAGGGAAAGAGAGAATCATTGATTGGCTGCGACCTGCACATCCCCTACTGGGACTCGAACCATGACCTCCAGGTTCATGGATTGACATTCAAACATTGAGCCACATGGGCTGGACAGCTTGTTTTATTTTTATTAAATTTATTGGGCTGACATTAATCAACATAATGATATAGGTTTCAAGTATATAATTCTATGATGCATCATCTGTATATTGCATTGTGTGTCCACCACCCAAAATCAAATCTCCTTCTGTCACCATACACTGGATCTCCTCTACTCTTCACTACTCCCCTGATCCTCCCCGTCCCCGTGCCCCCCCCCACCCCCCGCTTCCTTCTAGTAATGACATCCTGTTGTCTGTGTCTATGAGTTCTTGTTTTTTGTTTGTTCATTTGCTGTTCTCAGTTTTATATCCCACATATGAGTGAAGTCATATGATTCTTGACTTCTTCTAACAAAAGCAGTTTGTTTATTACTGACTTGGCGTTGTCTGTCTCTCCCCTATTAGGATGGAAGTTGTGAGAAGAGGAATCTTGGCGTCTTGCTCTGCTGCCCAGACTGTGTTTGGACGTGATTAATTGCTCATTACTATATCTTTTGAAAGACTACGTGACTATTATTGCCTAGGTCAACCTTTTGTTAAAAAATCCACAGACACTTGTCCTTATTGAAGAGCAGACAGCTTTATGCAAGGTAAATATTCTTCCGTTTGCCTTGAATACTGTTAGTCTTCCTTCAGTTCCTCTCCAGACTTGAGCTCTCACAAGATAAAATGCCCATCTTCTTGCTCTTCTTTATGATTTAAGGGAAGCAAAAGTATGAGCTCCTTAAGCAAGCTACAAAGGCAGGCATTTAATTCCTCCTGGCTTTGTTATACACCCCATTTATGAGCCAACAAGGTATGTTTAGCCACATGTTTATATTAGCAAATGTGTCTGTGGAATGGAAATGTATCTGCACTAAATGAATTGCAAATTCCTATTAAAATAGACAAACTTGTGCCTATACCTTTTTAGCTCTCAGGGAGTGAAACAACACTTCCTGTCTAATCACCACTATTTTACAATTTGGTATTTTAAAAATCAAGGTCATATTTTTTATTGATTTCAGAGAGGAGGGGAGAAGAAGAGAGAGATAGAAACATTAATGATGAGAGAGAATCATTGATTGGCTGCCTCCTGCAAGTCCCACACTGGGGATTGAGCCTGCAACCTGGGTATGTGCCCTGACTAGGAATCAAACCATAAGGTCATCTTCTATTTAAGAAATTTTTTTCTCTCTTTATTGATTAAGGTATTACATATGTGTCCTTATCCCCTCACTGCCTCCCCCACCTGCCTCCACTCATGCTCTCACCCCCCTGGTGTCTGTGTCCATTGGTTAGGCTCATATGTATGCATACAAGTCCTTTGGTTGACCTCTCACCCTCCCCTACCTTCCCTCTGAGGTTTGATGGTCTGATCGATACTTCTCTAACTCTGGATCTGTTTTTGTTCATCAGTTTATGTTCATTATATTCCACAAATGAGTAAGATCATGTGATATTTATCTTTCTCTGACTGGCTTATTTTGCTTAGCATAATGCTCTCCAGTTCCATCCATGCTGTTGCAAATGGTAAGAGTTCCTTCCTTCTTTTTTTAACACAGCATAGTATTCCATTGGGTAGATGTACCACAGTTTTTTAATCCACTCATCTACTGATGGGCACTTAGGCTGTTTTCAAACCTTAGCTATTGTAAATTTTGCTGCCTTGAACATAGGGGTGCATATATCCTGTCTGATTGGTATTTCTAGTTTCTTGGGATATATTCCTAGAAGTGGGATCACTGGTTCAAATGGGAGTTCCATTTTTAGTTTTTTGAGGAAACTTCATACTGTTCTCCACAGTGGCTGCAACAGTCTGCATTCCCACCAGCAGTGCACGAGGGTTTCTTTTTCTCTGCATCCTCGCCAGCACTTGTCATTTGTAGATTTGTTGATGATAGCCATTCTAACAGGTATGAGATAGTAATGCATTGTCGTTTTGATTTGCATCTCTTGGATGATTAGTGACTTTGAGCATGCTTTCATATGTCTCTTGGCCGTCCTTATGTCCTCTTTCAAAAAGTATCTATTTAGGTCCGTTGCCCATTTTTTGATTGGGTTGTTTATCTTCCTTTTGTTAAGTTGTATGAGTTCCCTGTAAATGCTGGAGATTAAACCCTTATTGGAGATAACATTGAAAAATATGTTCTCCCATGCAGTGGGTTTTCTTGTTGTTTTGTTGATGGTTTCTTTTGCTGTGCAGAAGCTTTTTATTTTGATGTGGTCCCATTTGTTTATTTTCTCTTTAGTTTCCATTGCCTTAGGAGCTGTATCGGTGAAGGTATTACTTCAGCATATGTCTGAGATTTTGCTGCCTGTGGATTCCTCTAATATTTTTATGGTTTCCCATCTTATATTTAAGTCCTTTAACCATTTTGAGTTTATTTTTGTGTATGGTGTAAGTTGGTGGTCTAGTTTCATTTTTTGGCATGTATCTGTCCAATTTTCCCAACACTATTTATTGAAGAGACTGTCTTGACTCCATTGTATGTTCTTGCCTCCTTAGTCAAATATTAATTGAGCATAATGGTTTGGCTCAATTTCTCTATTCTATTCCATTGGTCTATATGTCTGTTCTTGTGCCAGTACCAGAACATTTTGAGAACCGTGGCTTTGTAATACAGCTTGATATCTGGTATTGAGATCCCTCCTACATTGTTCTTCTTTCTCAGGATTGCTGCAGCTATTTGGGGTCTTTTTTTATTCCAGATGAATTTTTTGGGGAGTTTGTTCTAGGTCTGTGAAATATGCCATTGGTATTTTAATGGGGAGTGCATTGAATCTATAGGTTGCTTTGGGTAGTATGGACATTTTAATGATGTTGATTCTACCAATCCATGAACACGGTATGTTCTTCCATCTGTTTATGTTTTCCTCTATCTCTTTTTTCAGTGTCCTGTAGTTTTCCGCATATAGGTCTTTTACCTCCTTAAGTTTATTCCTAAGTATCTTACTTTTTTTGGTGTGATGATAAATGGGATTGTGTTTTTAATCTCTCTTTCTGTAAGTTCACTATTGGTGTATAAAAATGCCATAGATTTCTTGGCGTTAATTTTGTATCCTGCTACATTGCCAAATTCATTTATTAAGTCTAATATTTTTTTGATGGAGTCTTTAGGGTTAGCTATGTACAGTATCATGTCATCTGAGAATAATGACAGTTTTATGTCTTCTTTTTCATTTGGATACCTTTTATTTCTTCTTATTGTCTAATTGCTATGGCTAGCACTTTCAGTACTATGTTCATCTTCTTAATTGTGCAAATGTTTTGACTATATCTCAGCCACTTATCCAAAGAGCAAATTAAAATAATATTGTTGTTACCTGATAAAAAATGTCTGTGGTTTTATTATTATTTTTAAAAACCCATTTGGATGGTTCTCCTTTCTATGAAGTTGCATTTAGTTTATTTCCAAATGTAGTACGGTATATTCTGCTTTTATAGATGAAATTATCCTAAAATTCCTTAATTATTTTGTAGACATCACTTTTCTCAATAAAGCCCAACATAGTCATAATGTGAACAAATTATAATATTGCTTACAGTTAAACGTTGTATTCTCTATAACTTTATTTATATGGTTTTCTTTATTTAAAAGACCATCTTGAAATGAGCGATGTATCTATAATAATTATAGTTAACTGTAGTAAAAATGAATAATTTCCAACTGGTGGTTTTGATAATCATGGATCAGCACCTGGAGCAGGTTTAGTGCAGAGTAGGAGTTTAATAAATACTTGTTAAATCAATCTTTAACATGTTACTGTTAGTTCTTTCAATTTTATCTAATTTTTCTGGCCTCATAAAGTATTGACATCAGTTCTCAAGCCACTAAATTTTATCTTAGAGAAGAAACCAATAGAAAAGAAGACAGATATAGTATCTTCCACATGTTTGGCAAACTGTAAATATTCTAAAGTTTTAAAAGTTCATGATTTTACATGCCAAGTATACTTAGGTGAGCGGTGTTGATTTAATCTTTGTGCTTTTTCTCTTCTTTTCTTTTGTAATATTACAGCTTCTAGAAAGGTCTCAAATAAAAAAAATTCAAAAGCTACGAAATTTAGACTATGACAATAATTTAAAAAATGCAGAAAGGGCACTGGTAGATTTTTAAAAACTATTTTAATACAAGATTAATAGCAATTTTCTATCCAAATCAGAAATGAAAAATCTTAACCCAAATAATATTCATTTGACAGTCACATAAAATTTTAGGTTTGATTGGTGCACACATTTATCCTGCATATATATTACTCATATGCACGCAGAGACCTCACTATTAGCCATCGTTAGGTTTCTTTTCATGGACGTACCTCCTTGCAAGGCAAGGTCAAAGATTCCAGGAACTATTCAACTTTGAATGAAATTCACATGGCCCCATGCTAGGCTGAGTTCTCATGTTGTAGCAAATCATGATATAGCAAGGCTCCAGAATGCATACAAATCAATACTCTATTTGTATAATTTGGCCTAAAACTAAACACTGGCTAATGTCTCCACCGAGGAGGAACACATTGCAAATTTATAAGTTATGGTCTCCTTTACTCTTCTGCTGGCAAAGCTAAACTACCATTTGTTTGTTTGTTTGTCTTGTTAAAAGTCAGGTCTGTTAGTGACTGTAAGTAAATGAAAATGAGTTTGAATTTCTGCAAGTTGTAGATAAGTCAAAACTTTCATTTGCTAACACTTCCACCTTTAATCAAACCACTTGACAATTAGCCTTGCAAATAGAAGTAACAAAAGAATCACAACTCAGGAATTTGCTAAGGTTTTATTCCTCCTTGGGGACTTTAGTTGGTGTTCAGTGTGTAGCCAAAACATATATGTAATGGCTAAAGTATTAAAGTAGGCTAATGTCTGCAGCAGGGAATATAAATTAAATATCAGGGTTCTGCGACCAATAATATTTTCAGTTTGAGTTATAGAATGTTACTTTTATAATTAATACGGCTTGTCAATGAATAAAAGTGTTTCTCAGTGTAGACAAGTAGTATTTTCTATCCCTTACAATTAAAACAGGTCATACAAGATACTTATCTGGGTAAGTCACTGTAAGGGAGTCAGATTGCTATTGCTAAGGTTGTTCGAGGAAGGCTACAATCAAAGTGCCAACTTGACCTTCATTAAGATGACAGAAGGTTGTCATGGCTGTCCTTCAGTACAGAACCATAGCAGAGCTCTAATTCATGAATTTGTTATTCATTCTTCTCTGCTAAAGACTTTAGCCTCTGTTTAGCTTTTGTTGTAACATATACAAAGTATAATATACACCAATTACACACGTGTATTTCTGTTAGAAAAATACATATTATAACTAAACATGTAAATAGAGGCACTTCAATAAGCTAAGTGTTTGCAGTTATGAGCATCACCCAACAAGTTCTAGTTCCGACTTCAGTGAGCCCATCCCTCTCTACTTGTAACAGAGGTTATGATGTCATTACAGAACTTAGGAGACATCAAAGCCAAGAAGTCAGGTCATGAAAAATAATGCAGCATCATTGCTTCCCCTATCACAATGCTTAAATGAGAGAAATTAATTTGGTCAGAGGTGGGGTGGGGTGAGATGAGGTTCCAAAGTTCTTCTGAAATGGAGTAACTAGATTAAATCTCATGTTAAATTAGTCTGAAATCATATGAAATATTAGAATGATGATAAAAACCAGAAAGTACCATTTGAATAATTTTGACCACATTCATGCAGGTGACTAATATTGTGGCATCATTAACTGACAGTCATTTCAGCTCTCTGCCTGGCTCAGATGGATCACTACATCTAACCATTATGAATACTATTAATAACTAAGGTGTTGAAATAAATGAAGCAGGTGTTTATATGTTATCTGTGTGTTTAGTGTGTATAGAACATAGGTTCAAATTCATTAATATAATGTGTACTCATACACATGCACAAAACCATTTTGGGTGAAAACACAGGGAAAACAAGGTATTCTGACCTATTTCATAGAAGACAATGCAGACACATTTAAAAAAGGAAAGACTTGAAGTTTAAAGCCATAAAAACAAATTATTACTCAAAATTCTGTCAAACCAAGGTTGATTTAATTTGTATTGCACCTTAATTATTCAGAGAAAGACAATACTGATTTCTGAACATACAATGACGTGAGCAACATAAATTGGTCCTTTGTAGAGATATTTTATGTAAAATTGGTGACCGAAAGCCAAAGTTTGGCAGTGAAATGTTTTTCTAGAAGTATGTAATGCTGAATTAGGTTAAATGTTAATTTCATAAAAATGTTAATGAAAAGATGCCACAAAGTCTCTCAGAATTCTACGTTTCATATTTCATTAGGCATACTATAGCAATAGATGCTTCTAAATACTTTCAGTTTTGCAAAAGTGCTCAATTATACTTAATACTATTGTGCCGCATATGCTCTACTTAAATGCGATGACTAAATCAATAACTAATTATAATTTTGATGAGGAAGGGGATTGAAAAATACCATTTACATGTCATTACTGTCAATGGGTTAATTAACAGTGACTGATGTACTATGGTGTCTTAAAACATTACTTTTCCCAACCCCAGATGCATCATAAAAACCAAGAAACACATGGATAGTCAATGTATTCATAAAGCCCCAGTTTGGTTTATTTTGCTTCTCTCTGTCAGGGGAGCACAGGGCCTAGCTTTGGCCCACTTGGGTGGACCAGTTAGGCTGTGGCTCTAAATTGGCCTCTTGTGTTAGGACATTTTCTCAAGTGCCAGGTTGGAATCCTAGGCTGAAGGCATTGTATGTGAAAACAATGGTTTTGTGTGAATAACACATTCTTTACCCATACAGTTTCCATCACCAGTAATGTCCTACATACCCATGGCTCTCTCCATGAGCTCAGTACGGTCTGGAGCATCCAGGACAAAGCACGCTCATGCAAAAAGGGTGTGCCCTGGCAAACTTTTATTAAATGGACAGTTAGATACGTAAAAAGGTCTCTTTCTTGATTCTTGGTGCTCACAGATCATTGAAGAATCCCTTCTCTGAGCAGCACAAAACAAGAAGAGCTGGTTGACAAAACATTTTTGTTACAAAGGTGTGTCAACCCTGAGCTTGGAATTAAGAAGTTAAAATCTGTGATTTATATATATATAGATATAAAAATAGATGATCATACTAAGACTAAAAAAGTGAAAGAAATCTCCATGTCAATACTATATATATATATTTTTTTGTCTTGACTTTTTTTGTTGTGAGTTATTTTGTAAGAGAATGCCCTTGTGATGCAGAAACCAATTGACACAAAGCAAATGGCTAAAAATAAAAACTCACTGATGGGTCTAACTGCTTGTCAGTTCACTAAAAGAAATCTTCATTTAGGAGGTAATGAGCACAGGGGCAGAAACCAAATTAATGTCCAACCTATGGCTAAAACAAAGCGATTGCATTTGTTGATGATTATTTTCAATTCAGATCCTTGAGGAGGACTAATTGATAGGGAAGTCCACTAGTAACTGAAGATGAAGGGGAAAATCTGTGCCAATTGGATCCAGTGGACAGACATTAAGAGAACTGAGGAGAATGGTACCATTACTACAATTGAAATTGGTCAGGGTGAGGGAGGTGCTGAGTTGTAGAAATATTTTGTGTCATTTTAAAGGTAGAATTCAAATTTAGTACCAGTACCTCTAAATCAGTTTGGTGCTGTATGGTTAGAGTGCAAGACAATACCACCAAGACAACAGTGTATTTTCACTTCACTAAAAACATTTTTAAACTTTCTTCCCCATAGCATTTTTTTTTTTAAAACCCAACGAGTCACAGAAAAGCTTACACTGGGAGTTGCCTGGCAATACTGAATTGATAGTGTTAGAGCTCTTTTATTTTTCTCTCTGGTTTGCTTCTTTGTTGAAAATGCAGTTGTCTTGGGGTTTGGCCTGATTTTATGAAGAACATGATTCCTACTTTTTTTTTAAAGTTGTTATAAAGCGGAGAGGGGGACGACTCACAACGTGAGATTCCTTTACTTCTGCAGCATAAAAGCAAATGAAGGTAAGAAAATCTCCTGGTACGAAAGATTTGAGTAAGAATTCTCTAGAATAGACAAGGTCCCCACAGATAGCAAAGGAAAGAGGAAGCAGTGCAGTCTGGCACCCGGTACTCTTTGGGAAAACAAAAAGGGAGGCAGAGTGCAGTACTGCTCTTCTCATAGAAAACGGTAAGTTTTTGTGGCATGGTCCATTGTCCAAGAGTGTAAGAAAAGAAGTGAGTTGGCTGTTCAAATAGCTAAAATGCAGTTTCATCTGACCAAAAACCCAGGATTATCTGCACAGTCTCTGCAGTGCCAGGACAATGCAGACGAGAGACGCTGAGAGCAGGGAGTGGCCGAGCTGGGCTGCAGAAGAGTCTACTTCTCTCCGGTCGGGATCTACAGCAGGGGCCTCCGTGGTGACAAACTCAAACTCCGTGGGACACACATCATCCATGCACCCACTGCCACTCCCCGAGCCACTGGATTCATCACCTGGTGTGGACAGATGGACAAACAAAATTAGACCACAACCTGGAAAGACTGGAGGCACGCAATGGAATTGGGCATGGTGGTGGGAGGGAACATTTCCCCACCCAAGGGTCCCCCACCCCATCTCAACAGGTTTGCTTTTTTTTTTTTTGAGAGAGAGAGAGAGAGAGAGGAAAAAAGAGGGAAAGAAACATCATCTATCGGCTGCCTCCTGCGTGCCCTCTGCTGGGGATTGAGTTCACAACCCGATCTTGTGCCCCGTCTGGGAATGGAGCCAGTGACCTCTTGGTGCATAGGTCAATGATCAACCACTGAGTCACACTGGTTGGGCATCAACAGGTTTGCTTTTAATGGGCAAGGTTGTGATGGGCAGGTGCACTGTATCGATATAAGGAACAGTAAAATTGATACCCAGAGTTACCCAATAAGGAACGAGAGAATTTCTCTTATTTTGGCCAATATTTAAATTACTTTAAGAGATTCCATTCTTTGCTCTTTTTGTACCCCAGAGCCATTGTTTTTAGTGATTATCATAAAGGATTTTGGAAGAATTTTTTTTTTAAGTAAGGAGAAGTAACAGTCAAATAGAGGAAAACAAACACTGTGAATAAAAAATCAGAGGAGCAGAAGCACAAGGTTGTGGAAGGCATATACTATTATTACTTTTGACTACTTTAAAACTATGTTTTTATTAATTTTAGAGAGATAGGGAGGGAGAGAGAGAGATAGACACATCAATGAAGAGAGAATCATTAATCAACTGCCTCCTGCATGCCCCCTACTGGGGATTGAGCCTACAACCTGGGCATGTGCCCTGAATGGGAATCTAACTGGTGACCTCTTGGTTCATAGGTCAATGGTCAACCACTTAGCCACACCAGCCGGGCTTGACTACTTTTTTTGACCTCTGTTCCCCTAAGAACCAGGTTAGACTTTGTCTCAACCAGCCTCTCCCTTTAAACCAGGTGTTGATTAACGATGGCTTGAAGGCTCATCTGGTCTGCTGCATGATTTTGTATGGCCCACAACCCAAGAAAGATTTTTATGTTTTCAAGTGTTTGGAAAAAATCAAATGAAAAATAATATTTTGTGACATGTGAAAAAATGTGTATGTGAAATTTAAACTTCAGTGTCCATATGGAAAGTTATAATGGAATGTAGCCACAGCCATTCACTTACACATGGTTTAATTCTGTGTTCACACATGGCCCTCAAAGCTGAACATGTTTAATATCTGGTCCTTTACAAAAAAAGTTTGCCATTTCTTGCTTGAAGCCAATGCCCAGGTACCCAAACAGTATGTGGTCTTAGTGCAGCATCTTGCTTGCCCAGCATGCCTCTGGGCCTGTTCTATTCCCACTTCTTACTGCTTTGTTCTTTCTAGTTTCATAAACCCTATGTTTCAGACCTGGGTCCCAGATCAGGCTCCATCAATTACTAGCTGCTGCAATTGTGTTGTTTACTTGTTTTCTTATTTCCTATTAGAGGCCCGGTGCATGAATTTGTGCATGGGTGGGGTCCAGCCGGCCCACCCCAATGGGAGTCCATCGGGTTGGGCCGGCAGGGGGAGGGGCCGTGGGCAGTTGGCTGGCCGGCCCCGCCCCCAATCCCTGATCAGACCCCAACACCCTGATCGGGGGTGGGGCCAGCGAGGGGGGGCTGATTAGGGCCCAGCTCAGGCTGGTTGGCTGCCACAGTGTGCGTTATAGCCACTGGCCATTCTGGTCATTCTGCCGTTCTGGTCGCTGGGCTTTTATATATAGAGACTAGTGGTCCGGTGTATGAAATTTGTGCATGGGGGGGTGGGTTTCCTCAGCCCAGCCTGCACCCTCTCCAATAGGGGACCCCTTAGAGCAGTGGTTCTCAACCTTTCTAATGCCGCGACCCTTTAATACAGTTCCTCATGTTGTGGTGACCCCCAACTATAAAATTATTTTCGTTGCTACTTCATAACTGTAATTTTGCTACTGTTATGAATCATAATGTAAATATCTGTGTTTTCCGATGGTCTTAGGTGACCCTGCTAGCGGTTCTCAACCTGTGGGTCACGACACACAGGTTGAGAAACGCTGCTGTAGAGCCTAAGACCATCGGAAAACACAGATATTTACATTATGATTCATAACAGTAGCAAAATTATAGTTATGAAGTAGCAACGAAAATAATTTTATGGTTGGGGGGTCACCACAACATGAGGAACTGTATTAAAGGGTCTTGGCATTAGAAAGGTTGAGAACCATGCCTTAGAGGATGCCTGACCACCGGTTGGACATCCCTCTCGCAATCTGGGACTGCTGGCTCCTAACCGCTCACCTGCCTGCCTTCCTGATTGCCCCTAACCTCTCTGCCTGTCTTCCTGATTGCTCCTAACTGCCTCTGCCTGCCTGCCTGATTGCCCCCAACTGCCCTCCCCTGCTGGCCTGATCTTGCCCCCAACTGCCTCTACCTGCATGATCACCCCCAACTGCCCTCCCCTGCTGGCCTGATCTCACCCCCAACAGCCCTCCCCTGCTGGCCTGATCTCACCCTTAACTGCCTCTGCCTGCCTGATTGCCCCTAACTGCCCTCCCCTACAGGCCTGATCTTGCCCCCAACTGCCCTCCCCTTCCGGCTTGGTTGCCCCCAACTGCCCTCCCCTGCCGGCCTTATCTCGTCCCCAACTGCCCTCCCCTGCCAGCCTGATCACCCCTAATGGCCTCTGCCTTGGCCCCCACCACCACGGCTTTGTCCAGAAGGAAGTCGGACATCCAGAAGATGGCTGGTTGACCCAGTTTAATTAGCATATTACCCTCTTAGTAGTATAGATAGATTATATAGGATAGGATTGCTTAAATGGGGGTAGGGAAAGCCTTTTTCATCAGGAGGAGATGCTCTTGGCAGACAAAAATACATAATCCCTATATCTGGACTGGTAGCCAGCTATATGCACAATACTGCCAAACAGGTCATTAAAAAATTGAACCGCTTTCTTACACCTTACACCAAACAGCTGTTGCCCTTAAAACTCCTCCTCAGCCCCTACCTTAGGTTCTGCCTTCACAGTTCACCCAGATTAGGTTCTGATTGGTCGGTTTCTATGCCAGTCAGCGTCAAAAGCTCCGCCTCCTAGGCAGCCATTGGCTCCTCGCACTTCACCCAGATTTAGTTCTGATTGTTTGGTTTCTATGCCAGTCAGCATCTCTGGGCCTATCAACGGGCCTGATCAGAGAGGCAGGGCTGATCAGCAGCCCCAGTGGAGGCCCTAGAGAAAGAGATGTGTGGCTGCTGACCAGGCCCGGAGCGAAAGAGAGAGGCAAGTGTTGATCAACAGCTGCCATGGAGGCTATGGATCAGACCCTGTTTCTCCCTCCAGGCCTCTCTTCGGGCCTGATCCATAGCCCCCTCGGCAGTCAGTGCTGGGTCACCATGGCAATCCTGTACTGACTTCTGGTCAGTTGAGCCTTTGGTCGTTTTGGATGTTAAGGACCCTGAGTTTTTATATATTAGAATTAGTCCCCTCCATGAGAATATAAACTTGTTGAAGGCAGAGATTTTGTGTCACTGTGCACTTCTGATCCCATGCCTTTAATGGGATCCCCATGCCTTTAAGGGGAAATACAGAAGATGCTCAATAATAGCTTTATTGTAAATAAATGTGCCTTTATACTCAGGTTCTGTCATTTTCCTCATCTCAGGAAATTTGGACAATAGGATTAACTTGCAGAGTATGTGTGAAGACACCCTGATGAAATGTGTGAGGACACCAAACCCAGTGCTCACAATGATGCCTGATGGAAAAACACATGGTTCCCACAGCAAAGGCGACCTAGATTTTAACTTGCTGTATTTAATTTAAGTGAATTAGGGCAAATCAGTTAGCCTTGTTGAGGCTCTGTTTCTTCTTATCCTGTAAAAATGAGAATAATCCAATTTGTTTCACAGAATTGTTATGGGGCATAAGTGAGATGTTGTTCCTGGGAGGACTCAGGAAATTGTAAACTGGGTAATGACATTTGCTATTTTCCCCACTTGCTCAGTGATTCCTTGCTATAGCCCTAACTCCTCCCTGCTGCCCTTCAGTGGTGATGAGTTTGTTATGCTGCTCCTGAAAGACTGATGCCATTTTGGCTGCTTGATGCTACTTAAATAAAAGCTAAGGTGATACAGGGACTTCTCTAATGTATCCTGGAGGAGAAAGGCACAACTCATCACAATTTGTTTTTTTTTTTATTTACATCTGAACTATTTCTCTAAATATTTCAGATATAAATGTTAATGGTTCCTGTATGTGTATGACTGCATAGAGAGAACATTAATACAGTTGAATTCATGGCACATGAGATATTATCTTAGCTCCTTTAAATATGGCCTCTGCCTGGCTGGCCTGGCTCAGTGGTTGAGCATCAACCTATGAACCAGGAGTCATAGTTCAATTCTCAGTCAGGGCACATGCCTGGGTTTTGGGCTTGATTCCCAGTGTGAAGTGTGCAGGAGGCAGCCAATCAATGATTCTCTCTCATCATTGATGTTGCTATCTCTCCCTCTCCTTTTCTCTCTAAAATCAATTAAAAAAAATATGGCCTCAAATGAACTTCCCAACAACCTCTTAGGCAAGTGCTTCCCATTGAATAGTAGAGGAACCTGATACTCAGGAAATAATTTGTTAAAGACCCTAGATTATAAGTTACAAAACAGGGATTCCAGCCAAGACTTGTCTTGAGTAATCTTAAGAACGTTCTTCTTTTGATGGTTGGGGTGAGGGGAGGGGGCAGAGTTGGGGTTAGAGACATAAATGTTGATGGGGAAAGGAGAAAGCCAAAACATTACTTTGTTGCTTTATCATGAACAGATCATCTAGCAGATGAAACTCAATTTTAGCATTGGTACAGCTGAATGCAATCCACTAAAATTTAGTGGGTTGCATCCTTAAGACCAGGTATGATTTTAGTAGTATCCTAAGTTTTGTGAGTCAGAGCTTTCTGTCTGAAGGACTATAAACAGTTTTGTAGATTGGGCAAGAATAACACAAGATGAAAGGTGCGCATTGCTCTTGAAGAGAAATGCTGATATCATCTTCAGTGACCATTGCTCACTCTGGAGGTTACTGGTAAGGACTTTCTTACTTGTGTCCTGGAAGTTGACGTCATTGCCATTGTATGCATTCTTTAGTTTGTTGGTCATCACGCGGAGAGCCATGATCTGCTGCCTGATGAAAGTGTCGGGCCGGGTGATGTCGACATCCACCTCAGGATTGTTGATCTGGTTGGTCAGCCCATCATTCATGATCTCAGGCAAGTATCTGCAGGGCACAGAGGGAGAGGACAGATGAGGGTGAGGCAGGAAGGATCTGGAAACTGGATTCTGCCACACTGTTTCTAACAGTGAGCCAAAGCCTTGGTAGAATCAGGGCCCAGTGCCTGGCAAAAAGGCCAAAGTAAAAACATGAAATAAATGTTCTCAGATGAAGATTGGCTAAAATGGCTTCACAGTAGTTTTTTTAAATGGCACTGAGTTCTTAGGTAGGCTTGCCTACAGATGACTGCACAACAGAAATGACTTATAGAATGACTTATAGAAATTATTACTTTAAATTAACTACTCTTTCTCTCTCCATCATCCCAAATGTTAGATACTTAAGTCAGGAACTTGATGGCTTACTCAACAGTTCTGTTAATTTTGTTAGTAAGAACTAAACTTGTAAATTATTTATGATCTTACAGAGCTCTCTTGTATGAGGCTGTTCTATCTCAACTGAGGAGGCCCTGACCTCAGATTTTTAATCAGAAGAATCTTCAGATAAAAATAACCATCTTTGGGAAGTTTGAGGAGTCACCAGTGATTGCTGGAATCCTTGAGGTGTCCATTAGGGTTTTTATTTTACAATAGAATCTTGGGTCTAATTCAATATTGGGTAAAATCGAATGGTTCTTTAATTTTCTTACTTGTACTGAAATGGAAAATTTATATTAATATTTCTTTTACTTGTACTAAAATGTCAAAATTGTCTGTTCTTCAAAGTCAACTGGCTAAGCTGCCCAGGTGTATTTATACTGGGGAGACCAAAGATCTGAGAAAAGTGCTTGGAGCCCTCTCTGACTCCGTACTCTCATGGCCTGTCAGGTTTCCTTCCTCCTACTCTTCTTCCACCGATTCTTCTCTCATTTCCCATGTCCCTCTGGAGTGCAGACAGCCAGAGCAGCCTCACACCGACTTCCCTGTTCTGTCTTTCCTTTTTAGTGCAGTCTGCACATGCTGTCTGATTAATCTTCATGAAATACCGCTTTCATCTTGTCGTTCTTCTGTTTTAAAATTTTTCATGATAGAACCTAATGTCCACTGAGAGCTTATGGAAGCCAGGCGCTGTGCCAAGCACTTGGACATGCATTTTAAAATCCAGTCTCCCAGCAAATGTAGGAGGTGGTACTATTTTATCCCCATTTTGTAAAGGAGAAAACTGAGGCGTAAGGAGGAAAACATAACTGTGTAAAGTCACAGAGCTAATAGATGGCAAAACGATGACTTAAGCCTGGGCAGTCTGGCTTCAGAGCCCACGTGCCCCAATACTGCACCATACTGCCTGTCAATCCTAAGCTCCGATCCACACTTTCTACCTCAGCAATCAAAGCCCATTTCCATCCCATCTCCCCTTTCTTATGCTGCAGTGCTTGCTGTAAAGGACCTTTCTTGCCTTACAGAATCCATCCCTTTATACATCTAATGCATGTCTGTCCCTGCATACACCTTTTCCTTGCCTACAATCCCTTTCTCACTTAGGTCCCAAATATCCTGAAGCCTCAGGTCAGTCTTCACTCTCCCCTTAAGATATTTTCCAGATTTTAGGGTTCTTCCCATTCCTCTGTAGGGCCGCCAGGCTCAGCTGGACATTTTGTGTACAGCATCAAGCCACCTGCTGAGGGAATAAGGTGAAGCGGAAACCAGCCCTAGTTCTGTGCTCATAAAGCTATGCATCTGCAGGGCACTCGTCAGCAAAACGGGTACCTTTTACTTGGCTTTTGTTGGAATCCTTTTATTTTAGAAAATTTCAATATATACCAAAGTGGAGACAAGAGGATAATGGTCCCCATGTACCGACCTGGGTGCTTTTTTCCAACTCCTGCGAAGGCTCTATATTTGTGCTCTGGTATGAAACAGGGTTACCCTCAAAGGGGTAAGAAAGAGAGTTTAAGGAAGAGACTATTTATAAAGGTGTAGACAGGGTGGAAGGAAACCAGCACAGGGTATCGGAGAACCCTGGGGATCAACTGCACAAAAACTGAAATCACAGACAGGGGCCAAATGACATGACAAGAACCATCATTAGGTTATGATTCCCTGACCTCTGTAGTGCCTCCTTCTGACCTCTGGCTGCTGTCTCCTATTGGCCGAAACCAAGTGGAAGCCAGCATGCAAGGGGGCCCAGGTAATACAGTTGGTAGAGGTTCTCCCTCAGGGCAGACATCAAGGTGGAGGCTGAAGAGTGGTTCTCAGGGGAATCAGGACATCAGGCACAGACAACTGGTAGGCTGGGGACTAACTGCTATTATTATCATTCTTTTACTTCCTCTAGTACTATTGCTTGAAAGCTGAAAAACACTCCTTTTTCTTTATTTTTTTGTATGCTTCCTGTTTACATATTCTTATACAATACACTTAAAATTGTTTCCTTTCCTACTGGTAACATTCCAAGTTCCAGAAACAAAAGGCTCTGTCCATCAGTCTCCAGAAGAAGAAATAGAAACACACAGAGAAACTTACATTTAAGCCATTTGTTCAGCGATTGAAATCTTATGCATGATGTGTTTGTGTGTGAATTGGCTTACTCATTTTAAATCAGAGGTCCCCGAAGAAGCTCCGTGTCTTTATCCATATCTTGAACAAAATCGATTTCCCAATGTTCACTTCATAATGAATAATAAAGCACACAAAGTGCATCAAAAATTCTTTTCCAAGAGGCTTCACAATATTTACTGCCTTAAAAATGTTCTAATTGAAATTTTTAAAAAGTCATGGAACTCTGTCTCTTCATTTTTACAGTAAAGAACTTCTGTGCTGCCTTTTGACGTACTTGATATACCAATAAATTCTTATGGGATTCTGAGATTGTTTTCCTGATCTAACTTCTAAAATGTGACATTGGATTGACTATATTTGACATTCAATTATATGTGCCGGGCTCTGTGATCTCTACCTAATTATTAAAGCCCATTGGAATAAACAATAGCCAGTTCAGGCTAGCCTTTGCTGGTACTGGAGCGGAGAGGGGCTGAAAGGTGACCGTCGGTGTTGCCCCTCGACATTTAGGACAATGATTCTTGCAGCTGGACCTGTGCTGAGTCAGGGGGAGCTCTGTCTCTTTCAGATGCTGTGCGCACTGCATGGCTGGCCGAGACTCATTTATCAGACGCTGACTGCTCTAGCTTACATTGGGAATGGTACCCCTGGGAGTCTGAGCATACAGGAACAATGAGAGACTGCCAAATACACCCAGCCTCTAACTGTGCCTACTGATGCTCAGCCACTTACAATAAAAACAAGGAACAATGCTCCCGCGTCCTCAAGAACCTTTTCTCCTTTCTATGTATTCAAAGGGTAACTCTAGAGACAATGTGGAACTTAAACTGAAAAACACTGTTGAACAGGAAAATGGCCATTTTGTCACTCCACAGTACATCCTGAGGACAAATCTGTGGATGGCCGGGGTGCAGCCTGAAGGATCTATGGGAGCCCAGCTCAGCTCCAGGACCCATGAGCCCATTTATTTGTTCCCTTTTGTGGTTGATCTCTTTTTATAATGATCATATACTGCAAGAATGGATATAGCTTTGAGCTCATACTATTCTTCCCTTTATTAGGTTTTGCACCGGCCCTTTGGCATGACAATATTCTATTTTTGCACCCTCACAGTTCTGGGAGACATGGAAAGGAAGAGACTCTTGCTACAGGTAGCTCGGGTTCTGAGGCCGGATGCACATTTACCTGGGGCAGAGAGAATCCAGAAAAAAAGGACAAATAGGGTTGTCATCGTTTTTCAATGTTTCATTCTGTGGGGTGGCAAGTGGGTGGTACAGTCAAGCATAGTTTTCTCATCCTGGTTCCTTTTTATTTTGCAATATAGCATGTATAGAGGCTAAATCTTTGGCAATTTTGCAGAATTATTGTTTTTCACATCTGCTATGGTCTGAATGTATATGCGTCCCTCCAATTCATATGTTGAAAACCTAATGCTCAAGGTGATGCTCTTATGGGTGAGGCCTTTGGGGAGCAATTAGGCAGGGCTCTCAGGATTGGGATTAGTGACCTCATTAAACAGGGGCTAGAAAGCTAGCCTTGCCCCTTCCGACACCTGAGGACACAGTAAGTCTGCCCAGAAGAGGGTCCTCACCCGGCCATGCTGATCTTGGACTTCCAGCCTCCAGAACGGTGAGAAATAAATTTCTGTTGTTTGTAAGAAACTCCATTTGTTTTGCTATGGCGGCCAGAACAGACTAAGACATCTCATTTCATATTGTGATGCAGGCTTCCTAGATCACATTCAAACACTATAGCTGATTAGGGTGGAAGAGCCCCAGGGGAATGTAAGGGGGATGATACAGTAACCTTGTGGGTGGCTGCAGGCTCTGCGCTGAGACCCTGCCTGACAGAGTTGACAGCCTCTGTCACCTGAGAGACATTACACCTGAGAGACATTACACCTGAGAGATAAAGACGTGTGCTCACAGAAGTGTCCCACAGGCCAGCCACGGTACCTGTCATTGGCAACATTCAAAATCACTCCTTTCAGTTGATACTTCCAGAAAGACCCTGTTGATATCTGAACCTGCTTGCTGGGAGGCGAAACACATTCACTCATCAGTATTCAGTGTTTCTCATCACGTTAATGCTGGTAGTTGTTCTGATGAAAGGAGTTGACTAGGGAGGGAATGGGATACACACCTCTCAAGATCTAATGGGATTTGACAGTCAGTCAAGTCTGAGAAGTGGGCACTTGCAAGGAATGTTAGCTTTGTGGTGCCCAGTGGAGTGGGCATGAGTCCAGGTGGAAGCTGGGTCAGGAATGGGGAGAAATGGGGTCCCAAGGTGCTGGCCTGGGTTTGTTTTTGGGTGCCTGACACTGCCTCTGACTGTCCTGGCCTTGAGCACACTTTCGGATGGCAAAAGCAGTTTCAGTTCTGTTTATTGCCACAAATGAGCTCTGTTCAATACATGTCTCTATAGCAAGTTCTAATTCTAAGCTACGTACTCCTTCACCTTCAGCGGGTTTAAGAGTTGCACTAATGTGTAAGTCGATATAATAGTAACACAGGTCTAAAACTCAAAAGTCTCCATAGTTCTTTTCCTACAATCAGTTAATTACCAAACTTGGATCTGATCTGAAATGAGGCCAACTGGAGTCCTCATTTATCGCACTTAGTGTAAATAGTAATGCATTTTGCTGCAGACATGTAATGTGCTTGATTGTGAGTTCCAGCCTCAGACTCCTCTGGGAGCACTGCTAAAGAATTATGCACTGTGATGATTTTCTAAAATCCAAACAATTCTGAATTCTGAGACCCATATGGTCCCGAGGATCTCAAATAAGAGGTTGTTGTGAACCTGTGTATCCATAACCTCTTTCAGAAGCTTTCTTAAAAATCTAAGTTTTTACTTCACTTTCATTAGGATGGTCATTATTAAAAAAAAAAAAAACACCCAAAAACATAAAATAGCAAGTGTTGGTAAGGGTGTGGAGTGGAGTGTAAGTTCTTGTCATTAAGCTTTTGGCTGTCCGGGCATCCATTACAAAAGACATCTATCTCCAATAAACATAATGCCAGTTGTATGACTCAGCTACCAGCAAAACAACCAGATGAGGAAGTAGGCTGCCCCCATTCATGAAGTCCCCTTTTAGAAAGCCCTGAGTAACCTAGATAACTTGAGTGACCACACATCTTCTTTCCTATGTTCTAATTCCAGCTCTTATGCTCTGAATTAGCCAATGAAGAGTGAACCCTTGAAACCTTGGCCACCCCACTCTGGAATCCTAATAAAGGCAGAGCCCCAGGCCTGCTCTCTTTCTCTCTATCCATGATCTTGCTGTGAGGCCCACAGGCATGCCATGCATCCCCCAGGACCTGTGAGTAATAAATCTTGTTCCTCAAAGTTCCCTCCCTGATGGTTTCTTACTAAAGTGCGGTGATCATAATAAGAACCACAAGAGCAAACCTAGCTGCAAATGTGGGCCCTGGAGGAGGAAATGTCTGTGGAACTTGCTGTGAGTGGTGTGTGTCTGGGCCATGCAGCATGCATTCCTAACCAGAGGCAATGTCATCAATGGACTGAGACTGATGGAAGACATTGGAAGTCTTTGTGTTTGGCTAGAGGGAATGTAGACTAGTGGAAGTGTCATAGAAAACAGTGTGGCAGTTTCTTAAAAAATGAAACACAAAATTACCATATGATCCAGCAATTCCACTTCTGGAATTATTATTCCAAAAGAATTGAAAGTAAGTACTTGAACAGATATTTGTACATCCATGTTCATAGCAGCATTATTGGCAACAGCCAAAAAGCCAAAGCAACCCAAGTGTCCGTTGATGAATGAATGGATAAACAAATGTAATATATAGATACAATACATTCAGCCCTAGAAAGGAAGGAAATTCTGCCTGGCCGGCATGGCTCAGTGGTAGAGTGTTGACCTACGAACCAGGAGTTCATGATTCGATTCCTGGTCAGGGCACATGCCTGGGTTGTGGGCTCGATCCCCAGTGTGGGGTATGTAGGAGGCAGCTGATCAATGATTCTCTCTCATCATTGCTGCTTCTATCTCTCCCTCTCCCTTCCTCTCTGAAATCAATACAAATATATATTTTTTTAAAGGAAGAAAATTCTGACACATGTTACTACATGGCTGAACCTTAAAGACATCATGTTAAGTGAAATAAATCTGAAATAGTCAAATTCATAAAGACAGAAAGTAGACTGGTGGTTGCTAGAGGCTGGGGAGGGAGGACAGAAGTAGTGTGGAATGGGTGCAGAGTTTCAGTTTAGGAAGATGAAAAACTTCTGTGGGTGGATGGTGGTGATGATATATAATAAGTGAATGCACTTAATGCTACTGAATTGTATAATAATTTTTTTCATTTTTAGTTCTTTATTAAAAGGAAAACACGAAAAATCTTTCCAATCAGGAAGAGTGCATGAGTCTTAATGATCTAGTGCATTGTTAATACTCTGACTTACTACAATGATTAAAAAATTTCAGAAGAGAAAAAGAAAGTTCCTTGTATCATTTCTTAATCTCATTAGACCCAAAACATAACAAGGTTGCCAAATTATACAGACAGAGCTCTCATTTTGCCAGTTCCTATTTCCAAATTTGTAATGCTTCCCCCAACAGCTGAGTTTTGAGAATATCAAAAAGCAGATACTTTCACAACACTCCTTGTGATGAAGTAGAAAAAGTCCTGGATTAGTAGCCAGTTGAAATGGATTTTTTTGCTTCAGCATTTCCACTAACTTCATGGTGTTCAGCAAATCCTTTAACGTTGGGCTCCTATAGGTAGCAACATCAGCATCACAGGGGTTTAGTGGTATTAAAATGAGGTAACTGGGATGGAAGCACCTTAAAATACTTGAAATACTATATCATACATATAATGACTACATTCCAGAGGATAGGATCTGAGAGAGCTAAGCTGACCAGTATTATCAAAGGAAGCAGAAGAGTTTACTGAAAGGTTTATTATAGAAAAGCCCAGTCCCATTATAGGTTTATGTCTCCATTTCTCTTTGATGTATTTAACAGAATGGATTATATAGAGAAAATGAAGTAGACATAAGCAGAGGAGACAGCGCCTGAGATAGCTCAAATGCCTTACTCATTGCTATCCAAGGAGTAAGTTAAAGGTCATCCACAGGGCCATAACTCCTGCAGGGGAGCATCTATCTGTCAAAGTGCACAGGCACCAGGGGGTTACCCTCACAGGCAATGACAACACGCCTAGTGCTGGCCTTGGCCTGATAATTGCATTTGGGGGGCAGGGTACGTCCCATAATTGCGCAGTCTGTGACTTTCACTACACCAGCATGGCAGTTCATCTTGCCATTCTTGCACTGGATATTGGTGGTGCTGCAGATGCTAATAATGGTCCCGATGTTTTCATGGATGAAAGTGTTGAATCGCTTGCAACTAAACTGAGTTTTCATCGTGTTGTTGCAGTACAAGTTGTTGCCACCTGTCACTGTAGGGTCCACATGTTGCCCCAGGAATCGTTGGTACATGTTCTGGCCATAGGAGGGCTGCACCAGCCTCAGCCCCAGCAGGGTCAGCAGCAAGAGCAGAAGCCATGAAAGGGTCTTCTGGAGAGCCATCACCGCCTGGGAGAGCCATCACCACCTTGGAGGTGCCCGCTTCTTCCTCCTCTGTATGAAAATGGGGAGCTGGTAGAAAATGCGAAGATATTCTGACTCCTGCTTTGGATCTGCGTGGGGTCTGCGTGTATGTGTGTGCGTGCACTAACGGGATTAGGGTGCAGTGTGCTAAAATTTTTTTTTCATTTGGTAAATTTTAACTTATGTATATTTTACCACAATTTAAAAAATCTGTCTTCAGTATAACCTTCTGAAGTTCTTGCTGTAGATTACTTCTTTCCCTTTCCAGTTGTCCTGACTTGGAAGTGGAGTCGCTCAAAGCATGCTACAATGTTACGCTGTAAGTGGATTTATAAATTCTCGGAGACTGTGAAGTGAAGGCTGTCTGTGGCATTGGGTGCTTCAGAGAGATGTGGCCCTGCGGTGTGGTCAAAGGCACAGAGACCGGCCCCGGACACCCGAGGTCTCTCTAAGACCCAGCAGCGTAATCATGGGCAAGTCACTTGGCTACTTTTTACAATTATTTCGTTTGTTCCTATGTCAATAACACTTTATTTGTGTCATAAGCTGCCATTTTGAGTGATTGTATATGAAAATGATTGAATGCCGTTCTAAGGCATTCTTATGACAACTAAGTTGTTAACACAGCTCCCTGAAATGCCAAGCGTGTTTCTTAGCACTGGCTGACAGCAGCAGACTTTGGAGTTTGAAAGCGTAAATTCATGCAGAGGCCCAATGTCTGTGGCTTCCCTCCAGCTGGAGAACGTGTGGCAGGAAATGGTCCGGGAACTCCTGGAGGACACACAACTCATTGGCTGCAGCAGGGAGCAGGAGCTAAATTCTTTGACTTGGGCTCTTAACTCATTGGCAGGAGCTCCCCAAACCCATCCTTTCTTGGTAGAACTGGAGTCAGCAAACTACAGTGCAGACAGGAAAGAAGACCATGAGCCAGGTTTCCGGGCTGCGAGCTGTCGACAGCAGCATGCTTCTTTCCTCCTATTTGTAGCCATTTCTCACCACTTGCAGGAGGTGCACACAGGGTCTCTGCCCGCCTTCCTGGATGGTCAGCCTTCCTGGGGGCTCCCCTTGCCAGTTCTCTGTGCAGACTGATTTCCCAGCGTCCTGAGGTGTTTCCGGTTGGGTATGCTGGGGATGTTTTACAGTCTTTCCCATGCAGCTAGAGTGCTCTGGGACATATATTGCAATCAGACTAGGATAATATTGTCCTGCCAGATCTGCCAAGTCACTGCCTCTGACAGATTTCTCATCCCCATGCATCATTTCATCCCTCCTCCATCTGCTCAAACTTACCCATTATGACTTGCTATTTTCTTTGCTTAGTCAATCCACTCAGTGGCTTGTGACAGTGACTGATCTTTTTTCCAGATTTAAAATTTTTTTTCCTATTTCCTACATTTTGTTGTATTCGCTTCCTGGCCTCGGGTAGGATTTCCTTGGGATGGCACTTATTTCTGTGAGGGTTTTGTGTCTTAAAAGACAGGAGAGGCTCCCTGCAAAAGCTCTCTTTCCAAAGGATCCCACTAAACCTCGTCCCTCATCCAGCACCTCGATCCCCTCCTCCCAGAGGCATTTTAAAGGAAGGACACGGTGGCAGCTTAAACAGTGGCTTACAGGGAGCAAAAGTGGAAAGTAGTCTTGCCAACGTTACGGGGAGAGAGAGGAGTCTGAAAATAACTGACTCGAGACACCTGAAGACTCTGTAATATGTGTGTTCCATCATGAGATCCACATGCTATTGGGACTTGCCTCTCAGAATGGCTTCCTTCTGCGTTCTCCCTGCCTCATCCCACCCTCTCTCGTACCCCTTTCCTTTTTAACTCCCATGAGAGTACAGAAAGAATCCCCTGAAAAGAAAACAATCCTCAAGGAAGACACAGATGATGTAATCTGACATGCTTGTATTCTCAAAAAGCAAGAATCTGCCTCTATAGGAGCAAAAAGGAAGAGCTTATATGAACACAAGGGCTTTATTTTTTCTTCTGTTGCCTGAGAAAGTTCTGAGCCGTGTGTGCTAACCATATAAAAGGTTTATTTCCTTCAGAGCTGTGCTTTCTTGCCTCCCATCTAATCATTCTTCTCTAGCTTTTGTACAGATGGCTCATTCTGGCTACCCGGCTGCCCGGAACACCCTTCCCAGGGATGACGGATGACGGCAAGCAGCCTCCCCGGGTCTCCAGGTTTACCCTGGGAACTATAGGAAGCCTAGATTTGTAACCTGCACCACAACTCTTTAATTTTTTTCCCTTTGGCCTTCTAGATTATTATCGATTTTCTTCCCTTACTTACTAGCTTCCTTTCAATTCCTATTTGTCTGAGTTGAGTCAGAGTGCTGCCATGGCTTCTCCTGTTTCAGCCTGGAAAGTTGCACCCTAAGCTGACTCTCTTGCTGGTCCCTGCACATGCATCCCAGGCTGACTTTCTTGCTGGCTCTTGCACATGCCTGCTAGGCTACCTTGCTTGAGTGATAGCTGTTACCATGAATTCTAAGGAAAACCCTTCTTTAGCTATTCTGATAAAGTAGGATGTAATTTTTGTACTAAGGACTACATTTTTTTTTTGCCTTCCATCTCCCAGAACCACATGCTGAAGCCTCAGTACCCAATGTGCTAGTATTTGGAGGTGGGGCCTTTGGGAGGTTTAGGTTTAGATAAGGTTGTGAGGGTAGAGCCCCCATAATGCAATCAGTGTTCTTAGAAAAAGAAGAGATCAGAGTCCCTCTCTCCCTGTCATGTTAAGGTACAGGCTAAGAAGAGAGCTCTCCCCGGAACCCAATCCTGTGGCACCTTGATCTTGGACTTCTAGCCTATGAGAACTAAATGTGTTCCAGCCATCCAGTCTATAGTATTTTTGTTACCGTGGCTTGAACTGACTAAGCCACTAATTGAATCAAGTTCTAGCGGGGATTCAAAGTGCCCGTCATGGCCCACAAGGGCATCCCATTAAAGAGAACATCAAGGGTTTCCATGAAGACAAAGAGAAAACAACATGCTGCAATATACCGTCTGAGGCATAAAAAGGGAATTTCTTACATGTTAATAGGAGCTTAAAGGGCAACTGCCAGATAAAATACAGGTCTACCAGTTAAGTCTGAATCCCAGGTAAACAATGAATCTGTTTTTTAGGAGAAGCGTGTTCCATTTGGTGCCTGGTGTTTTTTATGTGCTAAATCTAGCAAACTTGGCCTCAGAGCCTTGCTACTCAAATTGCAGTCCCGAGCCCAGCAGCAACTGCATACTCTGGAAGCTTGTTGGAAATGCAGAATCTCAGGCCCCACCCAGACTTCTTGAATCAGAATCTTCATTTTTAACAAGATGTCCAAGAATTTAGCCTGCATATCAATGTTCGAGAAGCATTGTTTTAAAGTTTACAACCCATCTTTACGGACATTACTGCCCTGGTTTTTAAATTGTGCCAAGAGGCTGGAAAGGAAAGGAGAAGCAGGGACAGGGTCCTCTTGATGACCTGGTATTGTCGGAATAGAGATTTAAATGTTGACAGGGTCATGGCCACCTGCCAATTTCCTCCCATCCAAGGCCACAGTCTCCTCCTCGTGCTCTACCTCCTGTTTCCAGACTAGTTTAGCTATTAAAGCAGAGTGAGATCTCCCAGGGATGGGTGAAGGTGGGGGCAGGGTACAAAGGTGGGTCCATATTCTAGGGGAGCCAGTGCTCACACACCCTTGACCATTAGCTCAACACAGCAGATTTCACCCTGTGGGTGCCATAGCAGCCACATGTATGTGTCTCCTGTTGTCCCTATTTCAAGTCATTAATTTCAACAGATGCCATTCATTTAATAATAGCTATTTGGAAAAATAAAGTAATCACTGTGGTAAGTGGACATATCCACCATAGGAGTAATTTTGATTTCAGAGATGTCAAATGTGAAATAGGTATGTTTCTGAATCAAGGAAGCATGGTAAAGAGCTATGGAGTAGCATTCAGAAAATAATCAGGAGAAATACGGGTGATGGAAGACAGGCCTGACCAAATACCTAGATCAATAAAAGGGCGGCAGGAGTGGATGTGACTGAAGAATGTGGCTGAAGGAGTCAATAAAACAGAAAGAGAGGGAATATGTCTGGGTTATCAGTGGTTTCTTCCTATAGGCTCGAGTGTTGCAACTCCAGACTGTGACAATCTCTATCGATGCTAATAAGCATTGCTGTTCCATTTCCATTAACACCTGTCAATGGATTTTTTTTTAAAGTTCTGGTTCTTTTATTTCAGATGGATGATAAGAATAACCTTTCTTTCTTCTCCTTTTTTAAACAAGCATTCCTAAATGTCTGTCATCTAAAAATCTATACTTCAAAAGTAGAAAAAAAAATAGGTCATTATCTGCTTTAAAAATAGATTTTTCAACTTACAAAATTTCAGTTAAATTTCTTTAAATGAAAAAGTCTCAAGATCAATTAATATTTGAATAAGGAAAACTTTCAATTAAATTTAATTCAACAAGTCTTTATTGGTTATCTACTTATTATGCTATTAAATATAAAGTTATAATATGCCAGTAGAAGATTTTTTCAAAAAGGAACTAAAAGAAACAATGAAATTATTATAATTCAAGTCACAAATATTTGACAGCCTCATCTTTTAAAAAATATACTGGGTTACAGTCTGGCATATTTTTGCAAATGATTTTATTGCATTAAGTTTGAGGAGTTCTCTCAACTGCATAAAGTCCTTCAATGGCTTCCCATGGTGCTCAGGATAAAATTAAAATCTGGTCTCTGAGTACTGTTCCAGGACCACCTATGTGGTCCTTTCCTAAACCTACAGTGGAAGTTCCAAAATCCACTGTGCCTTTTCATATGTTGACAGACAACATTGCCATGTTATAGCATTTAATCCACAGAGCCGTGCATGATATCTGGACAGAGAGAGTGCTTAAAGATATTGCTGATTTAATGATTGACTTAATGAATCAATGCAGATTCACTAAATCTTTTTTTAAAATATGTTTTTATTGATATTATAGAGAGAGAGGAAATGAGAGGGATAGATAGAAACATCGATGACATTGGCTATCTCCTGCCGCCCGCCCCCCCCCCGCTCCCCCCACAATGGGATTTAGCCCGTAACTCAGGCATTTACCCTGATTGGGAATCAAACCTGCAACCTCCTGGTGCATGGGATGATGCTCAACCAACTGAGCCACCCTGGCCAGGTCAGTTTCACTAAATCTTTTTCAGAGCTAAGGATCTGTTTCATTTGTTCTCCTAACCTGGGGAGAGCTGTGTTTTACAGGCAGGATATAAAAGTGAAAAGAATACTGGGCTAGGATTTGGGAGATTTCAGCTGTCACCCTTGTTAGTTGGGTAACCTTGGACTAATCATTTACCCTGTCTGTGCTGCTGATGTACATAACGAGGAACTTGGCCGAACCATCCCAGTCACTTCTCGCTCTAACTTCAATGATCTTTACCTTTCCCATTCACTTTCTTGATGGCATGTAGTCCCCTCCCCAGTCCACACCTGCAGCCACTTTTTACTTGGTATTTTCAAAGTTGTGTATGCACCAATATCCAGCAACCTGTGTAACCATCCATGGGAATGTGGTTCAAAACACAGCCTTCATTTTTGCCAAGACTGAAAGGTAAACACAGATGGGAAACAGCAGCTCAGAAAATCAGCCACTTTATCCATTAGGCCATCTGGTCATCCTTCACAGTGTCTTTCTGTTCAGTCATCAGGAAAAGAACATTAGAGGCTGTTAGATCACAGCTGCATTTGCTGGCCAATGATCTCTGTCCTAAAAGGCCAGACACTGGTAAATTACTAGGCATTTTTGAAGAGCATGTTGTTGATATCGTGAATATCTTCCTGTACCTCATGATCTAAGATTTGCATATTGATATTTTGGAGCTACTTGAAATATAGCTTTTTCCATAGCTGTCTAGTCTTCACTTTGCCAAGGTTTCCCCAGCAAGCTAATAATATGACCGCCAATAGATGCTAAAAACCACAACTCTTCAGTGTAAAAAAAAACACCTAATGAGCATCTCACTGAATGCCTGCTTACCTTCCGCACTTTCTCCTGAAGTTAACATCCATGTATCTTCTTGCTGCCTTTTGATCACAGCTGCTTCATATGCCCCAAACTGCCCAATAAGTCTCCAGAACAGACACCTCTCTTAGCTTCTCCACCTGCTGGTCAATCCCTAAAGGTTCCTGGAGGCCAATTTACCAGCTGCTCTACCCACCTGCATCCCCACTGGGGAGGGTTTGGGCAGACCCCTCTCTTGGTGTCCTGCCCTGCTTGCCAACTCCCAGCCAGCCAGTTCCCCCGTCCAACTTCTCCACCCTATGACGACTCGGGCCAAGCCCATTCCTGGGCTGAACCAAGAAATTGAGAGATTTCATATCAAGCGGTGATAGCACTGGGGAGCAGAGCAGCAGGGTGACAACAGAGCCATCTCTCATCAGGGGGCTCCAGTGGGACTTTCCAGGCACGGGACCTATGAGAGTGCTCTCCTGGTTGTCCCTCAGTCATTTTATTTCTCCTTCCCTTTCAATGAGCACTTCAAAACACTTTTTGTCTTCAAGGGTGAAAAAAATTACAGTTGAATTTTCACTTCTTGTTTAACTTGTGATGGAAAAAAAACAACAGCAAGCCGTGCAAATTTAACTACGGATAAAAATAGCTCCCCTGCCTTAAAGTCATTAAGTGAACATAAAAGGCTCATCGTGATCTCAGGATATCCGTAACCTGGCATCTGTCACCATGCCTCCATCCTCATCCAGAGGCAAGGCATTCAGAACAAGGATTCCATGCTTAATGGCACCTTGAGAGTAAGTGCTCCCAGGTGCCCATCAAACCTGTCACTCTGAACAGCTGTCGCTAAGTGACGACTTGTCCCCTCCACCCTCCATTGCTTTCTGCATAAACAGGTCTGCGGAGCTGTGCCAGGAGTGCCTTCCGGAGCTGGAAGCACAGAGCCCCATCCGCAAGAACAGCGAGTCACCCCTCACCTGGCTTTGCTGTGCCCGTTCCAGCATTCCTCTTCGTTGGACGTGCCCGCGGTCACGCTCTCATCCTTGCAGATGGTGTAGGGCAACGCCGACCAGACCTTTTTAGAGAGCTTCAGTTTCTCTTTTATGTCTGTGACCTGATCAAGAAAGCAAGGGAAGACAGTGACCATTCTCCCCAGGTGCTGTCCATCTCTACACAAGGCACAACGTAGGGGGTGGTGAGAGAATGTGTGATAGAACCAAGTACAAACTCTTGGTTTTAAGAGAGAGACAGGATTTGTTGCCCAGGAAAGCCTCCCACCCTCCTCCCTCAATCTTCCTCTAGCTTCTGGCAGAGAGCTCTAGGTAATCCGCTTTTTGTTTTCCATCTTTTCTTTCCCCCCTATCCTTTGAGTTAAGAACTTATGAAGCATCTCAACTGGCTTCAGGTCCTCTCCAAATGGGAGAAGTAGGTGTGCCTTACTGCAAACACCCCAAATACATTCTTTAGAATTCATTTGCCTGGATGTCAGATAAATGCACCAACAGATAAAACATCTTTCCCAATGGTCTACTTGTTTCTGCAAGAAATACATATTGTCACTAATTCAGCTGCTGGTAACCTGTGCTCATGACTAGTTGACAGGTTCGTATAGCACACACTTGGTGGGCAGCAACCCAAACACATTTAAAAATCTCTATTGCCAAAGAGAAATAAGTCGTTCCAAACACAGGCAAGTGTACCATCCACAGCCCTGTGGATGGTTGGCCCGGAGAAGCTTAGTCACACCATCTTTAGTGTTTTCAGGCTCCACATTGACTGTGCTCCTGGGGAAAGGGTAGGAGAGAAATTCAGTCCCATTTCAGTTCCATAATTAACATCTGGGATCATGCAGTCACAACCTTGATTTCCTGCTCTACTTACATGAACATTGGGAAAGTGTTTAAACATTTGAAATGCATCTGCTATAGGCTGAATTATGTTCCTCAAGTTCATATGCTAAAGTCCCAACCTCCGGTTCCTCAGAATGTGATCTTATTTGGAGAGATGATCTTTATAGAGGTAAAGAAGTTTAAAATGAGATCATTTGGGTGCTCCAATCCAATAGGACTGGTGTTCTTACAAAAAGGGGAAATCTGGACACAGATATGCACAAAGGGAAGACAATGTGAGGGAACATAGGGAGAAGACCTCCACCTACAAGCCTAGGGAAAAGCCTGGGAAAGACCCTTTCCTCAGAAGTAACCAATCCCACCGACACCTTGATTTTGAACTTCTAACTTCCAGAACTGTGAGACAATAACTTTCTGCGGGTTTAAGCCATCCAGTCTGTGGTACTTCGTTATGACATTCCTAGCAAATCTATACATGACCTCAGAAGGGAGAACCACTGAGACTTAATGGTGTTGTTGTACATTTGAGATCAATAGTCTTTGGGCACAAAGTATTCTGTGTTTACTGTGGATGGAGTACAGACTTGAGAAAAAAATTTCCAAAGATCTTTTGTCAGGTTTAAGAGTGAACACAAAGACATAAAAGACTCTGACAATTGATTTCGGCTCCAGTCGTGTTTCTCAGTAGTTCTAGAATGATCGTCCTTGGCTCCTGCTTAACTGTGGTTCTGGTGATGACAGGGGCTTCAGTCCTGGGACGCATCTGCTCACCCATGAAATGCTAAAGATGACCGGAACGATGAATCAGAGAAGCTGGTACCTCTCTTTGAATAGTGTGATGCTACCTTTGCTTTAGAGCAGGCGTCCTCAAACTACGGCCCGTGGGCCACATGCGGGTGTTTTTGCCGTTTTGTCTTTTTACTTCAAAATAAGATATGTGCGGTGTGCATAGGAATTTGTTCATAGTTTTTTTTTTTAAACTATAGTCCGGCCCTCCAACGGTCTGAGGGACAGTGAACTGGCCCCCTGTTTAAAACGTTTGAGGACCCCTGCTTTAGAGTGTGAAGAACAATCCACAAGTAATGGCATTCCAAGAAGTAACTTACACACCAGAAGTGTTTAGCAGGTCCTGAAACCTGCACTCTGAGTCTCCCCTCCCCCCCACCCCCAACCCCCCTGGCATCTGTTCCTGTGACCTTGGCACACAGACTGTCCCTGGTTTGCCTTCCTGGCGGTCTGACTGGGGAAGAAAGTTTGCAATAAGAGCCTGTCCTTTTCTGCTCACCTCTCTAGGCACAGATGTGTGTGTATGTTGTTACTCATTTTTATTTCTTTTTGTTTTAAAGGTAAGTGTCATTCCTGGATAGATGGCACATAGATGGATATACATTCTGTTTCTCAATTACAAAAAAAATCCAACCCCTCAAATACCAACTGATAAATGTTGAAAGAAAGCTAGTTAGAAAAATCACCATTCCGCACCCACCATGGTAATACCTGATCTCAGCAAATATCATCAATGAATTGTGTCCCTTGCAAAAGGAGCTGGAGTTGGAACCACCAGTACCTGCGACTGTGACCTTATTATGAAAAAAGGTTGTCAGAGATGGTGGAGTTAAAAGGGGGTCTTGAGGGTGGGCCCTAATCCAATGTGAATTTGTCCTTGTAAAAGGGAAAATTTGGAAACAAAGACTGAGACGCACAAGGGGAAGACCATATAAAGATGAAGACAGAGCTGGGGTGATGCATCTACGAGTCAAGGAACTCAGAGGATTTCCAGCAAAGTCCTAGACGCTGGGGAGAGGCCTGGGGCAGACTCCCCCTCCCAGCCTCAGAGGAAACCAGCCCCGCTGACACTGGGCTCCCAGACCTCCAGCCCTCAGACTGTGAGACATTCCATTTCTGTTGTCATAGCCACCCAGTTGGTGATACTTGGCTGCAGGAGCCATAGCAAACTAGGACAAATATGAAAAACGGTGAGTAAAATGTCTGATGGAGAACAGGATATTTACATAACCCCAAAGTACAACACCCCCCACCCCCAGATTATGTATTATTACAGAGGGAAAACTGGCCAATTTACAGGGCAAGAAATTGGCAGGTCCCCAAGTGATCAAAGTATCAGGACAAATTGATGTCGTGCACCTCCTGATGCAATGTGACAAGAAGGGCACATCATTTCTGCAGCCAAAATTCATAACCTGAATGCAATTATGAGGACACACGAGACAGACACAAAGCTAGGGACTTTTTGCAAAACAACTGGCCTGTACTCCTCAAAACATCAGTCATAAAAGACAAAGACAGGCTGGGAGGTTTTTCCGGATTAAGAAGAATAAGAGATATGGCACCTAAGTGTAGTTCCTGGCTGTGGATTAGGTGCTAAATTGGAAATTAATATCCATCAAGGACATTATTGAATAGTTGGCAAAATTTGAATAATAGCTCCATATCAATAGAATATTGTATTCATGTTAAATTTCCTGAATATGAAATTGTATTATGGTGATATAGAAGAATATCATCTTCATAGGAGATACATGCTAAAGTATTTAGAATGAAAGTTATAATTGTTATAATTTCCACAACTTACTCTAGAATGCCTTAATAATAATAATCATCATCACCTAATAATCAATACATAGATGCATGAAGAAAGAGAGAAAGCAAATGTGGCAAATTTGAAATGAATAGTGAACCTAGATGAAGCTATATAATTTTTTGAAATGCATTTTTTGGTAAGTTTGAATTGTTTTCAAAATTAAGTTTGTCAGCAATAAGATTTCTCAGCTTTGGTGTCTTTTACCTCCAATCTGGGCTCCCACCTCCAGGCCATTCATTCTCAGTGTTCTCAAACACAAGCCCCAGAGAAAGAGGCAGGTGTTGCCTGTTCATAACACATTCAGGAAACTGTCCCCAGCCGCAGGACTGAAATATGTAAGGCTTGTTCTGTTCCATTATAAAGGATAGCAGGAATAAGCATCCCTTTTCTGATTATTTCATAGCGAAGTTACCACCTTTATGCTGTGAGAATCTGAACCAAATATGTATTTTTTGACACAGAGAAAGAATAAAATTGCATTATGTTCCACAGGTATCTCCTCTTTTAATATTTTCAAAATTTAACTGTGTGTGTTATGCTGCTCATTCTTTAACTAAACGTAAGCATTGTTTCTTCCAAGGTGTGCTCTGTCCCCAAGTTAGATTAGATTCAACGGTGTGTTGCCCAGTGGCCTGTTCATGATTCCAAGTACTGGTCACCCCAAACTTATAACTGGAACTTTTCTTATTTGCTCTTCGATCACATGCTTCTTGATGCAAAGACAAGGTTCTAATTTGTCTGAGGATGGGTCAGGCGACCAATCATCTCAGTTTTCCCGGGACATAGGGGATTATAGGACTCTGAATTTTCAGTGATAAAATTGGAAAGCCCTGGGCAAAGCAGGGCAAGTTGGTCACACAGGTTTCTGCACACAGTAGGTGCTTAATAAATGTTGATTGAGAAAATGAATTTAATTGTGTCACTCTATTACCAGGTCACAGACAATATTGCTTAGACAAAATGGTTGGGGTCACACAATGTGCGCTCTTGTCTCCAAGGGGGTGAGAGGAGCCGTGCAGCTAAGTGAGGATGTGGATCCTCTCTGATGAGTCCCCACACAGCACAGGTTATGAGCAGGCTGTGTGCACCCCGGCTTGTTCATTGTGCAATTGAAGGAGGTAACAGCAAAGGAGCAGTAAGAGATGCTAATGCTGTTTTCACATTCTGCACAGAAACATTGGCCAATTCTTTCCGACTGGAATGGTGATGCAGACACCTGGGAAAAATGGACACTGTTCGCCCCTGGAGAGAATCAAGCCTTTGATTCTAAAGAACATCTGAACGACTGCAGTTTCCTTTTCAGTTTCAAGAGAGGGATCCAGAGACAGAGAAGCATCGATCAGACTGTCAAACCTCAGAGGGAAGGTAGGGGAGGGTGGGGGAAAGGAGGAGAGATCAACCAAAGGACTTGTATGCATGCATATAAGCCTAACCAATGGACACGAACACCAGGGCGGTGAGCGCATGAGTGAGGAGGGTGTTGGGGGTTAATGGAGGGATGAGGACACATATGTAATACCTTAATCAATAAAGAAATTAAAAAAAAATTTTTCAAGTCTCACACTGTTTAGAAATACTTTCTATTGTTTTTATTTCTGAGAAATATGTGGGACTACTTTGCTGTAGCTTCAGATCTGAGTTGGTTTTTGTTTATTTCCTGGAAACTATGTGCACACAATAGTGAGCTAAGCTTTATGTTAACAAGCACCCTTAGTACAAATGTCTTATTGACAATAATGGCAAGTCCCAATTCATTAATATTGCAAACCTGATGGGAACAAAGACCTAAAATCAAATATGAGATTTGCAATATCTTTTTTCTTGTTTCCCAAATGAACCATTCAAGGACAAATTAATTTTCTCCAATTATATTTACCATTTTCCAATATTTTATACTCTATTACTAAATACTGCAATATTAGTGATACCCGAGTCTTAAATATTTTTCATTTATGCTATTGCAAGATCCTGAAAGTTAAACGACTTGTTATGCCTTCGGACACTGATCCCCCAAAATACTGTTGGGGTCCACAGGGAAAACATGAGCCTGCTTTTAGAACTTATCTGGAGTCAATTCTAATTTCTGACAGTTTCAGTAGAGACATACATTTTTAGTTTAAGGTCTGTTAGAGGGTCCTGAATACTTGACTCCAGGCAGACAGTGGTACCATCTTCATCCCCACTCCTATAGAATTGTAAAATTAGACAAAAGAGGCAGGATACTGGCAGGGTGGAGTGATTGCTAAAAAACAAAGGGATTAGCAAAAGCAAAAAGCAGAAAGAACTGTCCAAATACTGTTGTCTGACAAGTTCATTTAAAAAGTAATCTTGTCTCAAATATTTAACCTGAATCTCATCAAGCTACCAACTTAACAACTTCCAGTTTATAAGAAATACTGGGGAGAGAGGCACAAACGAACACCATAAATAAGTGATGAAACACACCTACTGTGTGAGATACTTGTATTATGTAAGACGACTGGCCTCCACTCTTCAAAAAAAAAAGGAACACAGACTGTTGTAAATGAAAAGAGACTCTAAAAGCATAGCAAACAAATGCTAATTAACTGAATCTGGGATTTGGAGCTTGGTATCCAGCTATAAGACAGAGTTTTGAGGTAACTGGGAAATTTTGAATATAAATAGACAGTAGATGATTATTGAATTACTGTTAACATTCTTATGTGTAATCATGGTGTTGTGGTTGCATAAGAGACAGACTGTCCTTGCTTTTAGGAAATTCATGCTGAGATATTTAGGGATAAAGTGCTTTGTTGTTTACTTACTTGAAAATAGCAAAAAAGTCAACCATTACTGAGTCTACACTGTAGGTATATGAATGTTCATTTTAGTATTTTTCCAACCATTTTAGTATTTTTTGAAAAAGTTAAAAATAATGAAAACTTGAGGGGAAAGGAGACCTGTTGTCAGGGCACATAGTGCTTTAAGAGCTTTGCTGTGTTCAGCCCAGGTCAGTAATTGACTCAAAGTAATTGGGGTTAACTGTGAGCTTTCGTTGAGCTACGACACTCACATTCATTTCTTAAAATTTAATTTATCAATTACAGTTGACATAATATAAAAACTAAATTATTATATTAGTTTCAGGTGTACAATAGTGATTAGACATTTACATACCTTATGAGGGAATCACCCTGATAAGTCTAGTACCTATCTGACACCATACATGGTTGTTACAATATTATTGACTCTATTCCCTATGCTGTACTTTATATCCCTGTGACTATTTCTATAACTGGCAATTTGTACTTCTTAATCCCTTTCACTTTTTTTTACCCATCCTCCCAAGCCCCCTGCCATCTGGCGACCATCAGTTCTCTGTATCTATAAGTTTGTTTCTGTTTTGTTTACTTTATTTTTTAGATCCCACATATAAGTGAAATCATAGGATATTTATCTTTCTCTGTCTGACCTACTTCACTGAGCATCATACCCACTAAGTCCATCCATGCCATTGCGATGGTAAGATTTCATTCTTTTTTTATGGTTGAGTACTATTCCATTTTATAAATGTACCACATTTTTATCCACTTGTCTTTTGATGTACACTTGGGTTGTTTCCATATCTTGGCTATTGTAAATAATGCTGCAATGAACAAAGGGATGCATATATCTTTCTGAATTAGTGTTTTGAATTTCTTTGAATAAATACTCAGAAGTGGGATTGATGAGTCAAAAGGCAGTTCTATTTTTAAGTTTTTGAGGAACGTCCGTACTCTTTTCCATACTGGCTGCACCAATCGGCATTCCCACCAACAGTGCAGGAGGGTGCCCCTTTTTTCCACATCCTTGCCAATACTTGGTATTTATTTATTTGTTTATTTCTTTTAAAATACATTTTTTATTATTTTAGAGAGAGGAAGGGAAAGGGATAGAGAGATAGGAATATCGATGAGAGAGAAATATCAATCAGCTGCCTCCTGCACACCCCCTAACTGGGGATCGAGCCCACAACCAGGGCATGTGCCCTGACCATGAATCAAACCGTCACCTCCTGGTTCATGGGCCAATGTTCAACCCCCGAGCAACACTGGCCAAGCTTGATTTATTGATGATATCCATTCTAGCATGTGCGAGGTGATATCTCATTGTGGTTTTAATTTGTATTTCTCTGATGATTAGTGATATTCAGCATCTTTTCATATGTCTATTGTAATGCACTCATATTCAATCTTCAAAACTTTGTGTTCTGATGTGGTACATTATACCATCTTTGCAACTGAGAAATTAGGAGCTTAGAGAGGTAAAAAAAACTTGTCATGCATCTAGTAAATGATGTAGATGAGATTCAAATTCAAACATAGACTTCAGAACCGTTACTCTTAACCACTAGGCTTTATAGGGACATTGCCTATAGCATGGTCTCCAAAGCATGTGTGTTGGGTTGGTGTTGGAGATGTGTGTATATATCTGGGGGTGTGCAAGATGATTCAATGTGATTCAGTATGAAAACATCAGAACTTCTATTTTCACTTACTTTTTTGAGGGGGCTAAATTATGAAATATATTTATATTTTGCCATTGGAAAGCCAGAACATAACTAATTTCACTTTCTGGAAAGTTATCTTATTGGAAATAGATGAAGTGCACTGAATACAAGGAAATCCTTTTCCTGCTACCACCAGTGAGATGGACACACTCCCTTCAGTTCCCTCAAATGAAGGTTTTGTTCGATTTCCCCTTAAACTTAGACCGAAAGGGTCTCAGCTGAGGGAGGTCTGAGTGAACTCTTGCCAAAAGCTACAGTGAAGAAGCTGACCTTAACATCTGGGCCTCCCAAGCAACAGCACATTAGAAAAAATTACTTTGCCCCAAAAGGGCCCTGTCTTTGCTGGTTAGTGGGCATCTGCAGTTTTTACTGGTAGGCAGGGGGAGGCCCACAGCAGCAGGGCACAGACCCCAAGCCCTGTCACCTGCAACCTCAGCCATTGACCAGAAGAAATCTCCTCATCAGACTGGAGAGTTCTGATACGAAAAAGTGAACCTAAAACCTGCTCACACTTCACGGGGACTAGCCAGGGAAATAAAAGGTCCCTTTGGTTGATGCACGGTTCTGCTCCCAAGGATTTGACGGCCAGCTCTTAGCCTTGTGTTTATTAATATCATGAAACATGCTGAACTTCAAGCTTCTTGAGCTGCTACTAAAGCAAGTTGCCAGGAGACAGTTTCCATTAACAACTGCTCACAGGAGATGTTGTGCCTTCGAACAGTGTTTTGTCAGAAGAGAGGGTGGGCTGTGGGACCAGATTTCCTACACCCTCTCTCAGATAGAAAAGCACAGCTCAGTTTAACCTAAGTTAACAAATAAAAGGTAAAAGAACTGCTATCCACCCAGCCCCTCCCCCCGCCCGACCTTTTCCTTCTTTTTCAATTGAGGGCTCCTTTTTGTTCCTCAAGGACAAAAATGTAAGCAGGCTCCCAGAGAGAGAGGTAAGCATGACCCAGTCATTTGTAAATACCTCATTAGTTTGAAAATCATAAGAAAAAAAGTATGATCCTCCCATCTCTCTCAGCTGACTCTCCGCCCCACTTATGGAGATATGGTGGTTAAATATAAAAATATAAAAGGAATGAAGATTTCCTAATATTTAATCTATTACAGATTTATATGCCTCTTAATCAGCCCATATGGTGATGGCTAGTTCTCTCTTACCTGTGGAAAGACTAAGACTTGCAGAGTGGAAAGGTACTCTCAGTGTCACCTCCCTCATCCCTCATTAGCTTGCTCCTGGAGTACTGAAATCTATCACAGTTCATATATGCTGGAATGAATTTATAGATTAGATTATGTAGTTTTAAATAAGTAATCAAATGGACGAGTGACTTAAATAGACTTTGGCAAAGAAAGTTTAGATTTCTTTCATTTTGAACAGTGCAAGCACAAATGAACAACAATACAAAGACAGGCAAGATAGTTCGCTTCCTCTCAATATACCTGCAACACTACAGAGTGAAAATAATGAAGATTCTTTGCTTTATCTCATTTTTCAAAAATTTCTAATTTTGCATAACTTTCACAAGGTACAGAATGTAACATCAGTAGTGCTTATATATATACTTTATGCATAAATAGTTACAAATACACTGGGTGTCTATGATTCTGATATTTTGCTGTTAGAGATACAAGATCAAAACATTTGGAGCTTACTAGTCTATAGCGTAGGCACTGATACAATATATTTTGGATCAGTACTTAGCAAGCAAAACTTTCAGTGAAATTCACTTAAGGAGACAGGGAAGTGCATTGTGATTTAGAAAAAATTCCAATACAACAGTTAAATAAAAAAAAGGTTTTTGTTGCTCATGTTCATCACTAAACATGTCTTACTTGCCTTCTAATAATTCAGGTTTTATGCTACACTCCGAGGAAACAAATATGGCCAGGACACAGTCACTGCCCTTGAAGTGTTCCTTGCTTCCCTGTCTAGAGTGGTTAAACAGACAGGGAGCAAATATGATAGTCATAGGTAAGGAAAGGACAAGGGGAGCACTAATATTAATTTGTCAGGAAATTTCCTTTCTGAGGAAAACCATATTCCCTCCCAAGCAAATGAGGCTTTGCTGATAGTCACTCTTGGGTGGTCTCTGAACTCCGCCATGAGGACAATTAAGAAGCTGGATAATTAGTAATTTCTATCCAGAGGGATTAAAGACAAAAAAATGCATCAGGGCCTCTTCTAGCAGCGGGATGACTTCATCTGTGCAGCAGCCAACCCTTTTAGCCACCGCTCTGGTCTTCAGCTTCTCCCTTCCTGACTCCTGGGGAGTATCTGCTCCATAGCGGAGACTTGGTAAACAGCACTGTGCATGTCCCAGGTGCTTAGGAAATATTTGTTGAATGAATAAATACTTGAACAGCATTGCTGATTATCTGCCAAGGGAAGTACGATTTCATAAATGATTGATTATCTGCCAGCTACTGTCTTCTGGCCTTTCCTTTGGAGAGTTAGGAAGACCTGGGCAAATTCTGCAGGCTTTCCAACAAAAGTACTTTCCATGACCTGATTATCCCCGGAGTGAGGGGGAATCTCAGATGGTCACCTCCAATCCTCTAATTAGGATTCTAGTCTCTTGTCATCTCCAATGTCATTCCAGGTGTAATTTACACCAGTGTGAGAGAAGAGCCTTGGGGCTCTCAAAGGTAATCTTGGCTTGGAAAAAAATCAGGGGAATTGAACTAAAAATGGAATGAATCCCATCTCAAACAGTCTTTACAATCCTCATGAAGACATACAGTTTCCAGCACCTTCCCTTTGGTTTTCCACCACGTGACCTGTTCAACTCTGATTTGGGGTCTTTGAACTGTTATTACCTTTGTGTCCTTTATGGGTCCTTTGATGGAGCATATCTGGTCTCCTCCAAGAGACTTTGCCCTTGACTAACTGCCCACCTGAGGCCCAAAGTCAGTCTATGCTGGACCTTTTATTTCCTCCGCTAGTCCCCGTGAAGTGTGAGCAGTGAGCTCTGAGAAGGCTACCTGCTAGCCTACCTCAGTCATGCACAGACCAGAACTCACTTCCCCAGAGACCAGTTGTGTGCACCGGGCCAAATGCCCTATTGGCTTATGACTTAGAAAGATTCCAATGTGCCTATTTCATCTGTATGAAAACATAATGTAACCGGATGTAAATAATATATACCATATCTTTAGAAAAAATGATTAATGTTTAAAGGGCCATGCACTAAATAATACATACTGAAGGGGGAAAATACCACCGATGTGAAGATTCAATAGACTGAAGGTCATTTGTTAGCTTTGGAAAACAACCTGTTTAAAGAAAGAAGCAAAGGCAGCCCCCTTGTACCTCATGGACAAGACCACTTTACTTGGTCAAGTGAAGGGAAATGCACATTCACAATACCGCTTTTGCAACCTGAGAGTTTAATAATCCAGTTCCAAAGACAGTGACCGCATCCGACTTTATTCTAGAGAAGCCCGTCATTCAATTCATGGTGTGTCCCTGCATTAGAATTCAAGTCACACCTACTCCTCAGTGATCAAACAGGTCCGTGGAGGTACCTGTGCACAACTCTCACCCGCTCAGTGAGAAAAAGACAGACCATCTGGAGGATTTCAAGTTCCAAAGACTCCAAGGGAATACTGTTTTTTTTTTTTTTTTTTCTGTAAATGACGTACTCCTAATATTCTTGAGGATGTAGGGGTTACTAACAGCAGTTAACTCACCAAGGAAGCTGAGGACACACGACCTGCTTAATCTGCTTGCTTGATTTATGCTGAAGCCCGAACAGCACTGAGCATCCTATCCACTTGAACATGTTTTCTATTTACTTTGAGTCTGTGAAACCTTTGGTGTTATTTTTCATGTCTCAGATGGTCCCTGCCTACCGCGTAATGTTTTGGTGGGATCTGCAATGCTTGGATAAATCACTTAGAGCATGTTTTCTTTCAGGAACCTTCTTAATAAGTCTTGGGGAGGACAGCAGAGTCCTGTTGCATGTGGTTTGTCAGTGAATCCAAGGTGGATTTTGGCCATACAACACACCCAGCATTCAGCTAAGTGCTTGAGTCACTACCCAGCCTAAAACCCATCTCACTTTCTGGGCTTTTGCAGATGTTTCCAGGGAATTCAATAATGAGTGCTATTCTATTACCATGTGACACATTTTCCCCCCTGTGGTTTGGTACTTTTCACATTACTCTCCAAGGACATAAACACACATTGGTTTTATAGAAAAAACTAAGAAGGATGAAATGACTGGTAGAAATGAAAGAAACTTTGAAGGTTCAAAAAGACAATGCTTATTTTGTTCAGTTTCTCAGGGGATTGGGAACTGGATGAAAAATGGAGTTTGCATCCTCCCCTCGGACTTCACGTTTGGGGTTTCTCGGTTATGTGATGACACTGCATTAGGGGTACAGCATGAAAAGACAGATGGGGTCTTTTCTGGCAAAACACGGCTTCTTAAAGCGGAATAAATATGGGAAACATCAGAAATATCTTCCTATGCTGTTCAGGTCAGATTTTTGCAGCAGATTTTTAAGAAAACAACCACAAATTTTCAAAATCATATTTAAAGCTAATGTTCTGATGGTGTCTCATTCCCTATGGTGTTACACTTTAGGCAAGTGAGAGGAGTGAGCATTCCACACATACTTGAGAGATGACACAGTCTCACATCAAACTAACATTGAAATTCAATACTGAAAGGAAAAAGTCAGGAAGACATTTGGTCTATTGAAATGCAGGTGAAATCAAAGTATTATTTTGCACAGTGGGTACCTTAAATTATGGCACTATTTGCTTCTCAACACTGATAATATGAATAAATTCAAGAAGTGGTTTTATCACTGACTCATTGAGTTTGGAGGCTCAGCAGAGCTCCTATGGCCCAGAGCTTCTAAAGATTTCTTGACAGGTACTGACCTAGGCTCCATGTAAACATTTCCAGTGTCAGACATTGATATCTAACACAGAGAGGACTTGGGAATTGCTGCCTGACCTATAGCAGATCACTTCCCTCTCTGAGCAGTTTTGGGAGGGTCTGCATGGACAAGGTTTGACCTCACAGCAGAAGCATATTCTTGTTCCTCCTCCTCCACTGGCAGCAAGACTGAGCCCCAACCTTGCTTTGTTCCTTTGAAATCTATAGTTAGAGTCAGTTGCCAAGAGCATCTTCTGTTTGCGCTGCCCATCACATGGTAAAGACTCTTCCGATTCATTTCTGACCTTGGGTATATCCAGTCTCTGCTCTCTTGCTCTCTACCCTTGGCTTTGAGACCAGCTCTGTCTTCCTCGGTTCCTAACTTTGGTCTCTATCATTTCTCAGGCAGTATGTTGGCTGTATAGGTGCAGACATCCCCAAGGAGCTCTCCCTGGTCTAGAGCATGAATAAGTGCTGATTCTAAATTAGGTTATTAGATATGTAATCTTCATGATTCCAGATAGGAAGGTCTCAGGTGCATTTTCAAAGGAGGAGAATGAGTTCAGTATTTCTAGCAGTTACATAAGGCACATTGAAGCAGTTTGGATATTTAAAAACTGACCTGTGCTCCCATCATCATCTATTCTGTCACTATGGAATGAAAACTTCTGGGAGTTTTTGTGGCTTAAAAAGTAGATTTCCCCCACTTTTTCTTAATTTCTTGATATAGTCAAGAAGACCACAGCATTGGCGTGGACTGAATTCTTTGTATAAGACTACCCTGGAAATTAGCACTAATTCAGGAAACTTACAGAAAAAGCTTATATATTTAATAGCCCAATTTTGCCAATGTGAAAAATTTTGACGTTCTGAACATCCAGTCTTGCTGAAAAAAATTCTGAATCTTTGCCAACTTTTCCTTCAAATGTGTAACCCCTTCCTTGGGTCTTTGACAATACTCAGAAAATACATACAAAGTCTCTACTTTTGCTTGTGATTGACATGGTGCATGATTCTGTGAAGTTCATCACCACCTGAAGTTACTCTTAAAATATTGAAATTTTGTCTTCAGGGAATGAAATCTAGGACATGACAAATATGTCTGCTAATTAAAAAAAGGGGGAGGAGGCATAGCAAAGCTGTACATTTCGAGTTTAGGCATTCCTGAATATTTTAGGATTCATCATTTAATTCCAAATGTTTAGGGCTACATTCTTTCCAACCAAAGCTAGAAATAGATGTGTATTCTGATCTCTTTCTCTGAAGCAGCTACAGATATTTCGACTTACTAGGGAATGATAATTACCCGAGATTGGTGTAATTGAGCAGGGCCTTCTTAAGTAAGATATTGCAAAAATGATTCCATCCTACAGCAAGAGTAACCACAAAGACATATACATATTGGGAAAATAATTTAGATGCAGCACAGAAAAATATTCTGTAAGTGATTGTTGAAAATCAGATTTATCTAAATTCTAAAGCCATTTAGGGTAAAGATGGGTTGCCCTAAATCTCTTTTGGAAAAGGCAACAGAAAGCATATAAATCTCTTTTGGGCATGTGTGATTTGATTTATACTTAAGTATGTAGAGCTGTACTATATAGTGCATAATAAATGCTATTTTTTTGCATCTACTGTGTTCTACTTATGACATAACACAATATTCTGCCTTTTCCTTTGTGGATATAAGTGGGAATTGTTTTAATTGCCAGTGATTTTGGCTTAAGGAAGTGTGAGAAACCACAGAATGAGAGACTAATAAATTTATCCAAGAATGTAAATCACAGGACCCAAGGGATGTGTCTGAGCTCCAACTTAAACATGTAGTCCACACACCAGGAAGAGAAGAGCATGATTTAGTGGCTAATTCCTTCTGTGGGTCTCAGCTTCTATGTCCCCCTTCTAGGGCTCCTCCCTTGACACCCAGAGTTACTTAGGACCTCCCCTTTATGTGCTCACAGACATCCCTCTGTTTTTTCCTGTCATAAAGATTGCCCCATTTCTTGTGGTTGTGGGTCTTCACTCCCAGACCTCAGGTGACATAGAGGCAGGGCCTCTATCCTTTGCGTTCACTATATCCTAGGAGATGAGTATCCCATCAACCCAACGCCTAGTTTGTAGAGATATTCAATGAACAGAAAATGAATGAATGACCCCCAAAAATAGAGTGGGCAAAGGATAATCTGGGTCTCCAAATGAAATTGTAAGTAAAATTTAAATTCTAGATACCCTTACTTGCAAAATAAACTTATTGCCATAGTGTGGGGCATCTTTCTGTAAACTTCCTTATTTTATGAAGAAATGCTTGCTTAGAATCTACTTATGGGTAGTTAGTTCAATTAACCACACACACACACACACACACACACACACACACACACACACACACACACACATCTGTTTAGTGTCTGTAATGTACTGGGCACACAGTGATATATATGAGATGATCCTGCCTTCAAGGAACTTACTATCTGGTGGGGGAAAGAGGCTTACACATTAATAAGCATAATAAATAGCGTATCTACTTAAGGGCTGTAGGGCATGAGAAGTATAATCAAGTTTTATTATTTAGGAGGAGGTAGGATTCAGGGAGGCTCCAGCGAAGAGGTGGTGTTGAACTGGGCCTTGAAGGATGAACACCATTCTGCAGGGAGAAGAGTGGAAGAGCCCTTCTTGGCAGAGGGACCCCAAGAGGGAAAAGCCTCTTCAATGGGGAAGAGAAGCAGATGTTCCCAGTTCATGGAAGTGTCTTTGCTTCAACTGTGACTTTGGTAAAGTCACATAATTTCCCTACAAATTGATCTCAAATTAGGAAAATACTGCCACCCCCCATGATCTTTGAAAAGATTTAATAAAGCTTAGTGAGTTAATATATTGCTGGGGCACTTGGAGCTGGAAGTTCTTCATGAGTAGAAATATCACCATGGGGACAGATGGCATCATAGGGTGTCTAAAGTGCACTTTTTTTGGAAATCAAGTTCTTACCCCTGTGAGGTAAATTACCTTTCCTGGGAGCCATCTGGTTACCTTAAAGATCCAATTTACCCCATGGGGCACCAATGAGGGGTGCCATTTACTCCTCTGATGATTAGACTCCAGGGACATAATAGGAATTGACTTTCACCTTTTCATCTTAAGCCTCCAATAACCTCAATGGCTTCTCCTAGTCTCCTGCAAGCAGCAAAGATGTCAGCGGTCCCTCTTTTTAGATGGGAGAGGAACAAACTTGTAAAATGGCAGGATGGCCATTCTGAGCAAGGAAGCAATGAGATTCCAAAGCAGCACTATCCAAAAGAAATATCAGGTGAGCCACAAGTGCAAGTTACACATGTAATTTTAAATTTTGTAGTAAGGACATTAAAAGAAAGGTGAAGCACATTTTAATGATACACTCTGTTTCACCCAACCTGTTCAAAATGTTGTTTCAACATATAATGGATATGAAAAAATAGGATGAGATATTTTGCACTTATTTTTGGACTAAGCCTTTTAAAATCTAGTATGCATTTTGCACTTCCAGCATCTCCATTCAGTCTATAGACATCTCCAAGTGCTCAGCAGCTGCCTCAGGGGCTGCTTCGTCATATGTGACTGTGGCTGCCATATTGGATGACAGCTCTCAAAATCTGGGTTTCACACTTACAGTGCATCTCAAGTGTTCAATAGCTTTGCCTGACTTGTGGCTACCTTGTTGAGTACAGGTCTGAGGTCCCTCCTGAGCTCCTCAGGAGTGAGGGCCAGTGGTGTGAGGGGCTGAGTTGTTTGAATGAGTTGAAGGTAGACTATTGGCTTAACATCAGAGCATCCAGCATATCCTTCTTAATTATTTGGGTAGATTGAACTTCAACAGCACTCATTTTCATCCTTTTTCTTTAATGCCATTCTCCTGCCCTCCACTGCCTCCCACTAACTGCATGAAGTGCCCCAAGAAAGAACGGAATTGAAATTAGGTTACATTTGAAGTCTGGTTGGGATCCAGCCTAACTCTAGAATTGTTCCATATATATGAATGGGAACATGTTGCATTCAGTTTTGTAACATCTGCTGATTTTTTTGTCTACATGGGAGATTTTTTTTTTTAGGTTACATTTATTTATTTTACTGAAGTATAACAATCATCCAGAAAGGTATACAAATCATATACAAACAGTTTGATGATTTTCTGTCAAGATACTTATGTAACAAACCACCAGACATTTTTTAAAAAGAAAATTATCTTAAAATGTTTTCTTAGATCCCATTCTTTTCACAAGACTCACTCTCTTGAAAATTAATTGTATCACATCTTTGCTATCTATATAGGGTTTACAGGGTACCAAAGAGTAGAGTCTCTTATTGGCTTACTGTAATTTTGAGATTATAAATTGCATATTGGCTCCGGAAACGAGCATGCATTTTAAATACAAACACTGTCAAAAAGTTCATACAAAAGAAATTAAGTTCAAGGCCGCTCAACATTGGTCCACCTTTTTATGTTAAGTCCAGCCTCACCTGCAGGTGGCTAGATACCGCCTTTCACCAAGACCACCAGATGGCAGTGTTGTCCAATTTTTCACTCTTCCACCCTACAGTCTTTCCCAGAAAATAAAATTGTAGATTGTTCCCTTGCATATAAAACTGACAACCCTGTTATTTTAAACTTGAAACTGACAGGCTGTTATTTTAATGAGGTCTTCCAGAGCCAAGGTTAACCAAAGCTTTATTTCCCTACAAAACGTTAAGGCCATAGTTCTAAAAGGGGCTGTGAAATTTTATGTTATTGATGCTTTCTCTGACTGTATAAGTTTTAAGATATTTTTGACAAGTAAAGCTACATGGAAAATATAGACATGTTTTTATAAATATAATCAAATTCTGCATTAAAATTGGTTCAAATTTCTCCCAATAATTCCTTTAGCCCTATTATTTTCTGAAAAAATAAAATATTTTCCCACAGTTATCTATTTCTGCCTATTTTGAAGCAAAAGTAAGTATTTGTAGCACTTTGACTTTCTGGCTTAATGAGTCAAAGGAGAGTTTAAAACTATTATAATCCCATTAATATTCCAAAATGAAATCAAGTGTAGTAGCATTTGATTCTTTATTTCTGTGAAAAAAAGCTTAAATCCAGAACAGTAACACTTAGTTTTAAAGGATTTTTCTTTTTATAATAGGTACTTCTACAATGTGTGATGATTAATGGCATTATAATTTATTTCCTTTCCATTGAAATGCCTTTTTATGTTGATCAAGAAAGTATTTAAAGTCAGTCTAACTGTGCAAATATTAAAAACAGCAACCATCTTTCTCAAGTGATTTTGTTAACATTTTTGCACTTTTTTACCTGCTCTATAAAATAATATATTTAAATATATTTTTATTAATTTCAGAGAGGAAGGCAGAGGGAGAGAGGGATAGAAACATCAATGATGAGAGAGTATCATTGATTGGCTGCCTCCTGCACCCGCCACACTGGGATCAAGCCCACAACCTGGGCATGTGCTCTGACCGGGAATCGAACCCTGACCTCCTGGTTCATAGGTCGACGCTCAACCACTGATCCATGCCTGTCGGGCCAAAATAATTTTTACCATGTGACAAATCTTCCTGTCTGAAGTTATGAACATAGACCCCCCCAAATACAGAGTTGAGACTGGACGAATATTATCATCAGTGACTCTTATGATTGGCCAAAGGCCTGTCTACAAAGAGACTTAAACTCAGGAAGAGCCTTGATTTCTAAAAATGGGCCTCAAATAAATGAATTTATGTCAGTTATTATTCATGGGTGGCAACAGCAATTCAACTCACAAACATTTAACGCAAGCCTGCTATGTTTAAAGGACTGCACATTGTAGATAAGGCACACACACCCAATAAGAAACGTTCTGTGGCCTCAGGATGAGCTATATAATTTGTGGACAAGCACAAAATATAAGCCTAGGTCTCCCTGTTAAAAGACTGTTAAGAATTCCAACGCAGCCACAACAAGGCATTAAATCTAATGGGCTCATCAAAACCTGAGCCCCGTGCAACTGCACAGGTGGTACGTTCACGAAACTGGCCTTGTTGGTCCTTACAGAGCTATAATCTAGCTGGGTTTTACTGACATATGCAACCAGGAGATGAGACAGATACTGACAGTAATCCAACAGTGGTGGCTGCCATACTTATTAGACACTCCGCAGTAATATCTATATTACTTCCGATTTGCATAGGGATATTGAAAAGTAGTTTATCGGTGCTTTCACTTTACAGACAAGATGACCGAGAATGGCGGCTCCAGTGTGACCTTCCCTTTAGGGAGATGCCATTAAGTGCTCACTGTGTGGCAGACACCACATTGAACCCATCACTCCTTGTTTAATCCTCACAACCCCACTTGAGCAGTGAGGACACTGAGGCCATGAGGGGTTAACCACATAGTACAAGCAGTGAGGCCTGGTTTTGAACCTTGACGGTTGGATCTGGACCCTGCAGTTCCAAATTTACCATCACAGCAGAGCCGGCGAGCTGGAAAGTTTCAGTACGTTCTAAAAGCAGTGTGGCCTGTTGGTAGGTCTCACTCATATCCAAAAGGATGGAAAGCATATTGCGGGAAAGGCCACAGTGCTCTGGAAACTTTATCGCCCCCCTCCAAAATTATTCTAGATCTTCTCCAACACCATTATGATTCTTGCTGCCCATGAAACAATTCCCTAATTACCAATTTTTTTCTAACACCACCATGGTTAGAGCAGCCCTCCAAACAAATACAAAGCTACAGATTGTGCAGTCTAACCCTTTAGATTACCCTAGGACCGTGGTCAGCAAACTGCGGCTCGCGAGCCACATGCAGCTCTTTTGCCCCTTGAGTGTTCTAACGCCACTTCTTCAAAATAGACTCGCCCAGGCCGAAAACCGACTTCTGTGCATGGGCCATGAAGTTTCAATCGCACTGTATGTGCGCGCCCGCACGTGGTATTTTGTGGAAGAGCCACACTCAAGGGGCCAAAGAGCCGCATGTGGCTCATGAGCCACGGTTTGCCGACCACTGCCCTAGGAGGTCTAAAGACAGAAGAAGAGCCAAATTTTGCCTAATTAGTCTTCTTTATGCACAGCCCAGTAGGTTATATTGTCCTCAAATCTATCTATCTATCTATCTATCTATCTATCTATCTATCTATCTATGTATCAAGCCATCTACCCATCTTAACTATCAGCAGAAATAATAATTTTCATGTGGTGCTAAGAACGTCCTAGATGCACCATAACATCTAGGCCATTTCTACAACATGCAAGTGTGGGGGGGAAAAAGAAAGCCCCCCCAAACTTTTTCTGGGTTTAAAATGGGAAAAGTGTACCTGCTCTGAAGTTTTTATTCATCCTCTGGGTTTCCGTGATAAAGGGAGAATTTCCCTATAGGGCTCCACACACAGGTAGGAAATCCAGCCCTACCTATTGAATGGTCTGCATCTAACACAAGTGCATTAGAAATCCTCTCCTCGAGACAATTTCTCTTATGAAATGGAAAGTAGAAAAGAAAACAAAATTTTCACCACCCTGCCACAGGAACCCATGGGGACTTGAGAGAGTTTTGCCTTTTTCTATTATACTGTACTTGGGAATAAGGTTGAGAAGCCAGGCAGTAAATCTGATTCCACCAAATCCAAATGCTCAGAGAAATCGTCTTTTTATTGCAGATGAGTATAAAAAACAGAACTAGAAGCGCACTAGAATCTTAAAGATAAAATGCCAGGGGCTGTCTGTTAATAGATTTGTCGCTAAGCAGTGGTACTTAGAGAATAACCTTCATCTCTTCAAAAATAGACCTCAGCCAAAGGAGCTCCAAAGGTAAATAATTATGCTGGTGATTATCATTAGCCTCGGGTTGCTTTCTGTTTCTTCTTTGAAGAGATCTGTTTTATTTCTGTGTGCATGTGTGCGTGTGTTGGGGGGGGAGGTCACACACAAACCACTATCACTGAGGCTTCTGAGAGAGAGAGAGAGAGAGAGAGAGAGAGAGCAGTGTGAGTCTTTGCTAACAGAGATTAAACCTCACCACACAAGTTTCTCACCTGAATGAATAAGTGTAAGAGTCACCAATTTAATTTTTTCATTTTTCTCAATAGAAGCTATTTCTGAATGTTTGTGATATGCCACAGTGATCCAGAAATTACAAATTCTGACATGCTTTATTCTCTTCTTTTTACTACAATAAAGAGAGAGTTAAATAGCTTTTTAAAAATAGTTTTCACTTCCTTACTTCTTCAAATTATTTCCTATGTAGAAAACCAAGTTTATTCCTCAAGCCAAATTGAGTATCTTTTACAATTTTAATGTACCTTTTACACAAAATTTTAAAAGGCTCAGGCCATTTTTATTTCTTTTTCCTTTTTGAGTGGGTGGGGTTTTTAAGGGTTTCCCCAATGACAATTGAAATTGGGGTGTTATGTCAGCACCTGAATGAGGTGTGTCACCAAGTTCCCCTTTTCCATTATTTACATGGTGGAAAGGGAAGTACAAACTTCAAAGGGGTGAGGACTTATACACAGACCTTGATTTTACTTCTATTGGTCTGAAGAGAGGACCTTTTAAGAAGAAGCTGAGGAGCCTGCTCACTTTTGCTTGGTAGTACTTTCTCCCCTTTTTTGAACAATCTTTTCTGAAGACAGAGCCATACGAAACAGGCTCACCTAAAATTTAATTAAAAGAGAAGTTTAGGAAAAGATAATGAATACTTTATGAATTTATGGCAACTCCTTTGTGGTAATTAAAAGGAAGAGAGCTTTTACCTGATCAAAAATTGCCGGGCTGGTGTGGCTCAGTGGTTGAGTGTCAACATATAAACCAGGAGGTCACGGTCGATTCCCTGTCAGGGCACATGCTCGGATTGTGGCTTGATCTCCAAAAGGGGGTATGCAGGAGGCAGACATTCAATGATTCTCTCTCATCATTGATATTTCTATCTCTCTCTCCCTCTCCCTTCCTCTCTGAAATCAATAAAAATATACCTTAAGAATGGTTAGGGCGTATGTGGTTCTGGGGTCACCTATACTCAAGTGCTTACTCAAAGTGCTGTGAGTACAAACTCAGTCCTTAGAGCCAAGCAGCGCCTTCTTATCTGGAGGAAACTAGAAAACTGAGACCCACAGCTCAACGCTTAATGGAGTATCCATGTGATATCTTCAGGACTTTAAGTGTGTTTTCATTCTCTGAAAGATCTTTTAATTTAAGCTGGCTTTTTATTTCTACTCTTTCACTTCTTCTACGACTGTAAGTCAGGGTCCAATGAATCTTATTGCATAATGAAAATGTATGTATTTACCTTTTTTTAAATCAGTTTATCTAGTTTTTGCATATGTAGTACGACTGACATAACTCAATTCATGGTCCTGTCTCTTAAAGGGCTAGGGCAAGGCTGTCTTGCTGCACTATCTATGCGTTCAGTCAGCAAACATGTATTAAGGACTTTCTCTGTGTAAGGTGCTCCATTAGGTACTCGGCTACAATGACAAAAAGGACATTGTCCCTCCCTTCAAGGAGCTTTTCCTTCTGGGGTGGACTAGACATCAAAACAAATGATAAGACAATGTGATATCGGCACTGACAGGATGTCAGCATTGACAAGAATTGAGTGGAGAGTGATAGAAGCTTGAGTGTTGAGAGTCTCGTTGTGGGTATTCCAAGAGGAGAAACCAGTGACTCAAAGGTGATTACACTGAGAGCAAAGGGAAAAAGGTAAAACAACAGAAGGAGGATTAAATCAGGACCAACCCAAGGGCATGAGCACTTAACCAGAAAACCAGTGGATTCTAGGGAGGGTCCAAGAAATGAGAGGGTCCTGAATATGCAATTGGTTGGGTATACACAGTTGACTGAGAGTGCTGCAGGTGCCTGTAACTACAGGGCTAGTCACATGTGTGTTCACACTGTCTTGAAGGTGATGCATGCTGATTCTGATGGTGAGCATTGCTAGAGAAGTATCAGATGGCAGAGAGGTACAGAGGGAAGGTCTTGGGTCTGCCAGGAACATGGGGTATAGCGAGGGTTCATACGGAGCTGGATCTTGAAGAATGAGCTGGCGTGTGTTGGTAGAATGAGGCAGGCCAGGCCTCCCAATCAGATGGAACAATTCCATGTTCAAAGGCTCATGTGCATCAAGCTGACTCACATTCAGGAAAGTAGTTTGGTGTAACTTTGGAAGATAAAGTGCATATGTTGGAGAGGCAGGATTTGAGGCCAGATAAGTGGGCAGATTGCAGCAGATCTTACAGGGTATTAGAGTCTACCTTGAGCAGCTTAGCCTTCATTCTTGAGGATCACATGAAGGTCAGTAGGTGGAGAGGCCAGAAGATATGGCACCTGGAAAGCGAGGCTGGAGTGGACAACGGTTGGGACTGATGACAAGGGGCAGATGGCCTGTACCTTATTTGTTCACACCTGTCATGATTATTAACTGACGACTCCATGACACATTTTCCAGCTTTAATTAGACTCTCCTTACAGAGTCCCTTTCCCTCTCCATTTGCTCCCTACCAGCTCAGGCCTCCGCCATGCTACCTGCAGAAAGGACCTTCCCCCACTGGGAGAGGCATCTCTTCCTCTCTGACTATTCACAGCTTCTTCATCATTTAAGGCAGAGATCATGCAGATAAAGTAAATCAGAGAAGCAGGCTGAAGCTGTTCATTCATTCATTCATTTGATCATTCATTCATTCACTTATTCTTCCATTGATCAAACATCTACTATGTTCCTGGCTCTGACTTAGGTACAAGGTATAAAGTTATGAGAAAAAAAAAAGGGGGGCCAAATCCCTTCCTTCATGGACCATACATTTTCACTAGAGGGCTCTACCAATAAACAGATAAACCAGTAACATATAATATATTAGAAAAAGCTAAGTGCTAAGGAGAAAAATAAAGTGGGGAAAGGGATTGGAAGTCTGCATGGAAGTGGGTGAGGGGATTAGTTGTGGTTTCAGATAGAATGCTCATGGAAGGTGTTGCTGAGAAAGAGGTAGTTGATAACATAAGGGGGTAATTTATCGCAGGTAATGGTATTTTGATAGACATTTGGATTAATATTAATTAATTTAATATTTAGAATAGAAATATTCATTTTCACAAGATATTTGAAATTCACAAAAATTTCACTTTCACAAGATATTTTCTCAAATTTCACTTAAAACATGAATCTTTCTTCAACTACTTTTCACTTTTCCACTTTGTATATCGTATGTGTATGGCCTACTATTTCTCTAGCATAACAAAGCAATATAACAAAGCATGGAAATAAAAGGTGATTGATACATGACCTTAACTGGGGAGACAGTTGATATAGGATGAAACATGGGACAAATTGTGGAGACAAACCCCAAGAAAGTAAGGAGCCAAAGGCATCATGCCACATAGACGGAGGGCCCAGAGAGGGTCAGAAATATATGGATTTGAATGTAGAATCTCTTGATTTTTAAATTCTCTCTACACCTCCTTTCTTTTCATCACCATCATAATCTCCATCATATCCCCATCACCATCATCATCGTCATCATCATGTAGGCTGAATGGAACACATTTGCAACTGGATTTACCTTGAAGGATGACTGCTTGCAACCTGTTTTACCACCATGTTCAAGAGAGCAGTCTGCCCTTCCTGGATGATGCCAATTCATTCCACTTTCTACATTCTTTACATTTTGTGCTCATTTACTTATTTATTCATTCATCATTCAGCCAGAGCTTATTGACTACCAGGTGCTGTAGACATAAACATGCTCATGATTAAAACACCTTCCAGAATCTTCAATTAAATTCTTTTGCTGTTATTTGTACTATACACAGAATAGGAAAGCTTTGGAACTAAAAGACACTAGAGTCAAATTTATTTTGATCATCTTATCCCACAAATGAGTACTTTATTTTATTAGTATCTCATTCATTTGGCTTGTTTAGTGTTTCATTTGGAGATGTGTTGCTTCTATAAAACATGATTATGCTCCTGGTAAAAACAATACCTTGCATATTTTTGTACCTTTTTGGCAGTTAGCTAAGTTTTGAACACATGCTAGATGCTCAATAAATAGCTTTTTTCCCCCCAGTTGACTGTTGAATTTTTTTTTTTTAATTGCGAGGGAGCCTTACAATTAAAAAAAAATCTTACATAAAGCCTGATGTAAAGTCCATCAAACTTGCTCATTCCTTGGAGGGCAAAAATGAACAGATGACCATGTGGGGGAAAAACAGGCTTTTGAATACATTATTCTGTACAAGATGCTTTATAAGCCAAGTATATGGGAGAGAAAATTATCGTTGCCATGATGTTGCAGAAAACCAGTATATTGCCCTTAAAAAGCACATATTGCCATGGGTGAAAATTCAGTTGCTCTTCATGCACATTATTATATTCCCACAGTGTTGGGGCAGTTAGAAAAAAAGAAAGTCTATTTTATGTTATTTGGATCACTGGATCAATTACAGGAGCTACAGAAAGGTCTGAATCCCACTTTCTGGAAGGGTAACCAAGCTGACATATTGGTTACCTCTTTCTTTCCACAATATTTTAATTCTTGAAGCAAAAATTGCAGAGCTAAAGCTTTAGTTCCATAATTTAGTAAACATTCATTAACAGTCCAGTAAATTTAATTAGTTCTGTCAGGTGACTGGCTGAATTTTCAGCCGTTGAAGCTTCCCAGAATTGTAATTTTCAGTACGTGCGACGACTATTCCAATTCGAGGGAGTAAGTGCTAGTTTACTGAATCTGAAATGGTGCCATTGAAAGCAGATATATATGTTCCTCGCACACCCTGCCTCCCCTTCTCCCCCCTTTAAGGAAAGTGTTAATTAGCGGAGAGGCCTACTTACACTGAACAAACAGTCTTTCTGCTGACCTAGATCTAGATTGTTTTATTTTCTCTCCCAAATCCCCAAGTGAGGCTCAGCATCTCATTTTCATGAGGATCTGGGGATGAGGGAGGATGAAGCAATCTCACATTACATCAAACAGTCATGTTTTGTTAATCATTAAATCCCCCCCCCCCCCAAAAAAAAAAAAAGGTTTTGGATGAAATGATGAAAAGCGTTTTCAGGAAACGAATGCAAACCCATTTTGGCTTATCAGCGGCTTCTGAGCTCTAATGCCGGCACGGCACATTCCCATTGCTGGTGGTTCAGCTTTGTGATGGAAGGGAACTCAGAGACAAATCTGTGTCCACCTCCTCTTCTCTCCTGGTAACTGTAGCTACTTCTTTTCTCTCCTTCTCACTGAGGAAGGAAGGGGATCTGTCCCTGACCCACACGCTGTGAAATTCTCTTTGACAGCATGTTGCAGAGACTTCTCTTGAGCTGTAGACTGCTAGAGCTAGAGAAAACAATTTCCATTTCCTTCCACTAGGGGTCAACCCATCTTACAGATACAGTGCCTAAAAGTCTCTGGTAGCTACTTTTGGCACCTCTGGTATTTCTAGACATTTCTAAGTTCAGGTTGATGCCTCAGTAGCTTAGCCACTTGAGGACTGCTCCACCACAGGACAATAAAGATTCAGTTCATAACTGGTCTAGCCTGGGCTTAAGGGCTCTCTCAGCTGGGTCTTGGAAGAAAGCAGACAGCACAACTGAACTTGGGTAATCTGAGGATGCTTCAAAAGGGACTGGATATAAAGGTGAGAGCAGAGTGTTGGCCAATGGTAAGAAATAGTGCAGAATCCGAGGTAGGTAACTGTGGGGGCCAAGTTACCACCCCCAGGCCTAAAGGACTGAAGTATGGGCATAAGAGAGAGCTGTGGGAAAGGCCAGCTGAGGGGGATTGGGACCTTTAGTTGAGGCGTTCAGCCATTCTGCAGCAGCCCCACAGGGAGGAAGCCCCAGCAACCCCACAGGGAATGAATATCAGTCTCACTTTCCTCACAGAGCTCCTGCCTCTTGTTGGCCAAACCTAACTGGAGCCTGGAGACAAGGCAGCCAATGGAGCAGGTCCATATCATCAGCCTTCCCTAGCCAGAGCAGGCTGAAAAAAGGGGAGCCTGGATGTGTAGGGGCACAGAGGAGACATCCAGCCACTGGTGCTGTAACCCTTGAGGTGGAGGGTGAGCCAGGGAGCCTAAGGAAAGCTAGATCCCATTCTTGCTAGCTCCATACTCAGGGTGCGGCCCTCCTCAGCTATTCAAATCCAGCTCAGCCAAGTTCAAGCATTCTGGTTGATCTCAGTTCACATCATTTTCTCTGTGCCTCGCTGCTTTATGCGTGAGGCAAAGACATGCCTCACTCTGGGAGCTCCTCTAATGCAGCCGGAGGGTTGGATAAGCCTCTGGAAAAGATTTCCAGAGCCTCAAACTGCTAAAGTGAGACCCTGGTTTCCTGCCTCATTGTTTTGTTTTCTTCCCTCTCCTTTCCTTGCCCTGTGTTCTCTATTTCTAAGCCTTCCTGATTCATGTGGTTTAATTGCCAGTCTGCTCTTGCCTCCTTGATATTATCTGGACTGTTCCTGAGACATCAAACCCATGCTGACTCAAATCCATGAGGGAAATTCAGGAGGACATGCTACAGGATTTGATTCCCTCAAGTAATAGCCTCTTTCTGTTTCATGTCTAGTTAATTTGTGTCAACGCAAGACAGAAGGAGTAAGGGTGGTGGGCTAGGGTCACAGAAGAGAGACCTGACCCATGACATTGCCTCAGATTGCATTCCTTCAGAGCCCTTGGTCATTAGGCAGATAGTCCCACTCAAGGCAGAGGGGAGGGGAAAACATTTAAATGGGTGGCTAAGCAAATGCCCAGGAACTGGGGGAATTAAGTGTCAGCTCTCCTGTACTTCCTGAACTCTGAAAGCAATACCAAAAGGAATCCTAAATGATTAGAATTTCACTTAGTTTACGAGGAAAAAGAAGTAGGTTTTTTCAGGGAAAGATGTGGTTGAGTGAATCTGAGCTGCAATCAGAGACCCAGATGTGTCGTCTTATCTCTCTGGAGCTTTCCATTATTTATGTTCTTTCTTATAGCTTTAGTTTTCCACAAAAGGCTCTGGTGCACCAGGAAACCAGTCTATTTCAGTATCAGAATGGAGTAGGGATGGCTTTATAAATGCTCACTTCATGGGGACTCACTCTAGCCGTCGTTCGCTTCCAGAAATTCGCATTAGGCCAGAGGAGCGTTTAGAGACATCACTGTGGTTCTCTGTCCCCAGATGGTGTTTTTCCTAGGCGTGGGGAAAAGTTGACACACACACATATATATATACTCTTTCCCATGATTTTTAATTTTTACTGGAATCCCCTCTCCTTAGTTTATTTTGGCTTTGACTGGATGCTGCTAACCTTTTCATTTAGGATTCCTTTTGGTATTGCTTTCAGAGTTCAGGAAGTACAGGAGAGCTGACACTTAATTCCCCCAGGTCCTGGCCATTTGCTTAGCCACCCATTGAAATGTTTTCCTCTCCCCTCTGCAGAAATTAATTTTTAAAAATCAGAGTCTACCAATTTCAGAGACACAGGCAAGGGTCAGCTCTGGCCAACTTGAGAAGGTCATATTTGTTGGTGGAGAGCTTCCTGCACTCCCCGCTTCCTTCTCTGTGCCTCTCTCTCCTTCCCACTCACCTTTTACTGAGAGATCAAATATCTCCTCTGGCTTCCCAGAACTGCCTGCAGTGATGCCTCAATGCAGCTTGTGTGCCCCAACCTTCCTTCCCAGGCTCTTATCTTCCACAAAAGGGAATTGCTTTTCATTCTGTTCATAGCTGGAGGATTAATGGTTTACTTCTTCCAGGTAGCATATATGTAATATACTAGTATAAATGTAATATATATATCTCACAATTTGTTTTTTAAAGATATTTTAAATTGAATTTTAGAGAGAGAGGAAGGGAGAGGGAGAGAGAAACACCAATGTGAGAGCAAAACATTGATCGGCTGCCTCTTGCACACCCCCTACTGGGGATGGAGCCGGCAACCTGGACATGAGCTCTGACAGGGAATTCAATTGGAAAGTTTTCTGTGCATGGGACGATGCCCAACCAACTGAGCCACACCATCCAGTGCTCACACAATTATTTTAATAGTGCCTTCTGGAGATAAATCTATAATTCAAAGGAGAATTCTGTTGGCTCACAGTGGGAACCACAATAACAATGTTTGGGGTCAGATAAATTCCATCCAAATCGTCCCATTTGCTGTGGCTTCTGTTTTATCTATTCCTAAGTCTGGGCCTGGAATTGAGCTCTCCCCTAGTACAATGGTTCTCACCTTTGACTGTATATCGGAATTATCTGGGTAGTTTAAAAAAAATATTGATGCCTGGATCTGAACCACAGAGATATGATAAAATTAGTCTGCCTGGGGCATATCTTAAATATTGGGATTTTTTTCAAAGCTATACAGGTAATTCTAACATGTGGCCAAGGTTGAAAAACACTGTGTCAGCAATAGGCCCTGAAGGAGGAGACTGACAGGTACACAGATCAGGCTCAATCATCAGCTCATAGGAGAGTGGAAAGATAGCATATTTCAAAGATGCTGAAGAGAAAATGCTTACCAATCTTTGTGTGTGTGCATTTTCCAAGTTTAGGGCTTGGTGTTTGATAATGAGGACACAAAAAAGTATAATTTCACCAACAAATTCAAATTGTTGAGACACTTCCTGTCTTGGGTATCAGAGAATGTTATTAGGCACAGGGTGGGCTACATATATATACTTTAAAAGAACATATTCATATTGATTTCAGAGAGGAAGAGAGAGATAGAAACATCAATGATGAGATAGAATCATTGACTGGCTGCCTCCTGCATGCCTTCCACTGGGGACTGAGTCTGCAACCTGGGCATGTGCTCTGACCGGGAATCGAATCATGACCTCCTGGGTCATAGGTCGAAGCTCAACCATGAGCCATGCCTGCCGGGCTAGATAAATATAATCTTAAAATCTAGTGGAGGTAAAGAAAGACATATGTACAAGTAATACTCCCCCAAGACTGTGTGACAAATATTGTGTGACACAGGTATAAATTAAGTCCCATGGAAGTGCTTACTTATGACCAAGGAAGGTTTCTTGGATGAGGTTGCCTTTGAAATAAACCATGAAGTAGTATCATATTTTGACAGTAAGAGAGCTAGGTGAAAATCCTTCTAGGCTGAGTGAGGACAAGGAGTCTTCAAGAAGCCGGGCCTTTTGGAGACCAGTACACATTTGCTCTGGCACAAGTAGAGGTAGAGGTCAGTGTCTGGGGAGAGGAGGCTGGTACAGTTAGTAGAGAGTAGACTACAGGGGTGTTAAACAATGCTGTGAAGTTGGGGTTTCATTTTATTGGCAATGTGACTTCATCTATCTTTGTGAGTTAGTAAGTGCAATGGTCAGATGGATGTCTCAGGAAAATGACAAATCCAGGGTTCATGTGAAGATGAGTTGGAGATGAAGAGGCTGAAATCAGAAGGATCAGTCAGGGGTGGGGAGACACGTGCCATTATCAGAGCTGAGGGCATGAGAACATATCTAGGGTAGTGGTGAAAGGAACAGAAAGAAGAGGAGTACTGTGTATGAGATGCCTTTCAGTGGTAGAACAGACAGAACTTTATAGTAAGTTGGATGATATGGGTGGAGAGTTAGAAGGAAGAATCAAAGATAACCTGGGTGACTGAGCCTCCAGGAAGGCAATCCTTTAAGCTGTGGGTGGCTGAGGCTCTGCAAGGTTCCACAGCCCTTCAGGCAGGCACCCTGAGGACCCATGTCTGCTCCATTCACCTCCATATTTCTTGTGCCTGGCCCATAGTAGGCACATATATATCTTGAATAACCAAGTATTTCTTGAATAAATAAATACAATTATCAGAGAATGAAGTCTAGTTGGCTAAGCAAGTTTTCAGAAGGGGGAGGGAGGGTTTTTCCCATGTTGAACTTGGAGTTCCAATAAGGCAGTGGAAAGTTGGAATTGCAGATCTGAGGTGTAAGAGAATGGCTAACAGTAGACATGTAGAGATTGTCCTAGAAGGGACATCTTATTGGGAATTCTGGATATGTACATAAAAAAGTAGCTAAAGGTAAAATTAGCACAGGCTGGATGCCAGACGGCTGGTCCAGACACTCTGTGCTATAAGAATTCAGAGGAGGAAGCCTTTGTGATGTCTAAGTCCTATCCTAGACTATTTTAAGAAATAGCAACCAAAGCAGGGTTTTAAAGCATGAATATACACTAAGTGGCCAGATTATTATGATCTCTGAATGCATAATAATCTGGCCACTCAGTGTATATCCTATATAATAAAAGGCTAATATGCAAATTGTCCCCTCGACCAGGAGTTCGACCATCAGGCAGGCCGGCCTACCGCCCATGTCCCCTCCCCCTGGCCAGGCTGGCTGGACCCCACCCATGCACGAATTCATGCACCGGGCCTCTAATATATACATACACACACACACTGAGTGGCCAGATTATTATGCGTTCAGAGATCATAATAATCTGGCCACTCAGTGTATAGATCCTAGGGGTAAAGAAAGGGAAGATATTCTAGCTTGAAAGAAGACTATGAACAAAGCTATTATTCATAGGATACATGGGGCATTTTCTAAATCCTTGGTACTCCATGGAACTAGCAGCATAGACCTCATCTGGCAGCTTCTCAGAAATGCATAATCTTGGTCCCTACCCTAGCTTCCTGGACTAGAACCTGCACTTCAACAAGATCTCCAGGTGATGTGGGAAAACTTTAAAGCTGGAGAAGTGCTGGCCTAGATCATGTTAGTCGTAGTGGAGGATTTGTGTCATGGAGTATGTCATGTGAGGGAGATGATGATATACCATGCTCCTTTAGGAAGACCATTTTGGTAGAAGTGTAGAGGGGTCCTGAGAGACCAGCCTAAAGGAGACCTGTCAACCAACCAGTAACACAGAGGAAGTTATATAACTTAGAAAAATGTTGACACTAGGCTGAGGTTTATGATTCTTGATACCAGTCATGGCACTTGCCAATGGGTGACATTGGACGATGACTACACATAACCACAATAGCCTAGGTGGGTGATGGCCGCATGTTTTTCATAACTCCACCTCTCAGAAGCTGGGTCCCTCCCTCTTTGCTGAACAACTGAACCTGTTTAATAGTCCTCTTTAAGTCTTCCCCAAACCAACCCTAATATGCCTGCTATATTAGGAAGCTTGATCAAATTGCAATATAAAGCTACACTAGAGTATATTTTTTCACTGTAGTTGTTCACTTAGCTTATTTCATTCAGTTACACTAGTATGTGGTCCCCATCCAAATATCTTCATATACTAAGTTTGATAACAAGATGCTTTTTTTAAATCACTTCTTATTAAATCATAGAGAAATAAAATGGCAATGCAGAAACAATCTTACTTTCCAACCACCTCATTCATATCCCTAAATTACTATTACATTTTTATTAAATGATGTCAAGTCAATTTGTGTCTATAGGCAATTAAAAAAATATTAGCGAACTGGTTATTACCTCAAAGGAAAATTTAACTTCCTGTTTTAGTATGACATTATTAGCCATGATGTTTAGCTGGATCACTTCTGAAAGCAAATTATGCTGTCCTAAAATCTCTCTGTCAAGAATGTCATACTCCATCAAAGCACATAATACTGAGAAGTTTTATTTGAAAACTAGGGGAGCTTTCGGTACAGTTGTTTCATTTTGATCTCTCCTTCATGCAGTTTCAAAGGCTTTGGCCTTTATCACTTAATTTATTCCCAATCAAAAAACAGTCAGACTCCCGAAAGGCCATTACGTGTCTGGGAAGAAAAGAAGAGACAGTGATCCCCACAAAAGCTCAGAGAGCAGTGTTTGGGACTCTTCTCTCGTGCATCTGAAATGCTCAAATATCACATCATCCCTCAGTTCTTTGAGCTCACCTACAACAGCAAAATGAAATGTAAACAAATTGGGTATCCAAGAGAAAAAGGACAATCATACTTATTATGTTTATTTTTGTTCACCTCTGTCAGTGTTATGCTATTGGTAAAGGAGCTGACATGGGAAATAATGAACTGGATGAAAGTGCAGGATGTGGAGAAGCAAGACACAAAGTTTACAGTTCTTTCCCCAACAGTTCATACAACCTATTTCCTACTTGTAAGCTAAGCACCCTTCATCTGTGTTTTCACACTCAGCCTGCTCCTCACTCCCTCACTCTCTCTAATGCATACCTTCCTCTCCACCCGTGCTCCACCTCTCACATCGATCCTTGATGGATTTATTGCATTATTATTTTTGTTGTTGTTAATCCTCACCCAAGGATATTTTTTCCATTGATATTTTAGAGAGAGTGGAAGGGAATGGGGAGGGAGAGAAAGAGAAACATGGATGTAGAGAGACACATTGATTGGTTGCCTCCTGCATGCCAGATTGTACCTGCAACCCAGGTACATGCCCTTGACCAGGAATTAAATCTGAGACCTTTTGGTGTGTGGGCAGATGCTCTAATCACTTAGCACCACAGACCAGGGCGATCGCTTTATTCTTGTTAGCAGGGATGCTTCAGAACATCCATCCATAGGATTGGGACAGCACAAAGCCAGGTGCTGTTTTTCTTTGTTTTGTTTTGCTTTTTTAAAAATTTTTTATCAGTGAATCCTCGATACTAAATGTGGGATGAGATTGAGGCCTAACACTCCTCCTGTCCCCAACAGTTTGCACATTTATAAGTGCTTGCTATGGGCTGAACTGTGTTCCTCTAAAACAGTGGTTCTCAACCTTTCTAATGCCGCGACCCTTTAATACAGTTCCTCATGTTGTGGTGAGCCCCAACCATAAAATTATTTTCATTACTACTTCATAACTGTAATTTTGCTACTGTTATGAATCATAATGTAAATATCTGTGTTTTCCCATGGTCTTAGGCGACCCTGCTAGTGGTTCTCAACCTTTCTAATGTCGCGACCCACAGGTTGAGAACCGCTAGGCAGGGTCGCCTAAGACCATCGGAAAACACAGATATTTACATTACGATTCATAACAGTAGCAAAATTACAGTTATGAAGTAGCAACGAAAGTAATTTTATGGTTGGGGGTCACCACAACATGAGGAACTGTATTAAAGGGTCATGGCATTAGAAAGGTTGAGAACCACTGCTCTAAAAGCTAGGTAGGAGTCCTAATCCCTGGAACCGCAGCCTGTGGCCTTGCTTGGAAATAGAGCCCTTGCAGATATAATTAGGTGAGATGGGGTCCCACTGGAGTAAGGCGGGCTCTTACTCCAGTGTGACTGATGTCCTCATAAAAAGAGAAGAGAGACACACAGGGCGGAGAGCACCACGTGACAGTGGAGGGAGAGACTGGTGTGCTGTAGCTGTGGGCCGAGGAGTGCCAAGGCTTGCTGGCAATTCCAGAAGCTAAGAGAAAGGCATGGGACAGTCTCCTGCAGAGCCTCCAGAGAGCATGGCTCCGCCAACAACTTGGTTTCAGACCTGTAGCCTCCAGAACTGTGAAGCAACACATTTCTGTTGTTTTAAACCATCCAGTTTGTGGTAGTTTGTTATGACAGCCCTAGGACATTGATACAGTGCCTGTCAGCAAAGTAATAATAACAACCACCTGTCACAGGCAGTCGGGAGCCAGTTTTGACAGGGTGATGTTCTCAAGACAGTTGGATAGCTTTCTTCCACTGCCCCTCTTGATCTCCAGACCCGGGTCCGTCTAAACACACAGCAAATTTAATTAGACACGGGCGCTTCTCATTAAGCACGTAGCTGGCACCATATCCCTTCTAGATAAGGACGGTACCTTCGCAATGGGCATGCTCTCTCAAAGTGCAGAAGCTGAGGAGCCCTCAATAAAGGTAGATGAATGGGATGCTCTCTGCTATGCACCAATAATGTTTCTGTAAATTGCATCGTATTTTAAGTACACAGAGCTTGCTATTAAAATTCTTTTGCAAAGCGAGGATGACTTTTTTGCCCACAGAATCAGATTTCTTGATTTCAGCTCTCTTAAAGCCTTGTAGTAGATGTTACTAGGAAAAAAGAACCTTATTACTTGGTGTCAGACTAAGGAGGGTGGAAAAGACTGACCTGAAGGGTTTTTTCTCAGTCACTCAAGGGTGACAGATTTGGAATAATTCTACTTGAGATTCTAAAACTATAGTTCACCCAATACAGTTTCTTTATAAATGTAATAACACTAGCATTAATTTAAGAATACTTGCACTTCATATCCCAGCCCTGCTTGACTGCTAGAAGCCTATGTTTTTCTGAAAAAGGAAGTTCCTAGGAATGTTCTGAGAGTTTAGGATAAAATGGGAACAAATTTAATTAAACAAAAGAGAAAAACGAAAGCAAAGGAATTTACAGTTAACTCATGGATGAAGCCAGAATTATAGAATATGTACCATGCACTTCTGTTACATAGGATGCTTTTCAAAAGCAGAATTCTATCCTTAGGGAGATGCAATTGCATACTAGAGCCAGAACAACTAGACAAAGAAAGAGTTAAGTAACAGTTCTAGACACTGTAAATGACTGAATAAAAAAAATGCTCTGTGTCAGTGGGAACTAGACTATTCCTGGGAAGAGATTTAGCTCGATGCTCTGATATTCCCAGCAGAAATGGCCTGGATTCATTTTAGGGCAATGAGCGGTCACCAAGAGCATAAGCATCGAAGCCGTGGAGCTTCTGGATGATTTTGTGCACACCAACTGGCAAGCCAGCATTAATAACCGCAGCAAACTTTTAAATTTAAAGATTCTGGGAACAGGGAAGTCTGTGAATTGAAAACCATTCCCCTTGTGATTCCAAGACTGCTTCATGCAGATTCTTGTTCCATTTCAGGCCCATATGTGAGACTGCTCCCCTGTTGGAAGGGATTTTTACATCAAAATTCATTGTGAATGAAAACCTGAACATGCACGTTCTCCTCTTAACAAAACACTTCTTAAATTTCTGTAAGGTTCACACAGAGCTGGGCCTAGGGTAGCCAAGTGAGATACATGCTTTGGGTGCAAAATTTAAGGGGGGAGGGCACCCAAAAACTCAGCAATCAAAATAAATAATATTTTCGCTCTGGCCAGTGTGGCTCAGTTGTTTGAGCATTGTCCTGGGCACTGAAAGGTGGCCGGCTTGATTCCCAGTCAGGGCACATGCCCAGGTTTCTGTTTGATGCCAGGTTGGGGTGCATGCGGGAGGCAGCCAGTCGATGCCTCTCTCTCTCTCTCTCTCTCTCTCCCTCTCCCTTCCTTTCTCTCTAAAATCAATAACAACATATTAAACATAAAAATAAATAATATTCTAATGCAACATTTAAAAATATTCAGAATAAATGCAAAAATTCTGTAATGAATAAAATATCAAAATTTTCAGTGAAGACAGAATTGATATTGCTGATTTTTTTTTTCTCTTCTGCCTCAGGCAGCTTTTCAGCACTGCATTCACATATGCTTGTGAAAACACCATAAAAAAAAAAACACACACACCCCGCTAGCCACTCATTTAAATCTTCCTCAATTCCATGCTGAGGGGGAGCAGTTTTCAACAGAAATGACAATACCATGTTTTATTTAAAAGCAAGCCTCCAAGTTCATTGTTCACCTTCTCTTCCACAGCCACAGATCCTGCACCTCCGTTGTGTCCCGGACCTCCGGTCACACATGTGAGCACACTTCACAAGTCATCAAATCCTATTCTTAATTTTCTATTTTCCCTATTTCATGCTCTTCAGCTTTCATTTGCTCACTCCCAGCTTTGGTCACAGAGGATGCTGACAGATCAAATGAACAGCGTGAGTCCACGAACTCGGTTGTTCATATCTCCCAGTGTCGGGATTACCCTATTTAGTGAGCTAAAGAACCCTGTGCTGAGTCGGAGCCAGCGGAGGGATCAGCTCCACGGAGCGCAGGCCCTGCGCCTTTGTGCGGGGGCCGAGGCTCAGGCTCTCATTAGGGAGCTGCGAAGGGGGCCGCGGAGCCGGTGTCACTCATAGAATGGCAGGCTCCCCTGCCAAACGGGAAGCCATTTATAGTTCACGGCTTCTCCTGGTGGGTTAATACCGCAAATCCTTAGGAGGAATGCCAGGGCCAATCGAATCAATAAAATCCCAAATGACCTTCACTCAGCCTGCCCTCTGGGTGGATGGCCCCGGAATGACAGACGCGCCCCGGCTCCACGGGGGAAATGTAATCTGGGGGAAATGACAAGGATCACTTCTGCGTTATTTTATTCTCGGCCTTTCCCACTTTTAATCAGTCCTGGCAGGGCACAGGATTCTCAAGCATGCTTTCAAGTTTAATTTTTTAGAAAACTTCATGTTTCAGGGTGACATTGGCTGTCCAGCGAATGATGAATCCCTCAAATCTCTGCAGGGAGCGTGGCAGGCAAAACCAACTCCTTACCAAGGCCAGTTTTCTTCTAGGTAGGGAATGGGGATCTGACCATGGAGAGAGTCCCGGAGTGACAATGGCTGGAGACACACGCCACGCAGCTTCAGGGAACAGAACTAGGACGTCCAAGGCGGCAGGGGAGACCCCTGATGAAGGTTCGGGACCCAGAATGGAGAGAGGGGAAGGGGTGACAGAGAAAGAACCCTTCACCACCTAGATCTTCGCTTTGTGCCTGTGTAGTCTCACAAGGCTGCCATAATGAAGTACCATAACTGGGTGGCTTACAAAAGGTAGTTATTCTCTCAGCTTGGAGGCCTGGAGTCTAAAATCAAGGCAGGGGCAGGGAGAATGAGCTCCATGCCACACAGTTCTAGCTGCCAGTGGTTGCCAGCAATCCTTGGCATCCCTGGGTTTGGAGTGGCATCACGCCAATGTCTGCCTCTGTCTTCAATGGCCTCCTCCTTCTCTGTGACTTTATCCAAATTCCGTTCTGATTAGAAGGTCCACAGTTATACCGGATTTAGGGATCACTCTACTCCAGTATGACCTCCTCTTACCTTGGTTACATCTGCAAAGACCTTTTTTCCAATTAAGGTCTCATTCAAAGGCAGTGCGGGTTAGGACTTCAACATATTTTTTGAAGACACACCTTAAGTACAGGGTGGGGCAAAAGTAGGCTTATGATTGTTAAGTACATGAAACAGAGTTTATTCTTCTAACATTATTTGTTAATTATTGTATTATATACCATATGAACAACTATAAACCTACTTTTCCCCACCTGTATGTGTTTTGAAGACACAATTCAACCCACAATCCACAATATATGTATTAAAAAACAATGAAGTATATATTCAGTTACTGGAATGAAATAAGTACAAATTCCTCAGCGTGCTCTCATATTTTCCGGTAGTGTCTATCGAATTAAGTGAGAATTATCACCTGGGATGTTCATTTTCAAAGGCATATTTCATTCAGAATGTCTGCAATGGGACCACGATCTGCATCTGAATAGTATTCAAGTGGTTCAGATGTAGGCAGATCTGTGTACTTGAGAAACATTGTTTTGTGTTATCACTTTAACTCCAAAAATGATCAGTGTCTTGTTACAAATTCCCAGGTATTTTGTACATTAGATAATTTTTATTTACCTTTGTCTCAGTTTTATAATGTGGTGCATAAAATGATTTCCACGGTCAGTCCTAACTCACTATCCATAACATTCATTAAATGCAGGTCTGTGAACTGGGACCTTACTCAGGGAAATCATATCATTGCAATCCTCACCCCTTTTCCAAATTGCTTTGAAACCTATTCAAATTATAAACAATATATTCATTTGAATTAAAAAATTGCTGCCATTTTGTTTAAAAATATTAGACAGAATCCAATGAAAACAAGGTTCATCTTGATGATATATCTTTGAGCACAATAACAACCTTTAACACAACATTAAGAGCATCATTAGGAACAAGTTAATAGGCAAAAGGACACTACTGCTAGCCTGAATTGAGAATAAGAGTCTGATGAGCTTTCTCACCTGCATAGCAGGGTTAATTACAGAACCTGTTAGTACAGAAGGGCCTGGAGAGAGTAAACATTCAATATATATCAGCTATCATTTTATTTTGTCATTAAATAATGATAAGCTGTGCCTCTGGAAAGGATTTCATCCCATATTTTACAAATGATTACATAGGATGCACGAGGTAACAATAGGAGATAAATCAGTGTTGCACTTTCCATTGTCTTCCAAATATTTATGAATAATGAGGCCGGAGACATCTCCTTAAATAGTATTCAGTTATGTTAGCAAGGGGTGTGTATTAAAGCCTTTTATATAGACATGTATTAAATGTTCCCATGTGGCAAATATTTGCACACTTGGTAATCCTTTTCTCATTTTTCACTGGGAGCCAAAAGAAACCAGAGCCTTCTTTCCCCCCATTTATTAGACTGTGAATATTTATCCGTGAAACTTAAGAGAAAAATCGTATACAGTGGTTCAGTTTAAGTACAATGGCACTGTAAAAAGTCTTCTATTTACATAGAACCATTCTTTGGCTCTATATACATTGTGATCAACATATTTATCCACTAATGTGATGTATATACATGTATCCATCACAGTATATACATGCCTTGGGAGGTGTTCAGAATGAATGTAGTTTTATAGTTTTTTTAAAGAAAGAGGAACTCCCAAAGGTCAGGCAATTGTGTGATAACTCTAGGATTTTTGGTCTTTTAATTTACAGAAACATAGCTGTGTGAGTGAAATGATCTCAACTTAGTTCCATGACTTTCCTTGGTTTTGTTTTGTTTTTATATGTGTTTTAATTTGTAATTCTTTGGTAACAGGGGATATATTTTTTCTTAATTGGTTGCTATGTTGTTCAGACAAGCTGCACAGCTAACAAGCAAGCTCCATGCTCAGTGGTGGTTAGTAATCCTGACCTAGGTTGATATATTAAGTGTTAGGCTGATGCCATATGAACAATTGGCTTTTGGAGATTCTAAGACTTGGATTCAGACCCTAAGCCCACTAAAGGAGAGAGGGAAATCCTGCTTTAGAACTGCTTTGTCTATGAAAGGAGACCAGAAGCTGGTAGACTTCCCTAGAGGTTTCCTAGCCATCAAATCCTGCCCTTCCTCCCAATTCTCATGCTCTTTTTTTTTGTCTTGGTGAGAAAATCAAGACCCTGCACTGGGGAAGGCTCTTCTCCTTCAGGTTAACACTAGATGTTTCTGGATCTCCCTTTTCTTTCTGATTATCCCTATTACCTCTCTCCTTCACTTCAGGCCCTAAATGTTGATACTACTTGGACTTCCCATTAATACACTGTCCCTCTGCTGTCTTTCCCATCCTATATAATAAAGATGTAATATGTAAATTGATCATCACGCCCTCACAAGATAGCTGCCTATGACCAGGCTGGCAGGGGGGTTAGTGAGGGATGACCAAACGACTGAACAAGCAGGCTGCGTGGGGCGACCAGGCCGGCAAGGGGGGGTGCAGGTAGGGGTGACCAGGCCGGCAGAGGGGGGCAGTTGGGGGTGACCAGGCTGGCAGGGGGGCCAGTAAGAGGCGACCAGCAAGTGGGGGGGGCAATTAGGGGCAACCAGGCCAGCTTGGGGGGGCAGTTGGGGGCGATTAGGCTGGCAGGGGGGCAGTGAATGGTGACTGGGCCGGTGGGGAGGGCAGTTGGGGGTGACCAGGCCAGCAGAGGGGGGCAGTTGGAGGCAACCAGGTCAGCAGGGGGGGCAGTTAGGGGCGACCAGTCTAGCAGAGGGGGGCAGTTAAGGGTGACCAGGCCAGTAGAGGGGGGCAGTTAGGGGCAGTTAGGGGCAATCAGGCCAGCAGGGGGGCAGTTAGGGATGACCAGGCCAGCAGAGGGGAGCAGTTAGGGGCAATCAGGCTCGCATGCAGAGGCAGTGAGGGGCGATCAGGCTGGCTGGAGGGGAGGTAGTTAGGGGAGACCAGACATGCAGGCAGGTGAGCGATTGGGAGCCAGCAGTCCCTGATTGTGAGAGGGATGTGCGACTGCCGTGGGACATCCCCTGAGGGGTCCTGGATTGGAGAGGGTGCAGGCTGGGCTGAGGGCACCCCCTCCCCCTGCATGAATTTCATGCACCAGGCCTCTAGTACTGATATAAGTGTGGCTGGAGACTACATCTATAACCTGTCCCAGGCATTTCTCCTGAGTCTGGCCTGAACATCATGCTTTCTGGCCCATCTCAACTTTCCCATGTCCTTGTTTTTTAATGAAGTTGTTATCTCTATTACTTCCATTCCAATCTTGCTTCTTTTTCTATTCTTATTTCCATGATGTTCTTGTGAACAAAATTCACTTATAATTGACTCCTTTTGTATCTCACTTCCCATCTCATTCTTTGCTGTCTCCAGCTCAGCTCCTTCCTTGCCCTCCTGATTCTTGTGTCAACAGCCCATCTATGTCTCTTCTCTGAGCCACAAACAGAATCTTTAAATGAGCCTTTTTCATATCATGTCCTTCTCCCTTTCGAGGTTCTGCCAGATAAATTTTCTAGAGTATGGGTCTTCTGAAAATCTTCAGTGAGTCCCCTTATTTAAAGAGTAAAGTCCAAACGATTGTGAATTCAAGCAATCAGCAGAGGTACAATGTGGGAGATTTAACCACATAGACACATCACTTTAAACTCTGCCTACTCAGACAACAAGCAAAGATGTTTCTATTATATTTTGAAAATCGGTATATAAGTAAAAACTTAGGCTGGTTATTTGTCATGTTACAAGAACTTGCCATATCATGGCACACACGTTTGGCTGTAAAAACAAAGAAATCAAAACAGGGAATTAATGTGGCTGCTATCATTACCTAGAGTTAAAGAGAATTCATGAGTCTTTAAATTTAGGAAGACAGATCTATATATCTTGTAGGATCATTAATCAATTTGAACTAAAGCAGCAATACAATCTAATTTTAAGAGTCTCCTTCTTGGAAAAAATATATAAAATTATAATAAAATTCTCCTATTATTTTCCAGCAACATGTGTGTGAATACTGCACAATGAACATAATTTCCTCAAAATTCTATATTCTGTTATTACCATGGATTTTAGGTCACATTATTGCTCATCTCCACCCTCCCTAGTTGCTATTGAATCAGTTCTTACCTTTATGATACCTTTAAGCTAGTGGGCTGGCACACTTTAAGGAGAAATGAGAATTTTCTCATGATTTCTATCTTTAGCTTTGCAAACTTAGAGATTATGCAGATCCTAATTTCCATAGATCTTCTTGGAAAGTTTCAAGCAAAAGCACTAATATTTCACTCCATGCCAGCCCAACTGAATTTCACTACTTTGACCTACAAAGAGGATCACTCACCCTTTTGAGGTCTTTTTATGCATTCCTGTTCTTAGGGTTCCAATAAGACAGTGACCTTACGTTACAAAATGTTCACATTCAACTTATTTTTCTCTTTGCAGTAAATTTCTTCAGGTTGTAGTCCTGGCTGACTATCACAGGCCCGAAGTGGATAGTCAGGGAGATAAGTTACATCGTGAGGATATGTGAGTGACAGCAAATGTCAGAAAGGGAGTGATTAGGAAAGAAAACTCCTAAAATAATATGCCTCTGTACTCTGTGCTCATAGTAACAGTATTTAATTAACTGGTGCAGAATTTACTCCCTTCTAAGTTGAGAGAAATGACAAGACAGAAGGTTAACCAATTAAATATTAGGGCTAACCATTTCCAAAACATTGTCCATCTCCCACCCTGACTCAGTCCCTAAATCAACCTTAAGTGTGTGATATGGAAATTAATTCCTGGCTGAGCTCTCCTCGAAGCATTTTACATGGGTTTACCATAGATTTCTAAAACTTGTGAAATTTCTTTTGGCCATTCTGTGACTGTTTCCTCATCTGTAAAATTTAGAATTGTTATGTGGATTAAATGAATGAATACAATCACATAATAGTTCTCAGCAGAGGCTGGCCATCACCATCTGGCTTCATCAGAACACACTGTTGTCTCAGAGAGGGTTCAGTGATGTCATCATGGGGACCCTAGAGGTTATGGATCATGGATGGCCAGAAAAATCCTAGACACAAGAGTAGCTAAAAACAGGATTGACATGGTAGATTCAACAAGTCTCTGCTGGTGTTAGGTGTGGATCCAAGGATATCACCTGAGGTAGAAGGAAGCAGACAGACAGAATAGCCAATAGTTCATGCTCAGCAAAGATGGTGCCAGCAAGCAGCGTTGGTTAACTCTGCTCCTGAGGGCAGTGGGCCTTGTGTCTTCTTTTGCATTTTATGTTTCCTGTGTAGGTTCTCCCAAACTCTCTTGTTTCAGCTATACCCAGGGGCTGATTAGCAATTATAGGTGAAATTCTTTCTAGAGCAGGCTGAGATTCTCTCCCAAAACTCTGACCTCAAAGTGAGAATTGACCAAATATGATGTCTGTATTTTAAAAATGATCATTGCTTATGAGGAACTTCAATTACAATACTATATGGTAGCATGAAAATAAATCCATTGCAATGCTATAAAAGGACACAGTAGCAATAATTGGCACAGAAAACATTAAATGCATGTCACCTTTGTCCATACTTATTGTGTACCACTGAAGGTCACAGAATTCCAGGTGCTTCAGGAGAGAGAGGTGACATAGCTATTGGCACAGGAAGTAAGAGGAAAGAAGTATTTTCTGAGGGCTCACTATGCATTGGGCCCAGCTGTAAGGGTTTCTGCATCTTATTCCATTTATGCCTCATCAGCTATTAATATCATGGATTAAAAGCATTATTCTCATTACTGGCCAAACCAGGTTCAAGTACCCACTCTGCCTCTAACCAGGTGTGAATTTAGACAAAATATTTAACCTCTCCTCGTCATGTATTATTAATGAGAAAGTTTAGATTCTGAGACATTCAGATCACTTTTTGTATGAGTCATAGGAATTAAGGTAAAAGTCTTTTTCTTTTCTACCATGCAACTGGAGAGTTCTGTCATAGTTCTCATAAGAAATGGGGAGGAAATACGTTAGTTCAAAGGCACATGAGATGGTGAGGTAGGTGGCTACAAATTTGTCTCTGAACAGCGTGGAAGTAGAAAGACATGTGAACATTCTTTTCTTTTCATGCACTACCTTACTAATGGTAGATATTTAATTCCCTTCTGTGAGCCTTTTGAAGAACACCTTGTATAAAGGTTTCTCTATAAGCCTTTATTTAACCCAGATATAAGATTAAAAAGATTCAAAATAACCTCTGATATTTGCCACTGTTACATCTGATAAAGGGTTGCTATCCAAAATTTATAAAGAACTCAGACAACTTAACACCAGAAAAACAAACAAACCAGTTAAAAAGTGGGCAGGAGACCTGAATAGACACTTCTCCAAAGAGGCCATAGAGATGGCCAATCAACATATGAAAAGTTGCTGAATATCACTAATCATCAGAGAAATTCAAATTAGAAACACAATGAGATACCACTTCACACCTGTCAGAAAAGTTATCATTAATAAATCAACAAACAACAAGTGCTAGTGAGGATGTGGAGAAAAGGTGCATTGTTGGTGGGAATGCAGATTGGTGTAACCACTATGGAAAATAGTGTGGAAGTTCCTCAAAAAATTAAAAAATGGAACTGCCTTATGATCCAGCAATTCCACTTCAGGGTATATATCCCAAGAAAGCCCAAACTCTAATTAAAAATATATATTCACTCCATGTTCACTTCAGTGCTATTTATAATTATCAAGATATAGAAGTGAAGTATCCATCAATAGACCAGTGGATAAAAAAGTGGTAGTACATATATACAATGGAATATTACTCGGCCATAAAAAGGAATGAAACCTTACTATTTGTGACAGCATAGATGGACCTACAGGGTATTATGCTAAGTGAAATAAGCCAGACAGAGAAAGCTAAATACCATATGATTTCACTTATATGTGGAATCTAAAGAGCAATAGAAATGAACAAACAAAATAGAAACGGACTCATAGATAGAGGACAGACTGATGGTTGACAGAGGGGAGAGGGGTTGGGGGACTAAGTGGAAAAGGAATTAAAAGTACTAACTGGTAGTTACAAAATAGGCTTGACGATGTAAAGTAAAACGTAAGGAATATAGTTGGCAGCACTGTAATAACTATCCATGGTGCCAGGTGGCCCCTTGAATTATTGGAGGGAACACTTTGTCACCTACATAAATGTCTATCTGCTGTGCTGTACACCTTAAATTAATACAAAAAAAGTGTTGAATGTAACCCCTCCCCCCAAAAAAAAACCCCACAAAAAGACGTGACTCACACTCTGAATTTCTTTTTTAATTGTCAAGTGAATGAGATATTAGAATGCAGTAATTGTATTAGTTCCAAGCATGCTTTAAAAATTATTTTTTCCCCTTTGTAAAGTCAAGTTCACTGCTTTTGGATTATTTCACTTTCCCTGAAACATGTAACATCGACTCTCCTTGTTTTCCTGATTTCTGTTGCAAAGAAAGGAGACATTCCATGAACTCTCTGTCATGGCAGGTTACTATATAAAATGCCAACCCTTCACTCAGATTTCTGAAAAGTTTTCCATCCTGGGAAGAGCAACAAATAAAAAAATCAACATTAGTGTGCAGATATTGTACAACCCAATCTAGTGAGACTGCAATTTTCATATTGAGAAGTAATATATGACCTAGACAAGACCCAGACATAGGCTCATGAGAAAGACTATGGGGCTTTAAAATTATTGCCTTGATCATGAAAAAGAAATGTGAGTAATCGGTGTCATCCACCAACTCAGGATGGTCTTTGGGGGCAATCAATGTTTAGAGATTCAAAGAAAATCTGGAAAGCAGCATATTTTGAGTGAGTTCACACCCTGTTTGGTTCACATTTCAACAGATCTACATACTAGACCGTACGTTGCCCTGAGAAAACCAGCCTGGACATATCCGCTGGGATTAGGAGATTTCAGCAAGGCTAGAAGGGGACATAGGAGGTAATCCCCCTCACTGGACTCCAAGTGCTGCACCTGCAGCTCTGACGTGTCATGGCTCATTTGAAACTACTTTAAATTTCCCCAGCATTTACTGGCAAAACGGTTTTCAGGGCATTTTACTAATAAAAATTAATACGTAATCTACATCAGAAAATGTCTCAATAGCACTTCCTGGGCTTCTGTCCAAGTGAAGATCAACAAAATTCTGTCCTCCCTTCCTCCCCTCACCCTTTATGCTGCAGATGAACCAAAAGAAAAGGAAAAAAAATCACATTTGAGAGAGCAGGGTCTTGTAGTAAGACAGGAAGAGGAGACAAGGGGGTATTAACAGATGGTGCTGATTTTAGCATCAATATTTCCCCTAAATTTCAGATAATAACTCTAGAGTTTATATATAAGATGATTGATTCCCAAAGGGTCTTTATGTTAGAAAGATTCAGTTTAAATCCCCACATTTCTAAAACAGCCCATATCCTGGAACATTTCTTGGGTTCATCACACCATGTAAGATCCTGGTTCTCTTAGTGTATTATATCCTAAAAGAAGTTCTAAGGAATATTTTATGTCAAATATTTATCCTCTTAGATGTCAAACCTATAGGACTACAAATTTGCATCCCTGTTGGTCTTAGGAACAAATTATGTATGTTCTTCCTAAAAGTGTCTAGACATTTTTTTATACATGTGTGAGTGTAACTGGTGCTCCTTTTTGACAGGTGAGATATGTCAAGCAGTGTGGCTCTGAGACCCTTGGGAAAATATCTCTGGGAAGATTCACTGTTCATTTTGTCTATTTTGTACACGGGTTTGTCGGCCTTGAGCAATTCTTAGCCTTAATTCTAACTGCTTTTTCCTGCTTTCCTAAGATAGTGTTTTCTCCATCTCCTTGACTACACAAGCACTTCCCTCTGGTCTTATTTTCCTCTTTTCATGGCTTTGTTGAAGTTCAGAAAGTAGAACCACTATGATGTTGGAAGAATAAGACAACTTTCTGGATTATGCTTACTGGTAACCGGTTGGACCATAGCAGTCTCCTGGACCAAAAACCATGCGTGGAGCCCATGAACAGTAAGTGTACATCCTTCTACCTCAGCACAACAATAGTCAATGGTTACGTTTGTGCTGTGCTTGGTAGTTCCTAACTGCCTTCACGTACATGTAATCTCTTAACCACCGTAAGCTCCACATAGTTATAAATGTTACATTATCCTGTTTGTAGGTGGAGAAACTGAGGCTCAGAGAGGTGTAGTGAAGGGCAGAATGGGGACTTGAAGCTGTATTTAAAAAAATATATGTTTTTATTGACTTCAAAGAGGAAAGGAGAGGGAAAGAGAGATAGAAACATCAATGATGAGAGAGAATCACCAATTGGCTGCCTCCTGCATGCCCCCCACTGGGGACTGAACCTGCAACCCAGGCATGTGCCCTGACTAGGAATCAAACTAGTGACCTCTTGGTTCATAGGTCGGTGCTCAATCACTGAGCCACGCCAGTTGGGCTTGAAACTGGATGTTTGATGCCAGGTCCAGTGCAGCTCTAGAACATTACACCTGATTTACCCTGAGGTGAGGCTATGGGGCCGAATGCGTATTCTCTAGTCCGTAGACCTGTGGTTCTCAAACTTGTATTTTGGAAGAACCTGGAGGGATTATTAACATACAGGTAGGTGCCAGGTCCTACTCCCTTGTTTTAGACTCAGTAGGTCTGCAGTTGGGATTGAGAATTTGATTCCTAACAAATTCCCAGGTGATGCTGATGTTGCTGTCCTTCCTGGAACCGTTCTTTGAGAACCATTGTTTCAGAATCTAGGGCAGTGGCCCTCCATCTTGTTTTCATACTAGAATTTCCTGGGAAGATTTAAAAATGCATATTTATGTCTAACCCCCACTCCAGAACGATCCAGTTTTTGTAGGGAAGGCCCTGGGGCCACTGGCACTTTTTAGTTTGCCAGGTAATGTGCGGTCACATTCCAACAAAGGTTCCAGCCGTTGTTCTCAGGCAGGGGCCAGAAAACCGAGGTCTCCGGCTGGTTGCTGTTTCCGTGGATAAAATTTCTTGGCACACAGCCATGCCCACGTGTTTATGTATTGCTATGGCTGCTTTCAGGCTATAATGACAGAGTTGAGTAGTTGTGACAGACGCTGCTGGCCAGCAAAGCAGAACATACCTACTCTCCTGCCCTTCCTAAGTAATAAAAGCAAAACAGAAAACTATAGATGATACCGTATACTTTTTTACTTTCAACAAACCTTTCCAGGTCTTAATCAAGGCAATGTTGGGAGTGTTAGCAAACAGGAGAGAGGGCCAGTGATTTTATCAGGGATTTGACTCAAGGTTGTGATTCCTTCTTTTAAAAAATATATATTTTTTATTAATCTTAGAGAGAGAGAGAGAGAGAGAGAGAGAGAGAGGGCGGGAAGAGAGAGAAATACCAATGTGACAGAGAAACATAGATTGACTCCTCTATGCATCCCAACCAGGGACTGAACCCCAAACCTGGGTATGTGCTCTGACTGGGACTCAAACTGGCTACCTCTTGGTGCACAGGATGATGCTCCAAGCAACTGAGCCACACAGGCCAGGGCCTGATTAAAATGACTGTTCTCCTTACTTCTCTTTCCTGCATACTCATTCTCATTTTACACCAAACACTCTTTCTTCCTCTCTCTCTGCAGGTACCCAGGTTTCTTAATCACACATTAGGAGTCTGCTTCAGGGCTATCGTCATTTCCTGGGCTACACATGGGCAGTGTGTTGCAGCGGAAAGGAATGGTGTTTGGAGCCAGAGGATCTGAATTTCCATGCTGCCTTTGCTACTCAGTTGTAAAGTCTTGAGAAGCTTACTTAGCTCTGCAGACTTCCGTTTCCTCCACGGGTAAAGTAGAGATGATAATACCACACTCATTAGATTTCTGTGAAGATTAAGGAAGATTAGTCAAAGTACACTGAAAGCTGCAAGCACCTTATACGTTGGATTTATTCTGATTAGTCACAACCCCCCAGGAGAATACAAGGAATGATGGACAGCCACTTCACTGGTTTCTGTGATTCACCAGGAAGCGATAGGAACTGTCCAGACTCTCCAACTGAGTTTATTCTAGTTTGACAAGGGGGAAAACCCTGACAATTCTCAGGCTGCAGTTTTCTGGGACTGATTCAGAATCCCAGGATTAGAGCTCAGGGCCTGCACACCAGAATGCTGACGAGATGCTGCATAGCATTGGCCTTGAGCAAAGTTTATGTGCACAGCTGCATCTAGTGCAAAACCTGGAAAAAGGCAAAAAAATGAGTAAGAAAACAACACATGATTACCTAAAACTTCAAAGATATAAATAAAGTAGAAGGAGAGAGCAAAAATTAAGAGAGCCTCTGAGTATTTTACAGTTAACTTCAGTGACTCCTAAGTCTTCCTGGCTCAGTGCTATATTAAGAGGGTAATGCATACAGATATTAATTCATACGGCATATGAAGAGCCTGGGATCCTTTTCCATCCCTGATGCACAAACTAATTTCATCCCCAAATCCCTCATCTATTGCCCTTGAGAAACTCTTGTCATGTACAGAATCCTCACAATGATTTCCAGAAACTTCATGTAAACATTCCGAGAAAAAATGTTAACCTCTCATAACTCACAGAGAGAAAAGTGTCTTTCTTGTAAACAGAGATCTTCACATCTGTTACTTCTCTTGCAATCTCCTGACATCAAATTCACTCACAGCAAAACTCATTATTGGTCAATTCAGACAGAACCACCAAACTGATTCTGTTTATATATGTCTATGGAAAGAAAATTCCAGAGAATGAAAATAAAGCTTTGAGAAGTAATCTACTTCTTACAGTGATTTGACAAAAAGGCATCGTCATTTGTATCCAGCCATCATACATCTTTAAACCACACATTTAAGTTCTGTTCCAAGGGCAGAACCAGCCACATTTTGGACTCCCCCTGCCAGAGACCAACAGCTGAGCCAGCCGCATGCCAGAGAGAATAAAACTGGCAACCAAAACTATGTACAGAGAGATTATGCAAAGACTTCAGATCTTCTATTTTGATAAAAACTTGCAAAGTGAAACAGAAAGAATATAACTTGAACAATCTGTTAGACCCAAGACTGCTAGTATCTTTCTCTTGCTCTTTTTTTTTTTTTTTTTTAAATCACTTGGAACATTCACTACTTATCACCATTGCAGATCTGCAGATCTAGAAACACCATTTGGATGGAACCAGGCAATAGCTAATGGCTATACTTCAGTTCAATCCAGCTGCCAATCGATGGGCCATGTTGGGACCCCTCATGACCAACTTCTTGACCTTATAAGTATCTACTAGAAGAAAGAGAAATCAAACTAGGATGAGAGAAGGGACCCAAAAGAATGATGAGAGATAAAATATTAAATTCAGAAATATTATATAGTCAAGGGATCATCTAGTTTCAAGACACAGGTTTGGGGAGATTCTTTCTGCTTACCCCACCCATTAGCCCTTCTTTTAATTCCTGTCTCACAAAGCATTACTGCTATGTAGTTAGCAAGTCAGCAGTAGTTCTCAGACTAAGAGCAGAGATCGAATCTTATGTGGCCCTTGGTTTTTCCCTAGCTTACAGAAGAGGAAAAAAATAAAATAAAAAAGCATATGTTTTCATTTTAGGAATGCTTTGATATCATCTAAAACTGGCTTAATATCTATGTTGCAAGTGCTTAAAAGGTTCCCTGAGCAAGGAATTTCTCGCTGGAAATAGCCTGGTAACAAATGAATTTACCTTTCATTTTTCCTAAGTAATGATTCTTGCTTTGCACCAAGACTGGAAATCTGGTGTTTCTGTGTTTGACTCGGGGTTTTCTTGCTAGGCTTTTCTCCCAATGTTGTTTTGAAATAGTGTTAGGTATGAAGGGGACCTTTTAGAAAGGCTCAAGCAATACTTCCACAAACTTGACAGGCAAATGCTGCTTTCCATATAAAACAAGAGGTTCTCTCTGCTTTTACATTTGTTTCCAGTATACGTATGGATCCATACTAGGCCCTCTGGCTGGCCCTGCCGTGACCACACAGTTGCTCAACATCTGGCTGGGATTAGGGGCCATGGACCCAGATAAATAATTGGGCTCAGATGGCCAGTGAACACCCAACCTTGGCTCATGTAGTAGTTGCTCTAACCCAGGAATTGGCGGACTTGTTCTGTGAAAGGCTAGCATCAGCCTTTGGAACATAGAAAGTATTATTTTGGGCTTTGCAGGCCATATGGTCTCTCTCATGACTTCTAGTGTGAAAGCAGCACTGGCAATACCTAAATGAATGAGCAGGGCTGTGTTCCAATAAAACTTTATTTACAAAAGTAGGTGGCATGGCCTGTAGGGCCAGTTTGCCAATCCCCACACACAAACTTGTCTGACCAGTTTGAGCCCATCCAGCTTCTGGTTCACCTATTTTACTGATCCCCATCCTAAAAAAAGCACTTCATTTTCTTCCTCAAATCAATCTGCCAACTAGCATTGATTTATAACCTCCAAATCAAACTAAAATCTGATAGGAAAAAGAGGCCAATTTTATTCATTTTTTGGGGGGGGGTGAGAAGTCCAATTTCTGAGATCAAACAGTGATATTAAACTTGTAGAACCATTTTACATGGTCATTTAAATGTTAACCGTCAGCCTCTTAAGAAAACCACATAAGAGAACAGCCACCACACCACCAAACCCACGAGGTCACACACCAGGGCCTTGTGAAACAGGCTAAGGTATATACTAGTACACATTCCTCTGCACTTTTTTTTTTTTTTTTTTTTTTTTTGAGATTACAAGGGCAAAACTTGTAGCATATCCTGCATATTACTGTCCCCTCCCCCTTCAACAGATAAGAAATTAGAACTGTGCTTCTCTTACTAGGAGCTACCTACACATCACCTGGGGTCTTGTTAAAATGCAGATTCTGATGCACCAGTTCTGGGGTGGGGCCTGCGGGCCTTCATTTCTCACAGGCGTCCAGGGGATTCTGATGCTGCTGGTCTAAGAACCTCACTTTGAAGAATAAGGACCTAAGCCGTAGTTGGCAACTCGGGATACACATTGGAAACCCCTGCGGTGAGTTCCAAATACTGAGGTCTGGGCCATCCCCAAACCAAATGGATCAGCCTCTCTGGGGACAGGGCCCTGACATCAGTAATTATTAAAGTCCCCAGGTCATTTTAATGTAGAGTCAAGATTGAGAGTTGCTGAATTAGAGATAATTAGAGATTAATTGACTTGCCCAGGGTCACTTGGTCAGTGGCCAAGCACGGGTTTCAAATGAGATAACATTTTGGCTTGCCTTGATAAGCTTTGAAAATGATCTTACAAAGCCTTACTAGGCAGGACACAGGCAGAGGGTGCATAGTTTCCAGGATAACAGCATTGATGAAGGAGGAGAAGAGGAAAGATGAAGCTGAACTTATTCAAACACAGTGACATCAACGCTGGTCCAGGGAACCCCGATACAGCAGGCAGCACAGTGCCTCGCCTTGTCCCACTGTGAAAACCCCTCCTATGGCTCTTTCTTCTTATGACAGCAACAGGGCGAAGGACCTCTTGGAAGGCATATTGAAGTTCAGAAATGGGCAGCACCTTCAGTCCCTTTGATGAATCACCACATGATGAAAGCTCAGAGGCTGAGTAATCACATTTGGCTTCCTTACTGCCTCTTGGGAGGTTCAAAAAGTCATATTTATGGGGATAGACAAAATTTCTGACCAGAGATTTCTTTCCTAAAAAAAATCAAGGTAAGAAAAGAAGAAGGAAAAAAAAATTGGGAAATTATGGGACAATCCAAGATTTTCTGTGTCTCCCAAGTGCATTCAATCCAACATTGTGAGTGAAAGGTCCCCTTCTCCTGGAAAAACACATGAATTTCAATGACATTTACACAGTTATTCAAGATCAGATCCATTTTCTCACTCTCTGCAGATCCTGTGGAGTATAAACCTACCCTTGGTGAAGACCTTGCCTGTGTAATTTGGGACATCCTACCTCAAAGGGGAAGTAAAATTGCGAGGGAGGAATTGGACGCCTCCCAGGCTAAGCAAACGGCAGCTGCAAAGGGTACTGAGAGGTGCAGATCCACTTCTGGGAACCGCATCTTTTAGGTAGAGGAAGTGAGGGGCCCAGGGTCTGTTGGGTCCTGGGAACAATGTGAGCTCATGTGAAAATTTGGAACATTGAACATGTGGGGAGAACTTAGCGTTTTGCCAAATATTTTCAGAGGATTAAGTTCAAGCATGGCTCCCATCCCCCCACCTCTATTCTTTAGGGCTGTTCTTATGGACATTTATTTAGCTGCTTCTTCTTCTTCTTCTTCTTCTTCTTCTTCTTCTTCTTCTTCTTCTTCTTCTTCTTTCTTCTTCTTCTCCTTCTTCTTCTTTAAACTCTGCCCCTCTCTGACTCCCTTTAGGACAACAGAAAATATGAATCCTATCTTAAAAGGCATTAAGCAGATTTTCTGAAAAAGAAATAAAACCTTGAAGGCTCCAGGGTCTGTGGGAAGTGTCTCACCAGGCTTAGTGCAGCAGGGCTTTCGGCCCCACAGAGTTCTTTCTCAAGAGCTGCAGAGGGGCATCCAGAGCCCACTGGTCAGTGTTCAGTGGGGTCACACATTCCCAATGAACTATTCAAAGGGTCTGCAGAAGCACTGCTGTCCAGCCATCCCTATTTTACAAATGTGGGGAACTGGGCTGTCCAAGGTCACACAGTACAGGGGCAGGAGGTGGACTGGAACCAGGTCTCCTGACTTCCAGGTGAGCCGGCCCTCCTGCACCAAGCCACCCCACTTCTCTGGATTGGCCATCAGGAATCTGCATTTAAAAAATTATTATTATTGCCTGGACAGCATGAGTCAGTGGTTGAGTGTTGATCTATGAACCAGAAGGTCACGGTTTGATTCCTGGTCAGGGCACATCCCCGGGTTGCGGGCTCCCCAGTGTGGAGCATGCAGGAGGCAGCTGATCAATGATTCTCTCTCATCATTGATGTTTCTATTTCTCTCTCTTTCCCTCTTCCTCTCTCAAATCAATAATAATAATTTTGCATGCCTCACACTAGGGATCCTGCAACCCGGGCATATGCCCTGACCGGGAATTGAACTGTGACCTCCTGGTTCATAGGTCGACACTCGACCAGTGAGGCACACTGGCCAGGCTTAGGAATCTCATTTTAATAAACTGCTGATGTAGGTGATCCCATCCCCACATATTCAGAAATGCTGGTCTAGTGAGCAGAGATGTCCTTCGAGACAATAGCAACAGATCTCTTTCTCTGTTGGTTTTGTAGTATGCCTTCAGGAAGGGGAAAGACAACCCTCAGCTATTTTCTTTCCCAACAAAATCAGGGGGCAGGGAGAGGAAGTATGTTTGGATGGAGAAGTTAGTTTTAAAGTCCCCAGGAGAGTGATGTGGTCCTAAACTGCTTCTCACATTTGGGAAACTTCTTAGCTGAACTCCTCTGTCTCAAGAAAAGGAGGGACCAACATTACTTAAGGAAAGGGAGAAGTATGTGAAATGATTTGCACTTAGATCACTTTTATAAGCAGTGATCACATACCATTTACTTTGCTTCCCACAATTTGTTAATAAATAGAAAAAGCAAAAAACTTCCCATGAATAAATGACCCAACCTATACTTTGAATTTATATTTTCTGTCAATGTGGCCATCCAGTATTACTGTTAACAATGAGAATCTTGCCCTAACCGGTTTGGCTCAGTGGATAGAGTGTTGGCCTGTGGACTGAAGGGTCCCAGGTTCGATTCCGGTCAAGGGCATGCACCTTGGTTGCGGGCACATCCCCTGTAGGGGGTGTGTAGGAGGCAGCTGATCGATGTTTCTCTCTCATCGATGTTTCTAATTCTCTATCCCTCTTCCTTCCTCTCTGTAAAAAAATCAATAAAATATAAAACACACACACACACACACACACACACACACACACACACAACACACACACACCAAACCAATGAGAATCTTGAAAAGGGGACTGAAGTCACAAGAAGTGTTTGTTTAGTAAGGAGACATTCCTCACATTCCTCCCAAGAGCTTGGCATTTTTATCTTTTATGTATTTATTTTAATTGATTTTTTTAGACAGAGGAAGGAAGGAGGGGGCGGGAGGAGAGAGAAAGAGAGAGAGGAGAGAGAGAGAGAGAGAGAGAGAGAGAGAGAGAGAGAGAGAGAGAAACACCAATGTGAGAGCGAAATATCGATCAGCTGCCTCCTGCATGTCCCAGGGGATCAAGCCGGCAATCCAGGCATGAGCCCTGATCAGGAATGGAACCTGCAAACTTTTCGTGCTCGGGTGACGGCCAACCCACTGAGCCACACTGGCCAGGGCGAGTTAGCATTGCTTTTGTTTTTGCTCTGACTGCAGTAAATTCCCTGTAATATGAAAACACAGTTTTTTTCCCCTGTGTTGTGGCCTAGAATTCCTGGAGGGGGAACTGCGGAAGCAATGGAGGAAGTGTGGATTCAGAGGATGGAGCAGGAGAGAGGGAGTGCTGGAGAGCACTTTCCCTGGAAGAAGAGATGAAAGAGAACCCACAGGGCTGAGGCGAATAAAACATCTGTGGCGAGGTGCTCGGTAATTAATCATCTCCATGAGATTGCAACAGTCCCCGGTCCCGTCCGCAGAGCAGTTTTGCTGACACAGAGGGAAAAGGCACTCCCAGAAACACAGCTAGTAAAACAATATTGCAGCCACGTAAACAGCTGGCTGCAACAGCAAGCAGTGGGCCCTCATTTTTAAAATTATGCATGGAATCATGCATGCGGAGAAAGAAATTAAAACCCTCCTTTCCATGCTTTGGCATTTGCGTCCCAGAGATACACTGAGAATATGTGCTGTCTCACATTGATGTTGGTAGATGTTGAATTACAAATACAATTCTGAGGTGAAAGTCCCTTGAGAAAGTTACTGTTGACAAAGTAACAGTTGGAGCTGGAGGTGGACTTCCTTTTCCCAGGCATTTCTCGATAGTCTCATAGGAGGGTGAGCTGTTCTGACTGAATTGCCATGACTCTCAGAATGCTAGTGTGTGCAAACTGGAAAGGATCTTGGAGACTTTCTCCCTTACCTTTACCCATCTGCTTCGTGCTTCCCTCCCTGCCATCTTAATTAAGAGAGAAAAGTTGAACGGACTCACCTAAGGTTCTAGTGCATTTTCTGTGTTTTCATTGGAAAAATGGCAGCACTTAGGATAGAATCCCTCTTGCTAGCTCAATTAAAATCTGCTTGGATGAAAAGGAGAGTCAATGTAGGCTTATCAATTATAACAGGAGTACCACTCTGATCACCTCACAACTGTGAGAATGGCTATCACCAAGAAGAGAAAGAGAAGTGTTGGCGAGGATGTGGAGAAAAGAGAACCCTTGTGCATGGTTGGTGGGAATGCAAATTGGTTCAGTCCCTATGGAAATCAGTATGGAAGTTCTTAAAAAAATTAAAAATAGAACTACCATATGATTCAGCAATCCCACTTCTGGGTATATAGCCAAAGGAAATGAAACAGGATAATGAAGGGAACGGAAATGAAAACAGGATATTGAAGATATCTGTACTTCCATGTTCATTGAAGAATTATTCACAGTAACCAAGATATGGAAACAACCTAAGTGTCTGCCAATTGATGAATAGATAAAGATATATGTATAAACACACACACACACACACACACACACACACACACACACACACCCCACAATGGAATATTTTCAGCCATGAGAAAGAAGAAAATCTTGTCATAATCCTGTCATTTGGGACATCAAGGATTATGCTAAGTGAAATAAGACAGAGAAAGACAAATATTGTACGTTATTATTTATATGTGGAATCTAAAAAAGTTAAACTCATAGAAGCAGAGAGTAGAATGGTGGTTGTCATGGGCTGGGGATGGGGAAATTGAAGAGATCTTGGTCAAAGAATGCAGACTTGCAGTAAGAAAACGAAACAAAACATACAAAAAAAACCCAAAAAAACAAGTATACCACTCTGGTGCCTGATGCTGATAATTGGGGGAGGCTGGGCATGTGTGGGGACATGGTATAATGGAAATCTCTGTACTTTGTGCTTAATTTTGCAATGAACCTAGAACTTCTGTGAAAAATAAATCTATTAAGAGAAAAGAAAAAACTGCCTTCTTTTTGGCAGTGAATTCAACAAGTTTGATTTTACATTATTTTCCTCTATGATTTTAATTTTGTGGCCTTTCCTTATTCTACAATATACATCTCAATGTCCAAAATTCCTGATCTTATTGGGATAAAAACAAGTTTACTACAACCAGTATGACATTATTTTTAAAAATGCATTACTGAATGAGTATTACTTGAATCAAATTGAAATGCAAATAAATATCTTAGCCCTAAGCCAGTGTGAGTTTTGCATCAGTTACTTCATCACACAGGATTCTGGCATCCCCATTGGTCAAGTGGGCGTATTGCAACATCCCTCCAACTCTAAGGATCTTGATTGTAGAGCAAATGTTTTGATTTGTTGCTTCCTGACAGTGATAATAAATCTGCACTTTGCCTGATGCTGTCTCAGTTTTCATATGACACTATTGAGGAGGATGGTCCAAGTTCATGGTGAGGAGGGGGGCCTTGGCCAGCACTTTTAAAAACCAGGCCTCTGGCTTCATTTGCCTGTTATTCTACTTACCTGAACAAATGGTCTTGTTTTTAGAACCAGCCTAAAGCCTAAAATGTCTGGTGTTTGTGGATAAATCACAGTCTGGCTTGCATCACAATGACTCAAAAGGGCTGAAAAATTGCTGATTGCAGTTCAAGATAATGCAATGATTTGGTCACAGAAGACAAAACTATGTAATAAGGTTTAACCAAAAGTTAGTAATCTTGAAGGGACTTTATACAATTCCCACAGGCATTTTAAATAACATGCTGAAAGCCTCTTACTTTAAATCAATAGAGCCATAGCTTCTACTCCAAATCACTAGTTCAACAAAAAATAAGTTAACTTGATAATGCTATTATTGTATAGGAATAACTTATAAAATCAAGACCTTAAATTCCATGATCAACAGGCTTTATGAAGATACCAGCAATGTAATGAAAAGAAAATGTAGGAGGTCAGTTGATTCAACGATCCCACCATCCTCCATCCCAGCTTTTCACCAGATCCTTTCTTTACCTCCCTTTGCCAGAGCAAAGCTCTCTCAGGCTTCATCATGGAATTCTGTGAGCTGCTCTGAGCACCAGGAATAGCCCTAAGTGTCAGAAAGGAAAATTTCTTCCTTTTTTTCTTTCCCTCCCTCCCTCCCTCCCTCCCTCCCCCCTCCCTCCTTCCCTTCCTTCCTTCCTTCCTTCCTTCCTTCCTTCCTTCCTTCCTTCCTTCCTTCCTTCCTTCCTTCCTTCCTTCCTTCCTTCCTTCTCTCCTTTCTTTCACCTCAAGAAGAAGATTCATTTAATGTGAACTCCAGGAAGGAATTTATCTGCTGAGATGGACTCCCCATGCTCAAATGAGGGCCCAAATTTTATACAGAATAAGAGCCTAGCAGCCATTTGCTGGCAGGGGTTCCTCATGGACTCCGTACACCAGGAGGAACCTTGAGCTGAACTACGGGCTTCCCATACTATGCCCCGCTTGTATAGGCCATCTAAGTCAACCACTGCAGGGAGGCCCTGACTTTGATCTTCCCCATCCAATCAGAACTACACAAAATGTATCCCCATTTCCATCTATACCAACCAACCAGAACTGCATGATTTGAACCAATCAGAACTGTACAATTTGGAAACACATGAAAGGGACCAAAATGGGAACTGTGGGTGGGAAAATTGTCTATAAAAGGCGAACTCTCTTTTGTCTTCACCAAGCACACTTTTGGTTTCTGCAAATTGTTATCTGAATAAAATCTCTCCATTTTTTTTTTTTTTTTTTTTTTGCTCCAGTTCCTTTTGGATTCATTTAGACCTCCTTCTCTTCCTTTTTCTTTTCTTTTCTTTTTTTTTTTTCTCTCAGAGGATCTTATGAAACTACAATAGGTCCTCAAAAAATGTCGATTCATTTAACTTCATTTCAATATAACACTGATGAGATGTCATAGGAACATAATTCTTGTTTATATCAGTCTACGGTAAAATTGGCATCATTGTGTGTCATTTCTCTTAAACTTGCAGAGCCTACCAACAACAACATTACGTGAGGGCTTACTGCACTGAGGACAACAAAGAAGAGATGAAATAGCAGTAAACCCGCTAAAGTATTTGTTCGCCTCTTGTTTGACCTTTGATGGCAGGAGAAACATCACAGACAGCAAGAGGATTGTTGCATTAGGCCCCTGGGAAACAAAGCCAGCATGGAAGTGTCTTCCAGGGAAACATCAAATAGCTGTTTCCAGTTGTTTCAGCCTTTACAAACAAGGCACGGTACGTAAAAACCCTTTGTCTATTCTAAAGCACGCCACCAAGGTGGACCATTCTTCTCATTTGCTTAATCAGGTTAGACTGTTCAACAGATCCTGCTTTTCTCTGGAACTACGTTATATTTTGTAAGACAGGCAAGTGGGGCAATTTGGTGGTCATAAATCTGGGATAGAAATAAGAAATCTGGGTTCCTATTCTGGCTCCTAAGTCACTGGGCAAATCTTAATAACGTTGTGCCCCTATTTCCCCTTTAATTTTGAAAGGGAGAAGGGGTCAAGAAGGGGAATGTAAAAATAGCTGCAAGATCCTTCTTATACTGCTTGTCAGTCCCCATCGTCACATGTACTCTCCAGGCACTGATCATTTTACAGTTAAATTACTGTCGGTGACTCGTCCCTGTATTCACCTTCAAGTGAGTAAAAAAAAAAAAAGGCTATTTCAGATGCTATTCGTCTCTGCATCCGATTCAGCCACCTAATTTGTTTTTTCATGTCATCTGCCAGTGTGTCTACCTTGCCTGGCTTGAATGTTTTTTAAAAAGGCTCTTTCAGTGGCAGTCCTCGGTGGTGACCGGAGGCCTCGAGATGTGCATTCCTCTCAGAAATTAGTCATTGGTGAGTCCCTCGCCTCTCCGTACCCCATCATTCCTCTAGGCTATTTCCATCCACCATTTACCTGCATGCTTCCCGAATACTTTTATAGAACTCAAGTCTCTTATCAGCCTCCCCAGGGTTCACCCAGGGACTTTTCATTGTATTCTTGCCATGTGGCTGTATCTTAGAGAGATGCTCAGCCTTAACTTTCTTTTACAACAATGTGAAAGCCAGCGCTAGTTCCCACTTCCAGTCCTTAAGGCACGAAGAAAAGCTTTCACAGGTAGCCTTCGCTCTCCTTAAATGCTGAGGCATGAAGCCAAAGCAGCCGCTTTCTGAAAAGAGCAGGGGCTGGGCCCATGGAGTTTACTTGTAGGCTTTGTGTTAAAGCCAGAATCCCAAGGAATAGATGAAATCTTTGAAATCGTTCTAGTTTATGATTAGTAATAATAGCAGTCATGCTTAATCTAGTGTTACCACCATTATGATCAATTTTATTAAAAATGACTAAGCTTGATGCAGACAATGGCGAAGTTAGGAGCTTTGTGACTGAGCTGCTATCATCATCACAGCACTATAACGCAGGTGCTATATATCACTTTCCGTTTGACAGATCAGAAAGTGTGAACAAGGTTAAGTTAAGCTCATGATCACACAGTCAGAATTTTGAACTCTGCTGTGTGCCTCTGAAGCCCTGGCTTTAGCACCTGCGCTGTATGGCACGTGGACATGAAAAGGAGCTGTGCCTCTGGGTGGTGGTGGGGCACGCATCCCTCACATGGGTGGGGAGACATAGGAGGAATGAGGTAAGCGACTGACACCACTAACCCATGTGGGGTTAGCTTCGTCCTCAGTCCCCTGGTCCTTGTTTGCACCATCCCGATGCAGGTTTATGAGGCTGCATACTCCTTTCTTTCTCTGCCTGTGCCTGCCCTCTGTCTGAGGCAGTGAATCAATGAATGAGAGAATGAATGAATGAAACATTGGTGTGCCATGCAAGCCTATTCAGCAAGCATATATTATGCACTTTCCACGCATTGGCACCAGCTCATCAAGTCGAGGTTGGGGCCTGGGCATATTTCTGAGAGTTCTGTTGAAAAAAGGTCAACTGCAGAGCTTAAAGCACTCAGGCTCTCAATCCACAGCGGAACAGCCGTGGGACCAGCTCCGCTGCTTGTCTTCACCTCGCCCCTGGGTGTCCATAAACTTGGCAAATGTATCCCCTTCCAAAAATTGTTTTGGTCTTTTAAGAAAATGGTAATAAAACATTCTTTTTATTTATTTATTTTCAATTTTATTATTATTGCTATGATTATTAATGACATACTGTGAAATGTGTGCTTTAATTGGGTTAAAATATAGTAATCACCATAGTTTGAAGCATAATATTGCACAACAAAATTGATTAAATAGTTCTGAGCAGCTGTATGAGGCCCACTGCCCATGGAAAGCATTCCACAGTGATTCTCCTAAGATGTTCTAGGGAGCTCTCCAGCTCTGTTCACTATTCTTTTTGCCCTATCACCTGGCTCAGTGAGTGAAAGAAGGAGGATTTTTCTAGGTGCCAACAAGGAGACAAGGAGAAAGGGTGTACCTGAAATTTGCCCTTCTGAAAGTTAGTAGTTCTGGTACGTGTCATGTCTTTAGGTTTGAGAGGCATTGGCACTGCTGACATGGGGCTGCTCACCTTGCTGAGATGGGGCTGCTGGCCTTGCAGACTGGAAGTTTAGGAATGGACCCAGAACAGGACCAACCTTTGAAGATGAGCTTAGGGCATGCGATTACCGGTATATGGCCCAACAAAATAGAATTTCCTAGAATATTTATTAGAAACAGAGTTCTCATAAAAACCTGTTCCAATTTTCTGATCCAAAATGGTATGTTGCTTCACCAAGTCAAAAGATTTTAACACATAGTTACTCTGTGTGCACCTGTGTGTATTTTTCTGTATATTTTTAGGTAAGCATAGAAAACTGCATCCTCTGACTGAGCCCCCCTAGCTAAAATCAACTAATACTGCTACAGAAAATATAGGCAACACATCCTATATAATAAAAGGTTAATATGCTAAGTGTCCAGTTGTTAGTTGTCCATTCAACCAATCAAAACGTAATATGCTAATGATATGCTAAGGCTGCTCAACCACTCGCTATGACGTGCACTGACCGCTAGGTTAGCTTGCTGCTGTGGTCCAGCCAATTGGGACTGAGCGAGACAGGCTGGACATGCCCTGGAGTCCTCCCGCAGTCCCTCCCTGGCTGGCCAACCTCCTGCGTCCCTCCCTGGTCCAGATCGTGCACCAGTGGGGTCCCTCGGCCTGGCCTGCACCCTCTTGCAATCCAGGACCCCTCAGGGGATGTTGGAGAGCCGGTTTCAGCCCAATCCCTCAGGCCAGGCCAAGGGACCCCACTGTTGAACGAATTCTAGTTTGAAAAGAATCAATGAGTTGGCAAGAAAGCATGAAATCTTCTAAGGCCTAAACTAAGTGAAAATATTAGCCTAGGAAAGAAAATAAGAATACTGAGGTAGGCTTTTGACATAAGGACATTTCCCAAATCCAGATATCCTGAAGTTTTGGTTCTAATTTATTTGCAGGGTGGTGGCAAAAGACAGAAGATTAAAAAATAGGGCTTCCCGAAGGCCGCCAGCCTATGTCACAGAAAGCTGAAATCCCAAGGGGTTAAATCCTTAGTATAAGAGTGAAATGTACTTTTCACCACAGGCCACAAAGACTTTCTAGTGTATAAGTTCCAAGAAATATAAGCTTACAAAAAACCCCCACAAACAAACAAAACCATATATATTTAGTATATATATGAAAACAAAGCACCATGTGCAAGAGCCAGCAGAAATACCAGATGAGATCAGCAAATATTTCAGATATTGCAAGTATCAGATACAAAGTTTAAAATACCTATGTTCAAAGATAGAAAAGGTAGGATTTAGATATGTGAATAAGGAATAAGATACTATTAAACACAGGATGAAACATATTTGAGAAAGGACTAAATACATATTAGAAATGAAAAATATAATTGTTGAAATTAAAATCTCAGTTGATGGATTTAATGGCAAAGTAAATACTACTGAGAGATAGTTAATGAACCGAGAAGCGAAGCTAAATAAATTAGGAATGTAGCAAGAGACAAAGGAGGGTTAACAGACATGGAGGATACAGTGAGAAAGTCTGACTGCTCAGTTCTAGATTAAAAGTAGAGAAAGAGAGCGAATTAGGTTGAAGCAATACTTGAAGAGATAATGGCTTAGAATTTTCCAGAATTATGAAATATTTATTAGAATATGTATTATTAGAGACCAATCATGAGATTCAGAAAGCCCAACAAATTCTAAGCAAAATAAATAAGTAAATCAACAGGTAAATACTTTATAGTAACATTATAGAACAGCAAAGCAGATCTTAAAAGCAGCTTGAAAGAAAATACAGATTTCTTACAAAGGGAAGACTGAGAGTAGACTTCTCGACAGCGACATTGGAAACCAGGAGACAGTGAAATGTAAGCAACAGTGTACTCAGAGGAAATAACTGCCGATCTAGAATTACGCACAGAGCACAAATGTCTTCCAAGAATGAGACCAGCAAACAAAGACATTTTCAAATAAAACCCTGAGTAAAGTAAATCCTGTGGTAAGTGTTCCAGACCAAGAGAAGTGGATGCTGATGGATGGTTTGATGCAGGAAGGAGAAATGGTAACCAAAGAAAGTGTAAAATGTGGTTAATTCTGTATTAAAAGTTTCAGTATGAAATAATAAAAATACTAATAATCTAAAATTTAGTAAGATTAAGAAATTACAAGATAGAATTACATTTTCCAATAACAATAGCATATAATTTAGAAGAATAATCATCAAATTTGAGGTGTTCTAAGGTCTTTGTGTTTTTAAGGGTAAAAATATTGATTGATTAATTAAAGACAGGCTTTGTTAAGTTAGGGCACATGCCAAAATTTCAAGATTAATCATTAAATTAATAAAAATAAAGTATTTAAAGTCCAGACATTAAAAGGTAAAATGTAGAATGAGAAAAAATATCCTCAATTCATTAGAAAGAAGAAGAAAAAAAAAAGACTGAAAAGACGAGACAAATAGAAATCACAAAATGAGATAGAAGAAATAAATACAACTATATCAGTATTTCTAGTACATTTAAATAAACTAAATGCTCTAGTTAAAAATAAAATGATCATTAGTCCGGATTTAAATATAAACCTAGCTATGTGATATTTACAAGAGGTACATCTAAAACATAAGGGTTCAGAAAGGTTGAAGTGAAGACATAAAAAGAGATATTAAAAATATTAACCAAAAAAATCTGATGTAACCATGTTAATATCAGAAAGAGTAATAAGGCAAATAATTACTACTAGAGAAAAGGAATCCCTATATAAAGATGAAGGGTCAGTTTTCAAGGAAGGTAACATTGTAACTATAAATATTGACCTAAAAATATATACAAGAAAAATCTATATATATAAAACCCTAATATGCAAATAGACCATACAGTGCAACAACTGAACAACCAGTCGCTATGACATGAGCTGACCACCGGGGGTGCGCGCAGAACATGGTGGGCATCGGCAGCAGGTGGCAGAGCATGAAACATGGTGGGCATTGTCCACAGCAGGATGGTGGAACAGGTGAGTGGGGGTGCCAGACCAAGGTGGGGCACTGGTCGCTGTCATCAGGGTGAGCCTCTGGTGTTTACTGAAAATTCTTTGCTCCCATGTGCCACAGTCCTGCCAGGCGCTCACACCCACTGCCGGCACCAGCCCTACTTGCATCCGCAGTCAGCGCCAAAGCTGCTGCTCGCACCCGCTGCTGGTGCCTGACATGGGTCCCGATCGCTTGGCACCATTAGCGGGTGTGAACAGAAGCTGCCGGCCCTGATCACCCCTGAGGGCTTCTCCACCTCCCCCTGCTCCTGAGGGGCAATCTGGGCAGTAGCTGCTGCTTGCACCCGCTGCTGGTGCTGGCCCCAATCGCTCCACGCTGTCAGCAGGTGTGAGAAGAGCCGGCGTCGTCAGGGCTGCTGGCAGACAGGGGACCAGGGGCCGCGGAGGGAGGGGCCAGGTGGGGGTGTGGAGGATGGGAAGAGACCTGCCCCTGTGCCCACCGCAGCCTCACGGCCCACAGTTCCTTTCAAGGTGCATGAATTTGTGCACTGGGCCCCTAGTAGAACTATAAAAAGAAGCAGGTGGATCTTCCTGCATAGTAAAATATCTCCTAGTAATTGATTAAACATGCCATTACCCCCACAAAATCAGTGAAAATATTTATGATTAGAAGACTGTACTGAACAGGGTGTCACCTTATCCTCTCTACCAGGAAGCAGACAGCAGTGGCACATCCCTGTGGGTGGGTCAAGTCGAGGCAAGAGGTGATGTGAAGGATGAGAAAGAACTGGGAATAGGTGGCCCCATTTTGTTAACAACTGGGTGTGTCTGCATTTTATAAAGTAGTGAATGCATCACAGACATTAATATGAAAGTATCATGCTTCAGCTACAATGTGATAAATAACTCTAACAGTCTCTGGGTTGTTCACTTATTACTGGTCACAACCAGTGTATCTTAATTAAAAACTGAACACACACACACACACACACACACACACACACACACACACACACAGAGGCATGCACAAATAAGCTACTTCCTTGCCATACAATAATCAAAATTATCCAAAGTCAGCATCTTCAAAACATATTCCTAGAGATTATTTTTACTTCTCACCCTCCAAAGTCATGGAAAAGAAAAAAATTTAAAATGAAAATACTGTAAAGACCTTTTTATTTTATTTTTTTCAAGAAAGCTTGACAAAAGAGAGAACAAACATTTTCACTTGTGCCCTCACCATTAAAGTCCTAAAATGAGATATTTCTGGTTCCTTGAAGACTCCTGTTTGAAGAAGATTTGATTTTCCTGAGTAACTGGAAACATTCTCATAAGGACGGGTCTCACATGAAACACAGCCTCTGGGTTTTTGGATTTTGTGTGTGGAGATCAGTTCAGGCAGTTTGGTGCCTGTGGGTTTCCTTCCCAGACCTGGCCTAGCTGCTGTGTGTTTACCTTCCTCCAGCACTCAAGGTGCCGTGAAGAGCAAGCAAAGGGAACACTCAGCTTTTCAAGTGCAGAGCCGAGTGCTCTTTACGGAAATGAATGCAAGCTACTTTGGGGAGTTTTCTGAGGTCAGAATCCCTTAGAATAAAACTTACAAAGTCATTGTTTTACTGCCTCACCACACATAAATAATTTATGAATTTATATTGTAACTAGAGGCCCAGTGCACGAAATTCGTGCACCGGGGAGGGGGAGGAGGGGGTGTCCCTCAGCCCAGCCTGAACCCTCTCCAATCTGGGAACCCTCAAGGGATGTCTGACTGCCCATTTAGGCCCGATCCTACCGGGATCATCCCTCTCACAATCCAGGACTGCTGGCTCCCAACTGCTCACCTGCCTGCATTCCTGATTGCTCCTAACAACTTCTGCCTGCCAGCCTGATCACCCCCTAACCACTCCCCTGCCAGCCTGATTGATGCCTAACTGCTCCCCTGACAGCCTGATTGCCCCTAACTGCCCTCCCCTGTAGGCCTGGTCACCCCTAACTGCCCTTCCCTGCAGGCCCAGTCGCCCCCAACTTCCCTCCTCTGCAGGCCTGGTCCCTCCCAACTGCCCTCCCCTGCAGGCTTGATTGCCCCCAACTGCCCTCCCTTGCAGGCCTGGTCCCTCCCAACTGCCCTCCCCTGCTGGTCTGATCGCCCACAACTGCCCTCCCTTTCAGGCCTGGTCCCTCAAAACTGCCATCTTGTGTCCACATGGGGCAGCCATCTTGTGTTGGAGTGACGGTCAATTTGCATATTGCCCTTTTATTAGATAGGATTCTTCTTCTACCTGGACCAGAGCTCTACGATTTCTCAAAGTCCAGGCAGAAGCCAAATGGCACACACGTTGCTAAGACTTTCATCGCAATCGATAAGTTTGCTGTTGCTGTCAGCTGTGTGATTTTCCTGATTAACCTGTAAAAGGTGTTCCCCTTCATGAATGATGTTCAGAAATAAACAGATATTATAAAAGGAGACCAGGGCAAGTTCCAGAATGCAAATTCTTGGTGATCTTAAGTGATGATATATGAGGGAAAGAGAGAGGGAGAACAATTTGATTTGCTTCCACTAGGCTGACCCAGAAAGGAGAAGAGCAGAAAAACTGCTTTGCCTAAGCAAACACGGCATCAAGTCAGACAAGAACAGTACTCAATGATATGCAATATCGAAGCCTCGTTTAAAGTATTTATTGTCTGGACCTGAAAGACATTTAAATGCCGATAATAAAAAAGTCTCTTCCCATTCTGTTTTTCTATTGCCATTTTTTTCCCCTCACATATTGGCAATGACTCCTATATCCTCCTTTGAGATACTATCTTAAGATTTGGGGTGGGATTCCTTTGCTGTGGTTGAATTATGATAGAATGAAAAGTTCATGTAGGTGAAATCGATGCTAAAAATCAACCTGACTTGGAAAGAGATGCTGGTTTTCTAGGGCAATGTAGACAGTCCCTTTGCAACAAGGACTTAGATTTCTCCTAGAATTCTTAAAATATGTAAATACAATCTTTATCAGAACATGGTCTGGTTTAAGTTATAGCTAGTTTTGTCCATCATCCCCAAAGTGTTGTGAGCTCTTTGATTATGTCCCCATCACCTACATTTGGTTCTTTTCAGTGAATAATAAATATTTGTGGAATGAATAATGAATGTGTTTTCTTCTTACTCAAATAAGTTGGAGAGGGAAATGAAATAAATTTTTATTAATTTAAAAGTCTTGCCTGGGTCATTTGTGTTTGTGGTGGACAATATTACTACTCACTAATATGTCTTCATTCTCTGTGTGAGACACAGAGGGACACACACCACGGCCTTCATGACAGTAGGCCCCGTCCTGTGACCCTGCTTTGGCAAGTGAGATGTGAACAGTGTGCTGTGCCCCCTATAGGTGAAGACATCAATAGCCACCTTTGCCACATTCTCTATGTCCCTGCCACTCTAACAGACGAAGCTCCAGTTCATGGCGGCTCTGGCACCTGGGTATTGGAATGAGGGTGATGATCCTGTGTAGCTGACCCACAGCCAACCCAAAATGAACAAGAAATAAACTTGTGTTGCTGTGAGCTATTTGGTTTCCTTTTGTTGTTGTTGTTGTTTGCAGGTACTGCATTGCCTAGCTTTGGCCTGTCCAGATCAGTACAGTACTGGAAAAGCTTCCAAAGACATCACACAAACTCATGTTCAAAAAACGTATTAGTTAGCCAGCAATATAGGGGTATTGTTGCAGCTTCTGTTTCATTCATTTACAGTCAACCTGACTTATTTCAAAAAAATAGCTTGGCCGGTCTTTTAGTAAGGAAATCCCTATGAAGTCAGAGTCTTTGACGATAATGACCAAAAATGAGCTTAAGTAATAACATTATTGTGTGCTGCAGATATCTTTCTACCTTTCACATTTATGAAGGAAGGCCATTTGCACTCCAACAGGTTTCTTCTCATCTGGTTTTCTCTGCAATGTTTATGCCTGAGGTTTACTGCTAGCAGTAAAGAGTGTCCAAGTATGTTATGGGAATAGCCAAATTCCCAGTGCTTTAAAATGTATTCCACAGGCCACAGAGCCAGCTAAAAGCTGACTGATTATACAGCAAATACATCAAACCCAGTATTTATGAAATAGCCCATTTCTTCAGCTCTATCTCTCATAAGCGTGAACACTGCATTTGGGAGTTGTGGTGCACATGTCTCAGACAGCTATGAGAAAAAATTACTGCAGATTTTCCATGACAAGGAAAAATGTTCTTTAAACTGTTCAATAATTTAATAAAAGGTCTGTGTCAAGTGATACCTCTCATGAACACGTATTTTAAAAGGTATGGCTTAAAAATATAAATAAATAAAAGGTATGGCTTGAGCAGTGTAGTAAGGCTTGTCTATTCGGGCTTTTATAATCAACTTACCCAAACACCTATTACATAGCTGAATGGAGGACAAATACTATGAATGGGAGTGCAGATGGACTATTTCATCTGACCAGTTAAGAACTGACAACAAAGTTTCTGTTTCATTTGTTCAAGATATGGGCAAAAGTTCTGGCATAAGATGGGAGAATGAGCTTTTGGTATGGCCTATGTCGAAGATGCTACAGATGTTTAATACTTTCAGTTGCCTATTGGGTCAATGATGATTCATTGGTTAATATACCTTCCACATATTCTTTATTGATGTAGTCTATCTTAGATTACAAAATCAAATTCCTCTTTCTGTCTGCTAATGTTGTATGAGGCTCTATACTAGATACTATTCCTTGGAGGAGATGCAGTTTTTCTAACTGGTTTGATAAGCAATATTTTTTGCAAACAATAATTCTTGTCATTTATTTATTTGTTTTTCATTATTATTATTTAACCCTCATCTGAAGACATTTTTCCATTGATTTTTAGAGAGTGGAAGAGTGAGTGAAAGGCAGAGAGAAGTATCGATGTGAAACACATCAATTGGTTGCCTCCTGCATGAGCCCCAACAAGGCCCCAGGCTGGGGAGGAGCCTGCAACCAAGGTACGTGCCCTTTACTGGAATGGAACCTGGGACCCTTCAGTCCACAGGCCGATGCTCTATCCACTGAGCCAAACCGGTTGAGGCAATTCTTGTCTGATGCTAGCACTGACAACATGCTATAATGTAGACTGCATATGGCAGTTAGTTTTACTAAGTGCTATGTAACAGAAAAGAACATAAATACATTAGTTGATTGATTGACATACCTATAGAATGCATCAATTTGGATTTAGTGGAAGTCTAGGAATTCTGAAAGAAATTTTCAAGTCTAAAGGGGAAAATAAACATATCAACATACCATAAAATAGATATAAAATCTATATAGCCATATTTGGGGTCTTAAAGTATAACATTCCATTTTTATGAGAGCCAGAGGTCAGCAAAGCTCTTGCTTAAATGTTTCTGAGGACAAAGGAGAGTTTAACACAGAGTTGCAAATGGTTTTGCTGGTAAAATTACCCCCAAAATGATTTCAGACCCCCTATACCTAATATAAGGTGTGCAAACGTTTTCCCCATTTAAAATGCATGGCATGACTTGACTTGACTGTTGGAGTCCAGATGATTCTCTGAATGTGTCTTAAGGCAGTGGTGTGGAATGAGCTTTCACATCTCCCGGGGAATTGTGCAGCCAGCACAGCTCTCCCTCTTCGTTTCTCCCCGTGGTATATAACCCAATGCAATTAAACACAGCCTTGCCCGAGTTGAAAGAGAGTCTATGCTCCTCGTAGTTTTACTAATCTTCCATATGCATGAAATAACAGCTTCCCAAGGATGCAAAATTAGTCCCCTATCCTTTGGGTGTGGACTGAAAATTCCACATGAGGAGCAAGCATTCCCCTCAGGCTTCCATCAGTGCATGCCACTGAATTAGATCTCTGCATCCTTCAAGCCCATGGAATAAACAGAATGTTCTGGAGATAAGCCATAATTTTATGTGTGCCTTATGATAGTCCTCACTTGGGCCTCATCGACCACAAGTGTCCTAAATGGAAAGGAGCTTGTGTCAGGCAGCTCTGTGGCCTCCCACATGCTGCTAATGTTGCCTAGAGAAGGGCAGAAATCAGGAACCGAGACTCAATAAGTTGGGTGGTTTGATTTTAATGTTTTGTATTTTCTTCCTGCTTTGAAAGCTCACTGTATTTTGCTGCTGTTATTACCAAGGGTTCATCGACAATGAAACTGGGGTGTCTCAGTGGGGTTTTGCAGCAAATAGATAAAGCAAGTTCAGGCAAGACTGGGCAGTTCACAGTCTGAAGTGGATTGAGCAGTAGCCATTTGTTTGCTGGGGTGAATGGAGCATAATTTATTCAGCTGCAGCAGAGGCTGAAAGCCAATCTGGCCTTGACCCATTTATCTTGAGAAAACTAATTAAAGTGGAGAATCTGGTGTACTGTTGTTATTGAGGTTTTCCTTTTTTTTCTCTTTGGGGCCAAGCAAAGACTGATGAGTGTGTGTGTGTGTGTGTGTGTGTGTGTGTGTGTGTCAAAGTGGAAGGTGGGAAATATCAGTTTCACCTAAAGATAGTGGCTGAGGCTCTAGATAATAAAGCAGTTTCTTAAACACAGCCTGACATCCTTTTGAAATGCAAACTAGTGGCTTTAGCCGGATGCAGAATCCTTTGAGGTGACAATGAAATGCCAAGGCAATTTAAAAGGAACAACAGTTTCCTGAATCCTTACAACCAAGACTTCCTCACTCACACCAAAATGGCCCCGAAGAGGCATGGAAGAACATTTTTATGACCAGCACTTTACTGTGAAACTTGTATTAATCATCAGGCAGGAAACGATGCCAGAATGTGAGTTGCTTTGTCCATTTGGTTCCAAAACAATAAAATAAAGTGCATATCTTGCTATTTTGCAAGTACTTAAATCTATTTGTAATACTATTCACAGCATATTTTCACCAATGGCATACCAATAAATCTCAGAAGTTGTATTGTGTTTTTGGAAGAATCATATCCAATAATAGACATCCTGATTTTTTTGGGGGGTGGGGGGAAAGCTAAAGAATACATATGAGGAAAGCAGGGAAGTCCAGCAGATGGGGTGTGGTGGGGGATAATATTATGCTTTACATTTATTCTCATATGTTCAAGGAAGTCAGTCTTCTTGGGGAAAGCTACAAGGATCATCATAACCATCAGAGAGGGAGGTTGAACTGGCTCAACTGCTAGAAAATCTGAAGTTATCCAGAGAATGTGTTGGGAAGGGCAGGCACAGGCTATCTAGGAGCTTCTCTAGGTATATCAATTGGACCAAACTAATAGGACCCTGACTTGTCCCACTCATAATGTTATCTCCTCCCATTTCCGTTTTAGCACCAGGTGACCTTAAGTTATCCCTTTTCCCTGTTCTTTCCTCAAGGTCTTTCCTTATAGAGTATTCCTGTTCCAGATTTAGCTCTTAACTTTCTCACCTCATCCAAATGTCCGGGGCTCAGAGACCTGAAGTGATGAATGGCGATACCACTCAGGAAACAATTTCTTTTTAAGTGAATTTTAAAGGAGGAATTTTAGACATAGTGTTACCATGGCCTGAATTTTAGGCCAGGCTGACATCCAGCACCAGGACATCATAGGTGGACTGCATGAACAAATGTGTGTCCATCAGGTGAGAATCACTTTCCTCTTGAGTCCATGATGCTACGTAGGGTTCACATTTTTGTTGTAGGGTAGTATCCACATGGAATGGTATTATGAAAAATCAGATTATTTGTTAACTATATCTATCTGATTATTATAGTTAACTAGAGGCCCGATGCATGAAATTTGTGCTAGAGTAGGCCTTCCTTCCCCCAGCTGCCGGCCCGGCTTCCCTCTGGCACCCGGGACCTGGGCTGGCTTCACTCTGGCCACCTGTAGGCACCCAGGACCCCAGCTTTGCCCTGGCCCTGGCTTTGTCTGGAATGACATCCAGTCTAATTAGCATATTACCCTTTTATTATTAGAGATATGTAAAGTCAGGTAAGAGAACCTCGGCATTCTTGTCCTTAGCCCCAATACAAATGCTTTGTAGTAAAATATATCCAATGCTTCCTCCCTAAATCCTCTAAAAGGTATCAGTAAATTCAAGTAGGGAAAAAATAGAGTAAATAACCTGACCAAAAGCTATTTCTAAACCCCTAAACTCTCTATGTTCTAGTTAATGAAAAAATTAGCTCCTTATGCATGAGAGCTGAGGTTGATTTGCTTTTATTATTAGTAATTATTCAGTTAGAACAAAAAGAAAAATGCCAATATACATGTACTGGGAAGAGCTAGTTTTTCAGGCAGACTACACATAGTCTGAACATTCGGATAGAAGTAAATCACCCATCAAATGAACCAGTCTTTCACAAAGTTTAGACTGAAAACCTTGCCCTTGGGAAAGAATTCCAAATGGTTGTTTACTGTAAATACCAAGAGAGGAGGCTACTAAACCCATTGGTCAAGCTCAACCCAACTGGTTTGCTAGACATTTTGGAGAAGGGAGGTGAAGGTGGAATTTCTCAGGAACTCTCCAGAATGATTGTACAAAGACAAATGGGAATGAGAGGAAGAAGAAGACCAAAGCTTACACTATGTTGCATTGTCCTCCACACAATCCTCTGGGAAGCAAGAGGAAAACAAATTTAAAGAAAAAAGAAAGAGAGATTATTCTATACATAATAGCACAGCACAGGTACAATGCTTAGATTTGTAGGCTGGCATTCTTCCCACCAACCCCCACCCCAAACTCCCTCAGATTGAGCAGTAGAATATTTGGGAAATCTGCACACACAGGATGATATGGAATACTTACTGGAGATTCATTCGTCTAAATCATCACCAACTTGATGAACTAACTTCCAAGTCTGTGTTTTTTTTTTTTTGTTTGTTTGTTTTTGTGTGTGTGTATGTGTTTTAGTCCACTTTTATAAACTATATTCCTCCAAGATATACAATTTAAAGTACGTTTTTGCTCTAATGAATCAGCTGGAGTAACAGACATTCCCTGCCCAAGTGTGTCCAGGAACCATATAGCATGTTGTGCTCTCACTTTCTGAGCTCTACAACTAATTGTATGCTCAGATTCTAAAAATTGAGATAGTTTGTGTTGATTTATTTTTAAGCTCTCTGCCTCCACTGAAATGCTTTAAAAGTCACAGTTTTACAATCAAATTATTTGAGAATTCATGGAGGATAGAGTTAAGACAATAGGAAGAGATCCAATCTCTTCCTTCATGCAGATAATCACCTCTGGTCTATTTAACTAACCTCATCACAACCTGCTGCCATAGAAGCACTGTCAGGTTGAGTGTTGGTGACAGGAGACACATGATGGTGGGAGTGGACTGTTAACCAAATTAGTTGATGACATTAAATATCTCCAACAAATCAGGGCTGCTGGCCGGAAGGACTGTGATATTCTCTGATGAGTCAGCTTTTCATCAGCAGCTGAATTTATACAAATATATTCATTCATTATTGGATAATAAAAATAACGTTTGGATAGTATGTCTGAAAGCTACTGACTATCTAAACTACTTATGTACATATAATTTTAGAGGAATGGAACATATACCTACAATAAACAGAAACAAATGGCAATGTTTCTTAGAGACAGAAAAGAATTTACAAGGGTCCTTATAAATGTAATAGAGGTTAAATGATGGGATTAATGTATTTTTAAGAGAGAGTTTGGTTTGTTTTCAATTATTTTACATAAATTTTAGCAGCAGTTTATCCAGCTTGGGGTTAGTAGCTTTATTTCTAAAACCCCATAATTGTCAGTTCACATAAAAAACAGTTTTACAATAACTGACATAAGAAGAGCTATCAACAGAATCCCAAGTTAATAGGCCAGGTACTAATGTTAAATGGGAGTAAGAGCAATTCTCTGAGAGCTCTCTAGCTATTTTCCTTTGGTGAGAGGGGTGGAGTGGAGTAGTCTTTCAATGCTGTCCTCGGAAGCAGTCTCTGCTGAAACACTCAGAGAGACTAAAGGAAGTCTTTTCCAGTTAGTCTCCTTTTCTGGGACACCTGCTTCTTATAAATATTCAAGAAACATTCTTTCAGGGGAAAATTACGACAGGAGTAGGTAACATGATACTTGTTTATAAACGAGGCTGTGCTGGATAGACCCGTCTGGAGAGCTCACCAATGCGTGTGTCTCCAGGAGGATTGTGTATGACTGTTGCACAGCATGGGCTGGTTACTTCTTCACCCTTTCACTATTCAGAGCTCTGTTTTACCTGCAAAGGGAAGAGCCTTGGGGGAACCAAAGGCTGGATAGGGAGAGTCTGGTGTGAGCTTCCTTCTCACTTGTGTTTCTCAAGAATAACCTTGCAGAGCTCCTTTTGATTGGAAAAAGTCCCTTGTTCGTAGGGCCTGGGAAGGTAACTCCAGGTAGGCAAATTGCTAATTCTTACAATTTAGGAAGGAATCAGAATTTAATTCAATAGAAAATTAATAAAACCTGCATTCTTCCTTTACAGGGCCTGAAGCCATGCCTATGAGGCAGTACTACATGCTGTCACAGAACATTTTAGAATGAAATTCTAAATTAGGCTTATTGACTTAAATTCCTATGCATTGAACCAGTTCTTATACACTGAGTCTGGTCCTTGTTTGTGATTAACCATTACTAATTCTCCTTAGAAAAACGTTGCTTAAAAAATATTTTTGGAGGCACATAAAATAGAAGAGCTTAAATCAGGTTGCTACTTGCAAGTACTCTTCAAGACCTTTATATTTGGGGCATTTTGAAGATCCCCAATAAAGTTCCTGTATAAAGGTTCAAATTTCAATTTTCCTATCTACCAGATTTTAAACATCATGTGAAATTTTCAAAATGTTAATGCTTTATTTAGGTTGTGCTAAATTGCCTAAATATTGTTGTCTTTAGATAAAATAACTTTCTTGCTCTGCTTCCCTAGAAGCTCTACTTCCCTTGCTTCTATTTCAAAGGGGAAAAATAATTAGTAGTCATAGATATCATTACATTGTTCAAATTCACTGTAATTTTAAGTAAGTGTATAATGTAGGCAAATTGTTTTTAAATTTTATTTTATTGTGGTAAGAACACTTAACATGAGATTTACTCTCATAACAGATTTTTAAGTGCATTATACAGTATTGTCATCTACAAGCACAACTTATCGATCTTCATTGTGTCCCAATTCTAATACAAGTGTTTATGAAAAATCTGAAAAGCCTGAATTGGTCTAATAACTAAGCTGGAGCCAACTAAAATGGAAATAAAAAGGGAGAGAGAAAGAGAGAGAGAACCCATACTCACCATTTCTGCTTCTTGTTAAAAGGATCTAGACATACAAAGGAATTTGTAAAGTAAAACCCCAAATAATGGAATCTTATGAAACCATCATTTCTTGAAAACTATTGGCTAGTTGTTTATAGAAATCTAATTGGTTGTTAAAAAGAAAAAAAAGAAGACTAATTTTAAACTTTTCCTGAAACTGTGAATAGAGAATTAACATAATCAAGGTAAGTAGAAGTTTGAAGCAATTACCCAGATGATTTCTTTTTCAAAACCTACACGAAAAAGGGAGGATTATTGCTAATAAATTGTAATAAATTTATAACAATTTAGTAATTAACAATTCCATTTACTTCTTCTCATTGGCACTTTGTGGATAGGCCTTTATATTGTAAGTACATTTGATTTTTATAGAGAGAATTGCTGATATGTACTTATTTTAAGGCCAAACTCAACCAATTTAATCTTATGAGTTCTACCCTGCAGAAGAATATTAACTAAAATGATAAATTAATTTATTACAGTGACTAATACAAATATTTTTTATAACTGGAAATTGAAATCTGAGTTTACATGCCATAATCAGATGTGGTTCAAGTGTTTTATGGCCTTAAGGCTCTCATCTGCTAATTTTACATCAAGATAATTGGCAAAGCAACATTAACAGCACCTATGATTACAGATATATAAATTGTTTATAGTACTATAAATACTATAAGTTTCACTGAAAATAATCAGGCAGTATTTTTCTTAAATTATGAGATTTTCATTTCTTGTCACAAGATTTGATGTTTAACACATTCAAGTTGTGTTTACTACGTTTAAGGTTGTACAGTATTCTCCAAGTAAATTGCTTTGTTGCTAGAGACTATTTGACACACATTTAAATGGATCAAAGAGTGACTATTTCTAAGAATTTCAACTTTTAAAAGATACGCACACACACACATACACACAAGTGGTATTTCATTCACCTTGATTTGGGGGTCTCTTGGCAAGGTCTTCCATACAGAAAACTTTACATATAAGGAGAATTCATAATAAAGTCCCACTACCATAATTGAATAAATAACTGAAGCAAATGAATGAGAAATGCTATTGTATAATTATATCGCTGGGAGACAGAGTAACTTAGTCTTCAAATTAATATTTCAGGAGAAATATGAAGTTGAAAATCTGGCCTTTGCAGGAGTGGATTAATGGTGATAAGACTTCTTAAATAATCTAATTCTTGACCTAAAAGGCAGATCTCATTACTTTTCAATATTCTAATTAAGACTAGGAGCAGATATCAGAATGAGATGACTTTCACAACCAACTTTTCCCCATCACGTCTTCTGAAGAATAACCCTGGTTACAGACAGCGGCCGCAAGGCCATCTATCCGCGAGAACTCACCAGCCGGTCCAAGCTTGTGCCTGCTGCGGTTGTCGGTCTTTCCTCAGGATTGTAAGGCCTGAACCGTGTATTAAAATTTTCAGGAGCTGAGCGGGCAGACCTGAGGGCTGGAGCAGGCTTTGGTTGGCCACATCCCTGAAAGACCTGGAAGAAACATGGAAAAGTTAACCCACTTGCACAATTCATTTCTTCCTAAGATCATGATGTGGAAGCATGCAAAGGGACATTTTTCATGGGACTTTTACTTTCAATAAACTCTGATTTTGAAATTTAAACAAATCCAATCACTTATACTGTATAACAGAAAGAATTACCCAGACAGATACAGAGTGATTGACGCTCAGACTCTTATTTTCAACATAATAAAACAACCGTCGTTATTCACAAATTCCATATTTGTGAATTTGCCTACTCACTAAAATTAATTTGTAAGCCTCAAATCCATACCCATGCACTTTTGCAGACATAAGCAGGATGACAAAATTTAGAGTTGCCCTACATGCATGTTCTCAGCTGAGTTCGAACACAGAGGTGCTCTGCCTTCGACTTGGTTATCAGATCGACTGTTGCTTTATCACAGTGCTGTGCTCAAGTAACCCTTATTCTACTGAATAATGGCCCCAAAGTGCACAAGCAGTGATTTGGATATGGCAATTCAGATGTGCTAAAGAGAAACAATAAAGTGCTTCCTTTAAGTGAAAAGGTATGTATGCATAGGAAAAAAAAAATAGTATACATTGAGTTTGGTACTTATCTAAGGTTTCAGGCATTCAATTGGGGTGTTGCAACATATCCCCCTTGGATAAGGGGGAACTACTGTGTTAAAAGAAGGAAATGTAATAGTTACTTCATACAATGCTTGCAGGATTAAAGGAATTGTGTCCCAGACATTTTTATATACTTGAACTTGGCGTCCGATAAACATCCATTTGGAATTCTTATTATTATGACAACTGTATTTCATGGATAGCCTATAAGATAAAAGAACTTCAGTGATTCCCCCTTGAATAATGAGAACCTCTACTGGACAAATTCTTTGAAAACACCCTCTTGAGCAATGGTGTGGAAATAGGACAAGCAAAGTTGGTGAAATCCATATAATGATAGTTTCCTCTAATTTTGCTGTTGACAGCTGTTCACGTCACAATTGGGGTTGCTGTGGGAAATCAAACATATAATTGTAATGACCTTAGGGATGGTGCCGGCAGATCTTCTCTACAGTGATTTCACCCAGGGTGGTGTGGGGATACCTACTTTGCTGTTTTTAGAAACTTCCCACTCTGCTGGTTGAGAGATAATGCCTTTACCAGAATTCTAGGAAATACAGCAACATTTTCAGTAAATTTTGATGAAGTCTAATTTTGTGTTTCTCCCATTTCTACATAGGAGATGATTCTATTCCTAGATATGTATGTTTTTCTCCCAGTAAACTTTTTGGGACTATTGACATCAGCTAATTCTTAAGTTACATGTGTGAGTTTAGAACACATTCCTTCTGGTTTTGTAATTTGATTCTGTGTTGTTTAACTTTAAAGTCAGCATTTTTTTCATCAGGCATATTATGGGATTTCACTGAAGTACGCAGAGAGCTCTTGAGTGCTATTCCCAGTGACAAATTCCACCTTGAGACACAATTCATTTGGTTTTACCACTACAGGCCATTTCTCTTGTGCCGTATTCAAAAGTTCTCCTTGAGCTCAGCATTGTGTAGAGCCGAACGCTTTGTCTTGGCATTCCTGGGGATTGGTCTTAACACACTATTGATTATTCCTCTCTTACACAATTTCGGAGGTTGATGGTGTAAACCAGCACGATAAAGATAGCAGGCCCCTTTCTCCCTAGTGCCTCAATCACTTCCCAGCGGCAAGGTCACTGCTGAGGGAGGGCATTAACATTTCCAAAGCTCCAGGTTTCTGTGGAGTGTGCCATCATGGATAGTTTTGAAAATGACAGCTGGCTTTTTAAAAACTATAAAGCCCTGAGGCAAAACAATACTGGTGGCCTTGCCGAAATTTCTTGAAGCCAGGCACTGAAAGAGTTAACAGACCTTCTTAATTCGACCTTTGGGAAAAATCTGGCTCACTGGTTTAAGTTAGATCAAAGGAACAAGACATGCCCTGAAAGAATACGAGTGATCTAGGAGATATTTCATCATAACAGAAAATCTTACCACCACTTGTCTGGGATGGGGGTGGGAGGTGTTAATTATAACAGAATATAGGTTGCTTAATATCGTCCAGCAGCTTTCCATCATTTGCATCAGATTTGGATATTGATGATGGCTTCAGAGAGGAAATTGCCAGATCTATGATCCACACTGAAGAAAACACTGACTCATAATTATGGAGACCTACATAAAAATCTGGCACCATATGTCGAAGATGAATCTAGAAGGTCCTTCAACACAGAGTCTATTATACCCTCAGAAAAGGGACTTGTCAGAAGAAACGACATTTTAGTGTGGAAATGCCAAGTTGGAGGATCAAGAACTGTTTTTCAAAATTTCACAAAACCTAAAGGGAATAGTGGCAGAGGAGACCAGGGCATCAACTTTCCCTGTGTTCACTTGGGCATAATTAAAAGCATGTATGATTCTCATGTGGAGAATATATCTTATTATTTTTTAAAAATATTTTTTTATTGACTTCAGAGAGGAAGGGAGAGGGAGAGAGAGAGAGAGAAACATTGATGATGAGAAAGAACCATTGATTGGCTGCCTCCTGCATGCCCCACACTGGGGATCTAGCCCGAAACCCAGGCATGTGCCCTGACAGGGAATCGAACTGTGACCTCCTGGTTCATAGGTTGACAATGCTGACCAGGCATGGAGAATATTTCTTAAACAACACATATCTGTCATACAACCTAGATGACTTAGAAAGTGACAATAATTTCATTTTTAATACATGCAATCTGTTGGCTAGACAAAGTATTATTAAAGCTCGGGGTTCACGTGGTGAGTGACCAAAGGGATTCTTGTGTAGAACATTCGGACTGTCTCAGACTCTTTTCTGATCTTGCTATAGCAGCAGTGCAGTTAGACAACGTTCTGTGGCTCTTGAGGCCCAGAGCTGCATTACTCTCAAAGACCAATGAGCCTTTTTCCTGGTGGTCTGGGTACCCCAATGTTTCCTATTTGGAGTAAGGGAAGAAACTGAAGGGGAGTGATGTGGGGGGAGGGGCCTTAGGTTAAATGAGTGTGGGTAGATCAAGATTCTCTGCATAGTGGTCAGGGCTGGAGATGCAGATCTGGATCATGAGCCTAAAGATGGTATGGAAAGGCCTGAAACTGGTCCCATTTTCCAAGGGCAATTATGTAGACAGGTGGCAGATGGGGCTGAGGACAGCTCTGGGCCATGCCAACTTTAGAGGACCCTCCTGGAGCCTTAGTTGACTGCTTTGTCAAATGGAAATAAGAATATTATTTATCACACAGATAGGCTCTGATGATAAAAATGCAACACACAAGGCAGGAAAACAGAAAAGCCAATGTCTTGGAAAATAGGTGCTTGATAATAATGAGATAATTATGTCATTCCATGGTTTGTTCTTTCTAGAAGCTTTGAGTTCTGAATAAGAAGATTTGAAGGGGGGGAAAACTCATGTGGGCTGATGTTTCTTAAATTTTTTCTTCACAATATTATTTCCAGGAGCTAACAGCAATTACGTAAACAATAGAGTCTGTGGGTCAAAGTTGAATGAGGTATTTTAGCGGGCTTCATTATGCTAACATGTGCACTGACTTGTCAAAAGGGAGATCATTTGTAGTGTTTCCCAACATTATTTGGCCCAGGAGGTTCTCACATGATGGAGACATACCCGGGGACACACTGTGAGTCTTGTTTCAACTGGCCAAGAGAATAAGTGATTTGGATGTAATTGCATTTACTTAGAGGTTTTTGTGAGCCATTCCACCAGCCACTACCTTTAAGTCCAGAGAAGAAATATTATTTTAAGACACTCAAGGTCTTCTCTTCACAGCTGAAGTTTCTAGAGAATACAGCTTTAGGCTAAGCCACCTCATTGTGGAACAAATCATTAGCTCTACTCCTTGAAGAAATGGAATCAGTATTACCTCCTGCCTGCCTCCCTCCAAGGGGTATTGAAAGGATAATTAGATAATTTGGGAAAGTATTTGGAAGTCTCAACGCAGACAGATGCTACAGATATACTAAGGAATTATCCTTCCCAAGTAGCTGACTCGCAAAACCTGTGGATTTCCAGAAGGTATCTGGCACATGAATCCTCTCTCTTAAGAGGATTACTAAGATGATGTCTCAGAAGTCTGTTGGCATTCTGAGATTAAAGAAGCTGACATAAAAGATAGAAAGTGCTGAAAGAAGAAACCTTTAGAAGGGACAAGAAAGAGAGGGAGGTGTGCTGATCACAGGTTTGAATGCTGTGTCTTAGGTTTCTAAATACAAGCACTTTTCCTTAACGAACGTTGCAGCATCTTGACATAGCTCCCTTAAAATAAACTAGCATGATGTGTCCTTTTGCAGAGGCACCCACAGCTTAATACCTATAACTCTGTCTTCTTTTAGCTTCTGCAGGTTGATTATATGTCCACTGAAGCCATTGCTGGCAATCTGAGAAGCAGTGCCTGCAGATCAATCCTGTCTCAGCTCCGATGCTTTTAAAATATTCTATCTTCTCAGTTTCTACTCAGTGAGCTCTTATTATGGTGGGAAAGTTGTTGCTAGCCCCATAAATTGTTTTGAAATTTGCAAACAACTCTAATGTTTTATATTAACATAGGTGGCAGTTAATGCTACCTAGATTTAATTGGAATTGATGTTTTGAGAGTAAGGATTTTTTATTTACTTATTAGATTCTAATTTGTATTACAGTGTTAATGAATGAACTATTTGTTAGGTAGGTGATCACTTGGGGAATTCAAATTTATTGGGTTTGTTCCCAGGGAAACAGAAGCTATCATATCTGCATTGGCTCCACACATATTTTCAGGAGAGACAGTTGTGGTGTAATAGAAAGGTCATGAATGACAGTTTAAAAGCTTGGAGTCCTAACTTTGGTCTTTTTCCTGACACCTGTGCGACCTTGGGGGTCACATGTTCTACCCAATTCTCAAGGCTGATGTGACAAAATAACAAGGTGCTTAAAAATACACTGAAAGGTATAAATATGTATTGTCATCTGAAGTAATCTGTAATTAAATAGGACAATAACAGATAACAAGTCAAATATATGGATTTTGCAGAGTGATGCATGAATAATTTAAACTTCATGAAGAATAGGATCTTACGCATTTTGCTCATTATTGTATCCCAGAACCTGTAAGAGATCTCACCACACAACATGTGTTTGAAAAATAAATTGGGAATAAAAATCTTTGAATAAATACAAATTTATAATTTCTCCCCTTTGCAGACATTTATTGAAGGCAATTAGAAGGTGGATTTCTATAAAGAGAAAGAAGATTGGAAAGTGCCGGAAGCAATTCCAGCATGTCAGCAGGGCTGAATCATCTGGGATGGCTGAAAGGCATTTCCCCAAACCTGAAAGGGATGATTGCTTGCTGCCAGACAACTCAAGGCATCTTAATCTACATGTTATTGCCTCCTACTGGCCAAACACCTGAAGAGCCATAAGCAAATTCTTCCAATGTGGCAATGGATTTGTTACAAAACCCTGGCCTTTGATGTATATATCTCCACCTTGCCTTAGGACAAATTATGTTAATAAAAAGCAAGGGGTCCTAAGATAAGGAGAACTTGGTTTCTTCAGCCAAGCTCCTCTGACTCCCTATAATGCCTTTCAAAATTATGTTTCATTTCTGGACTCTTATTTAATTTACACACAGCCCCTTCTCCAGATTGCTGAACCCTTTTAGATGCTGGATCAAGACCACCAGCATTAGGAAAGAAAAGAGAATTCACTGACTGAGCATCGGGATGGGCCAGGCACTCACCATGCTGTGTGTTCTATACACTTGTCTCAAAGAATCAATTACCTCTTCAAAATCAAAGTTTAACACTTCTGCCTTCAGAAAACACAATGAATCATGTATAAAAAAATCATTTGATATTTCCCTTACTCCATTTATGTGCCAACCTAAAGCAAAACCAAATCAGTAACTTTAACTTGATAACTATAACCAAAAAAATCCTGTTTCTTTCTTTCTTTTTTTTTTTTTTGTCATGCAGAATATTTTATTTAACTTACTAGTGGCCTAGCACGCGATATTGCATGCAGTTGGCTGCCTGGCACTTCCACTGGAGCTGGCAGGAGGAAGCTGCGCTGCTTCCACGGGAGACAGGAGCAAGCCGCCAGCACCCATGGGAACCGGGAGGGAGCCACGCAGCTTCCACGGGAGGCAAGAGCGAGCCGCCGCCACCTGCAGGAGCTGGGAGGGAGCCACACCACTTCGGGAGGCTGGAGGGAGCCGCCGCTGCTGCCTGCAGGAGCAGGGGAGGAGGGCAAGGGGGACCTAGAGGTGCTCCATGCACACCCAGCCTGTTGAACGGTCGTTACTGTGACGTCGTAACAGACAATTTGCATATTACCTCTTTATATATATATATATATAGATTGGGGTGACACTGTTTCACAAAACCATATGGGTTTCAAGTGTACAACTCAATAAAACATCATTTACACATGGCATCATGTGCTCATCACCCCAAGCAAAGTCTCTTTCCATCCCCATTTTCCCCCCTTTTGCTCATCTCCACCTACTTCCCACCCCCCTTCCCCTCTGGCTTTCACCATACTGTTGTCTGTATCTATGTGTTATGTGTATATGTTTTTTACTTAATCCCTTCATCTTCTTTCATCCAGCCCCACTCTGACCTCTGTCAGTCTGTTCCATGTACCAGTGCCTCTGTTTCTATTTTGTTTGTCAATTTATTTTGTTCACAAGATTCCACATATGAGTGAGATCAAATGGTACTTGTCTTTATCTGACTGGCTTATTTCACTTAGCATAATAACCTCCAGGTCCTTCCATGATGTCTCAAAAAGTAAGATTTCATTTTTTTAATGGCCATGTAGTATTCCATTGTGTAAATGTACCACGGCTTTTTTTATCCACTCATCTACTGATGGACAAGGGCTGCTTCCAAATCTTGGCTATCCTATATAATAAAAAGCTAATATGCAAATTGTCCCCTCAGGAGTTCAACTGGGAGACCGGGAGTGCTCTGACCACCAGGGGGCGGTGTGGAACATGGTGGGTGACCAACTGCAGTGGCGGGGTGCTGAGGGATTGAGGGAAAGAGGAGGTGGGGAGGCCAGGAGGTGGGGAACTTGATTGGCCCTCATCACCGGGCAGGCCTAAGGACTCTACCTGTGCATGAATTTCGTGCACCAGGCCTCTAGTTGTAAATAATGCTGCAATTAACACAGGGGTGCATCTATTCTTTTAAATTAGCATCTTGGGGTTTGGATATATTCCCAGAAGTGGGATTGCTGGGTCATAGGCAGTTCCATTTTTAATTTTTTGAGGAAACTCCATACTATTTTCCACAGTGGCTGCACCCATCTGCATTCTCACCAACAGTGCACAAGGGTTCCCTTTTCTCCAGCACTTGTTTGTTGATTTATTGAAGATAGCCATTCTGACAGGCGTGAGGTGATATCTCATTGTGGTTTTAATTTGCATCTTTCTGAAAAGTCCTATTTCTTGATCATTTGCTAATTGCTACTCACTGTGCTTGACAAGCTAATTAGAGAGCAGAGGATTTTGTGTACAAAAGAGTCAGGTGGGCAAGCCAAGGGCCATGGGTTCTAGAGATAACTGGGTGCACATCTCAGGCACTGGCGCTTCCCATAGCAAAGTGGACGACAGCATGGGCTGGGGCAGAGCCTCCATTCCAACGCAGTGGCTGCGGGTAGCACAGCCCTGCCTCCACCTGTCCGGGTTCAGCATGGAGCTGGCGGCCCTTTCTCCAAGTGGAAGTGAAACTTGGAACTGAAATGGGAGAGTGAAAGGACATCCACTTATCATTAGTAAATAGATGTGAAGTTATAATACTTAAAAATATATATTTTATTAGCAGTAGCAGCAAGAAGAGTAGCAGCAAGTAGCATCACCATGGTATAAGATTAAAGCAGTACCTAGAACCTCATTTCACACTTTTTTTCTCCGGTTCTTAACAGTATTCTGCTAATAACCTATGAAGTTTTTTTCCTGAATATAAATTTAAAACATTTAAATATTGACTTCCTTCTTTAGCTATAAAATCATTATACAATGTTTGTGATTGCACAAACATTTTAACTATCAGGGTGTTTTATTTTTAGTTTTTAACTTTCAATAGTTTGGCAATTTCCTTGATGGATTGCCTTTTAAGAAAACAGGTTTTCATTCTTACGTCTCAGAACAATCTCTCATCTTCTTTCATATTCTCTTCCCTCTCCCCCTCCCTTCCTCTCTTGTTCTCTTCCTCTCTTCGTTCCCTGATTCATGTTTTTCTTTCCTTAAAGGTTGATTATAATGGTCCCTTGGCCAAGTTCTCTGGCAAACTGTAAGACCCTAGATGGGTTTAGGATTCTGTGAGGAGAATTCTGGGTTGTACTGAATCAAATTAAATAATCAGTTTCAGTTTTGGCTGCTTTTCATTGGCTTCAATTTTCAAACTCCAGCAACCGCGTCAGTTTTAAGGTTTTGATAATCTGCTCTGATGCTTACGCAGCTGGGTTCCAGAATATGTCAGATTGCTGCATACTTCTTAAAATCGGTTCTTCCATAAAAGAAATTCTTTCCATTTGCTTGAGGAGATGATTTTTTTTCCTCTTGAAGCTTTTGCATTCCTTAAACAACAGACATCTTGATATTTCCTCCCAAATGGTGGAAAAGCACAAAGCGCATTTTGAGTGTGGAGAGAAAGAAACCCTGACCCCGTTGGCCTAGCTAAATGATTATTTCATATGCTCTTTGTTTATAAGGTTTAAAGTGATTCCTTAAGAATCACTTTGCAAAATTTACATAAACATGTACATTTCATCAGCCTGGCTTTGTGTCATTCATTCAACCCACCATTCAACAAATGGTGGTTGTGTCACTAAGGCCGGACATAGGTGCTGGAGATATGCCAACTGGACATGGCCCTGTGCTCATGAGGTTCTGATAAGAAATCAGGCCATTATGACAGAATGTAATAACTGTGATGGGAAAACTCAGGAGGGAGAACTAACCCAGGCTGGAGAGTGAGAGAAAGGTTCCTAGAATAGCCACGGTGTGCTGGTTCTTACTGGCTCACAAGACCACTTGATAAATTTCCAGGAATTTTGCAAGCCAGTCGTTAAACACAATGATGATTAAAAGTTAAATTGTATACACTTAACATTATATAAATTATATTGAAAACAAAGGTCATATATACTCACAACTTACTATTTTCTAATTGCTTACTATTATCTATGCTCTGAGGGTACTCATGCCAGTTATATCCTGAGGTTACTTACATACAACTATATAATGGGGTGCTACTCTGTGTTCAGTGACATCGTGCTGGTAGCTTGAAATCACCACAGATTTGAGAAACACTACAAAGTAGCATGTTTCCTGCGAATAGGGGCCAGTCTACCACTGAATCTTGCCTGGGAAGTGAAGAAGTAGTTGAAGTATGCCTGGCAAATGCTGTGTATTTGGAGTGGGGGGTGGAGAAGATAGCATGTTCCAGAATGAGGGAACAGCAGGTACAGAAGCATATGGATGACAGAGGATGGTTCTGAGCCACAGAGCCAAGGCTGTTCCATATGTCTGGTACATATAGAGGTTCCCTTACCTCCTAGATTAAAGCTTCTATTAGGACTCAGGCTTTGTTGGTCTTATTCACTACGATCTCTACCCACAGCATTGAATATGGTACTCACATGATGATAGATGCTCAATAAATATTTGCTTCAATAAGGTGGGGAGAGTAGTGAGTACTGGGCCTGGAAGGCCACGGTGAGGACAACATCTTGCAGGACTACCTCTTGGCTTTATTCTAATGGCAACAGAGAACTGTGGAATGATATCAAGCAGGGGAGTGATGTGAACATATTTGCACTTTCAGGAATCCCTCTGGCTGCCGCGTGGGAAATGGATTGGAGTGTGGCAAAACCAAAGGCAGGAAATTAATCAGGATTCTGTAACTCATGTGTGAGGTGGTAGAATTAGAGAGCTGCTGTGAATAAATTCAAGAGATATTTAGAATGACTGTTTAATTGGTTTCCTTATGGATTGAGTATGAGGCTAAAGAAGAGGAGCCAGCAGGGTTTCTGGCAAGGACCAAAGAGCAGTAGGAGGCATTCTCTGGGATAGAGGACCCTGGGGAAGAGAAGGGTTTGTGAGAAGACCGTGAGCTCAGTTTGGGGCAGGTATATTTGAGGTGGCAGGTGGAGGTGTGCAGCAGACAGCTGGATAAACAGATGTGATCAGGAGAGTAATCTGGGCTAGAGAGAGATTTGGGATGAAAACTCCTACTGTTGCTAAAGCAAACTCAGAAAATTGTGTCCCAGGCAGCCTATATTTTCTACACAAGAATTATTTTTGTCACTCACCCCAGTGAACGCTGTGTTTTAAAAATATGTTGTCTAGCTAGCAAGTGAAATGTATTAGTGAATAATTTATTGATTTTTTTTCACTTTGCAGGGCATCTAAGTTACTTGGATAATGTTTAAGATATATTCTAGTACAATTAGGAGGTGATATGAAAGAGATGAACATATCATGCTAGAAGAAAGAGAAAGCCATGTATTATTCCAAGTTTTCCGGCAGAACAAGTGGCTGTAACCACACAGAGGTAGCTCCTTCACATGTTTAAATATCAACTGGCTGGGCAATGACTGTAGCAGGATCAAACCAGACTGCATATCCCTGAGTAAAGGGAATTGTTAAGTGCTGGGAATAACCATGTATTTATGAGAATGGGAAGAGGCCACTAACACTAACCTTGACACAGTAACCTACTGTCCATGGGAAGCACAGTTCTAGGGAAGCTGTTCTCTTTAAGGCAGGAAGAGGTTGGGAGAACACTTTCTTTCAGGAAAGCGAGCAGATAACTTCTGTTCTTAAGAATTCTCTAAGTGTGTGTTAAAAACTGAATTGAGTTGCAATCACGGATTCCTGAGTACACTACAGTAAATGCAATCTTCTCATCTTTTGCCCTAAAGTTAAAGTGAAAGAAAAATCTTAGGATAAATCTCCTAAGGTTATGGATAATCAGGAGTTGCATTTTATCATCAAAAGGAGGAAAAAATATTCCTTTTACATGGAAGAAAAGTTAAAATTAGTTTGCTTTGGGTGCATGTCCGATAAATGCATCATAAGCATTTTTCTCGAAACTTCATTTTACTTTATGAAAAAACTAGAGGCCCAGTGCATGATTGAATCATGCACGTGTAGGGTCCCCTAAACGCTTTCACTTTCGATCACGGGGGAGCTGGGTGCCTGTCCGCTGGTGCACCAGGCCTTTCAGAAGCCTCCACCATGGCGGAGGCTTCTGAAAGGCCTGGTGCCTGAGCGGACAGGCACCCAGCTCCCCTGCTTTTGATGGTCTGCGGTGGGACGTGAGCTCGCTGCCCCAGAGGCCCCTTCTGTGCCACAGCACAGCCATGGCACAGATGCTGAGCTCGCGCTGCTGCTGGCGACGTGAGCTCAGCGTCCCGCCAGCCCAATCAGCCCCCTGGCCCCCCCCCCCGAGTCCTGCCCCCCCGCACCTCCTGGCCAATCGCGGGCATAGCGAAGGTACGGTCAATTTGCATATTTGTCTATTATTAGGCAGGATGGTGTCTCCTCTCCCTCTTGTATCTAGCATCTGAAAAATCTGGTCCTATTATCCAGTGATGTTACAAACAGGAATGGAACAGATTCTCAGATTCTAGTTGTGTGTGTGTGTGTGTGTGTGTGTGTGTGTGTGTGTGTGTGTGTGTTTAAATATAGAAATAAAGAATCAAAGAATAAAAGATGTTTAAGGTCTTTGCTTCTTGGTGGAATATTATAAGTGAGAGCTGATGGGAAGAATGTAAACTTTGAAATTTGAATAACCAGAAAAAATATTCTGAATTTAGAAATCATTGAGAGCCTCTCCCTCTCTCTCTCTCTCTCTCTCTCTCTTTCTCTTAAAAAAAACTAAAGAAGAAATAGAAATAAAGCTTTATAAATTGCATGGCCTTTTCTCAGAGATCAGACAGAAGGGACTGAACCACTTGTCAATGGAGCACGTCAATTATTCCCTTAATGGAGGAGTAATGTGATAGTAGGCAGAGGCCACTGAAATTCCTCTAAACTGTTGCTCTGCTGGCATTGGTGCTGCCAATTGGCACAGGCCAGATGTCAGGCTGCTGACATGGTCTGCACCCATTCTGTGTTTCCTTCTAGTCTGCTTCTTTCGAAAGTCTGATGATTAGACATTTATTCAGTGCCATGTCATAGGCCAGGCAGAAGTCTGTGTCCCTTTTGAGGTGATTCTCTGCTATTGAAAATATCACATGCATGAGTAGATTTAAATGCAGGCGTGTTTATACCAAACCTCTTCATCTGATCTTAGATACTAAAGATAAGTTCCCAGACTTACATCGAAGAGGTAAAACCATGGAGTCAATGCTTTTTATAATTTCTGTATTATAGACATTTTCAATAACAACTATTACAATGCTTAACTTTTATGATTGATTTTCATTTGACATAGTTCATGCTAAGCATTTTGCATGGATTATATCACTTTACTCTGAAATGATCCCATGAATGAGTACTACTAGTATCCTCATTTTTTTAGAAGAATATTTTGTTTTTATTTATTTTTCTAAGTTTTATTTTCCAATTACAGTAGATAATCAATATTATTATACTTTCAGGTGTACAACATTGTGGTTAGATATTTATCCAATATAAGTGATCCCTCTGATAATTCAAGCAGCATCCTCCTTTTAAATGTGAATTAATTGAGTTTAGGCAGATAAATAATTTGCCTTGTAACTTTTATGCAATTTTCAAGAATACTAGACTAACTTCAAGTACATTTTAAGGTCATTTCTATTCCTCATTGTTGAACGCTCTGTGGCATTATACTTCCATGTTCTGAATTCAATTACGCAGAATGTACTGTTTCTTCCATGTGTAAAATGACATGTTAAGGTGGCTCTCTGTAGAATGTAAGAATGAGCAAGATGTAGTTCCTGTCTTCCACTAATTTATAATTCCAGAAGGAGGAGGTAATTACACAAGTAACCACACCACAAAGAATAATGTTTACTGCCTGAAGTACATATGTAATACAGGGGCTCAAAGTTTTACATGTATGTTTAACATGTTTTACATGCATGTATAAACATATTTATTTAAACTAAATTCTAAAATATCTCCTCATAGCTAAAAGAAGATATTTTTTCCATGTGAATTCCCAAGATGCTATTTCTACCCGAATGTATTGAAAGGAAAAGTTCCATAGAAAAAAATGTTAGCTAGACGCTAGAAAAAGAAACCTAATCATTAATGAAAAGATAATGTATTAAATGTTAGAGCTGGAAAGGGGACATTTCAATCAACCCCCATTCTACAGATGAGGAAACAAGGACCTGCCAGCTAGAGGCAGAAATTATTATATTCCTTTTTTTGTTCTCTGAGACTTTTTTCCCATCTTAACTTGAGCTGTAGATTCAGAAAGAATTGTCTGGAGAAAATTAAGTACCTGAAGGGCCATCCTGCTCTTCTCTAATGGGTTCTACCCTCGTCTGTAATAAGTATGAATTGAATGGATGGTTTCAATTGGAATTTAGTAAGTCTTCCTTCTTAATTTAGATTATATCTGACAAACCAATCTTTTTCTGGATTATATTTGAAATTACTCCTAATATATTTAAGTTATATTGAGTGAGATGAGTTTCATCTTCCCTGATAGGATAAGAAGGAGATTATCAACACATTTGAAATTCACAGGCAGAGACTCAAAGTTTTTTCTCCCTGCTCTTGGGAACTTTCCGAAAATCTGCAAAATTCTTTGATTTGGGTGGGTAAAAAGAAGTGGTAGGATAATGAAGGAAACTTGTCTTTGATGAAGACAGTGAAGTTGGTGAATGCAATAAGGTTAGTTGTGGCTCGAAGAACTAGCAGCTTGTGTTTCTTATCAATAGGTTCTCTGTACTAGGTTTCAGGTAACAGTGCTCTCTTAGCTGGCTGGTCCCTCCAAGTGCTGAAATATGTCTAGTTCTGGGGGGAAGACACTGAGGAAAACAGTGGCACAATGGGAAAATCTGTTTCTTTAGATCAGACAGTTCTGGGTTGCAATCCCTGATCAGCCACTTGTTAGATTCAACACCTCAGACAAGCTACATAATCTCTCTAATATAATAATTTCTGTCTGTAAAACCAGGGAATGAATGCTTTACAAGATGGCAGTAAGGATTTAAAATAAATATGCAAGGCATCTAGAAAGAGACTGACACAAAGGCAAATAATCTGTTTTGTCCTTTGCTGTGTTTCCCAGGCCTGGTAAACAGTAGAGAATTCGTTGAATGAATATAGGAGCTGCTCAATTAATGGTAGGCATGATGATTATCATTGTTACCAGTGATTATTTGTCTAAAAAGAACCAACAAAAGTTTAAAAATGCTGCTCCCCCCAGTCTTTAAACATGTATACATATATCTATATATATAAAAGCCTAAGCATCCAGCTGACGGGCTGACCAGCCAACTGGCCAGTAGCTATGACATGCAATGACTACCAAGGGGCAGATGCTCAATGCACAGGCATGGAAACATGGAACAGACTGATGAATCTCAGAGGGAAGGGGGGAGGGAGGAGGGTAGTAAAAGATTAACCAAAGATTTTATATGTATACTAGAGGCCTGGTGCATGGAATCTTGCATTGGTGGGGTCCCTAGGCCTGATCTGCAGGGATCAGGCTAAAACTGGCTCTCTGACATCCCCAAGGGGTCCCAGATTGTGAGAGGGTGCAGGCCAGGCTGAGGGACCCCACCAGTGCACGAATCCGTGCTCCAGGCCTCTAGTATATATAGTATATTGTACAAAGCATATACAAATCAAGAGTTTGAGATGAGTGCCATAATGTTATTGCCAACATATTATAACTTGATTATAAAGATTGGCTAGATCAGTGGTTGGCAAACTCATTAGTCAACAGAGCCAAAAATCAACAGTACAACGACTGAAATTTCTTTTGAGAGCCAAATTTTTTAAACTTAAACTTCTTCTAACGCCACTTCTTCAAAATAGACTCACCCAGGCCGTGGTATTTTGTGGAAGAGACACACTCAAGGGGCCAAAGAGCAGCATGTGGCTCGCGAGCTGCAGTTTGCCAACCACTGGGCTAGATAATCTATATATATAAAAGGCTAATATGCAAAGTGTCCCCTCGGGAGTTCGACCGGGAGTTTGATCACTCACTATGATGTGCGCTGACCACCAGGAGGCTGCGTGGAATGAAGGGAGGCCTTGGCTGGCAGCCAGCAGCCAGGGAAGGGAGGCCCTGGCCAGCAGTCAGACGGAAGGCCCTGGCCAGCAGCCAGAAGGTCCCAGTTGGCCCTGGTCGCTGGCCAGGCCTAGGGACCCTACCTGTGCATAAATGTCATACACCGGGCCTCTAGTGTGCCTTAGCCCTAATAGCTTAGCTGTGAGCTGAATAGGAGAGGAATACCTATAAAAACAGATCTAAGACAAGGGTGGAGCATGGGCATGGATAGTGGCAATGGGTCTTCTAATTAGTTTGCAAATATAACTAATTCATGATCTCAGTGATGAAGTATAAAAGATGAGCTCTTCCCTACTTCAGATATGATGAGAATCACTGTATTAGAGGAGGGAGAGTTCATATCTAGAACTCTGGTGTGTTCATCTTTTGCCTTCAGATAGAAGAAGGGAGAAAAAAGTACACTCATATCTATATATATAAAAGCTCAGTGACCGGAATGGTGGAACGACCAGAACAACCAGAATGACCAGAATGACTGGTGGCTATGGCATGCACTGTGGTAGCCAACCAGCCTGATTTGGGCCCCGATTGGCCCCTCTCCCCCCACACTGGCCTGGCCCAATGGGCCCCCATTGGGGCAGGCCAGCTGGACCCCACCCATGCACAAATTCATGCATTGGGCCTCTAGTATTTTATACTATTAAAACTAGGAAAGATTTGAAGCAATGAATGATGGTCCATATAAGAGAAATATTTTGGTAGCATTTAGTATGGTGAGAAGTTCTAGCTAAATTTGTAAAGGGAATCAGACAGAAAGACAGACAACTTGAGTCCTGGCTTTATCTCCTCTGTTTCCTTACCTTCTTTATGAACCTTCTCTTAATACTTGATCTAGCCATCAAGTATTCCAGAACCCTGCCCTTATGTGAGACTGGCCTTGTAGGCACCCACATCATTGTGATGCAGTGACCAGCAATGTGGGCTCTGCAGTCAGACACTCCTCTATGTACTTTTCAAGCACCATGGCAGCTTTGTAATTCCTTAACTTTGCTAAGCCTTGGTTTGCTTATCTGGAAAGTAAGGGGGAAGACCTATCTCCTCACAAGCATTGTTATGTTCCTTGTAATAAATGTAAAGCACAGCACAATCCTCGGGGGGAAGCACTCAATAAGGATGAGCCGGCAGTTATAAATATTGTTGCTTTTCTGAAAGAGACTCTGGGAATGAGTTCTATCCATAACTGCTGTAATAAGGCAAATGATTTTCTAAGAAGAAGTTGTCAATAATATCCTGGAGTAAACAGTCTTTGTCTTTTGTAAGGTTTACAAATCTCAGGATGTCAAGCCTGCAATTAGGAAACAGTTTCTGGTCTCACTTGAAGCTCACCTATTAGGAGTTAACAAAGTCTCTGTTTATGCAAATACTCCCGTGGAAGTCTGGAAATCTAGAACTTCAAATTTGATGAGGCTATCAACAGTGACTGAGGGTTCCTTGAAAAGGGGAAATATTTAACCATCCAGTTATTAGCTGGAATGTAGATTTTAGATGTTAGTGCATGCCTGACTTTCATGGATGTCGCTTGTAGGGAAAATAAAACTACATAGTTACAAATTCTATTCCCCTGAAGAAATAAGACCTCTTTTAGAACATAACCATTCCATCAGCAAATCTATCACTAGTAGATGTAGCCAAATTCCAGCCACCTTGTACTCTCCATTACATGATAGGCTGGCTTTGGTCCTTCCTCCTTGCCCTCTTCCGATCAGACTCTGCCTCCTGTCCCATCCTTCTTTCCCAGAGAGATCCAGCTGCCCTCCTCTTCTTCCTTCCTTAACTCATTCCCCTTTTCTCTATGTCAAGACTACCAGATACACTTTTTAAACATGTTTTTTAGCTCATTTGACATTTTTGGTACTACTATTTTATGACCCTCCACACTATATCCTCTCATGTGAGTGTACTCTTACATGTTCTATATTATTTCTACTCTTGATTTTGACAATTCTTACAAAGAAATGTGTCCTTAACAGAATAGAACCAGAGGCGTGGATACATGGAACAGACTGACAACTGTCAGAGGGACTGGGGGAGAAGAGGACTGGATGAAAGAAGGTGAAGAGATTAGCTAAAGAACATATATGCATAACCCAAGATACAGACAACAGTGTGGTGATGGTCAGAGTGGGGGTTGGGTGGAGGGAGACAAAGGGTTGGGGGGAATGGGGACATCTGTAATAGTACAATAAAAAGTACAGTCCTGTGAACAGCCATACTATTCTAAAATAGTTGGACAAATTCCATAGAAATGTCTCATCCATATTCTGGTAATAAAAAGAGTCCATCTAAGACTTAGAGAATTTTTAATAGAATAATTAGACTTGAACATGTATATGCACATGCTAATAAAAAACTCTGCCTCTAAGAAGTGTGGGGTGCTCTCAGGTCACAGACAGTTTTGTCTATGTGGTTTTTCATGCCCTTTTCTCTAGAGCAGTTTGAACATCAGCAACCTTAGCGTCTGGTTACTCAAGCACTGCAGGGATGTTTGGCCTCTCAAAGAAACATTCATTGGTTTCTAGGCAATAGGTTTGCGAGGACTAGATGGCTGCTGTTTTTTGATGGGAAAGAAAGAAAATAGCTTTTCATGGAACCACCAAATGTGCTATTTCTCTAACAGGTAATGGCAAATTTAGAGAATCCTTCTTTACACCAGATATCACAAATTCATTAAAACCCAGGACAAGGCCTATGAAACTCTCTGCTCATCCATCTCCCAGGACAGATTTCTTCCTACCCTACATTTTACTAGTCCACCCTGAAAAGCCCAAATCTAGTTTGATTCATACTCAGCCAAGAGACCTAGTTGGATTCTATGGTTCTCTCTCTGCTCTCCCCACCCCCACCCATTCCCTCTTCCTTGATTAGATTTGAAATCCCTTTCACAAAGGATTTTAAAATCAAAGGAAGCTAAGCCAACTCCTTGCCTGATATTTATTTGTGTGAATGACTTTCTGTTAAAATGCAATCACTCAGTCAGTCACCAGGCTTAAAAAACTGATATAGATTTGGTTAGTATTTCAGGACAAGGTGACTGGTCAAAAGAACAGAAGGACATTATGCAGTCATCAATGTGGGTGAAAAGGGTGATGAAGGAACAGCTGGGAACCCATTGCAAACCTCTCAATTTTGTTGAAGGGGGGTCCTGTTTATCTTCAAATGGGTGGGGACAAATCAAAATCTTGCACCTGGTATTTGTGTTCTGCAGCTGCAAACCCAAAAGCTCCGTCTCACATGATTTATGAAAATGAACTACTTTTTTTCTTTGAATGTGTGTTGGACTTCATACAAAGGAGCATTTTCCCCTGAAGATACATTAATCAAGGTTACACCATAGTCTTAAAAAAGGAAGTCAGATGGAATGTTTAATTATTTACAATTGGACATATAGAACATTTGCCTGGCTTGCACAGCTGAAGATATAATTAGAAGTTCCTCAAGAGAGAACAGGGTTAAAGTGTGTAGACATTTCAAACATTAAATCCATCCCCCTCCCCAAATTGCTCACAAATATGAGGGATTAGTCAATATACTTGAGGCTCTCTGAAACTTTTTAGCAGCCAATAATTTCTTCATGATTGAGTAGTTGCGAGCAAAAAGATTGCTTCCTTTCTCAATGCCATTTTGTTAGACATTTTTAATGAAGTAGCAAATTTGTAGCTTGACAGGAAAAGCTCACTGACAATGTATTAGAATTTATAATCCCAGCCAACATATCTGGTTACTTCATTTTTAGATTACTGCTCTTTCCTTATTAGTAGACATATGACGAATGCAAATACCTTTGCAGACACCTGCATGCTGTTTTCTTGCATGTTCATAATGGCTTCAGAGATCTTGACATCTATAGGATCCATGACCGACTCAATGTTGAAAGGTCCTTCCAGTCGCTCTGCCACCAAGAGCATCGCATCTGTTAAAATACAGGAGCATGATTTATTTGAGAACTGAGAGCTTCAGGTTCTTAACCTGTGTTTAAACATTCACAACACAACTGGTTGAAAAATATCTGTTCATTCAAATTTTTATTTGCTTTTATATGGCAAATAAAAAATATGTGGAATGAATGACTAAACTTTAGAGAAGTATTTTATTTCCTTTGAAGACTGATAATTATTTTACATGTATAGCAGACCTGAAAATGAGAAAATAAGTTCCAAGTTAAGAGAGTAAGAAAATAAACAAAAGGAAAAAAAAAAGACCAAACAAACAAGAGAGTAAGAAAATTGAATATAGCAAATTACATGAGAAACTTTTTAAGACAGACAATTTTTCATAAGAAAGCTGCAGTACTGTCTGGGAAGCAAAGAGAGTCAGCAGGCTTTGTGAACAGCGCCAGCTTTTACAGGGTCTCCTGGCTCTCTCAGCCGCACCCCCTCACTGAGTTCTTGCTCCACACCTGTGGGATGAGTGACAGCAAATGCATCCAGGGCAGCACCTGGAGCATCAGGGAGGTCCCTCTACCCCAGCCCCACCCCCATTACTCTGCCTCATGTTATCCTCATGGACACCCATGACTTGGAAAACTTAACTGTCAACAAGGACTCACAGAGAAGCTCAACACTTTCTGATTTCTTTTCTTAGGAAATGCAGACCTTTCTTAGGAAATGCAGAGTCTTACAACAAAAGTAGCAATGTATTTAGATCTTCCTGATCTAATTATCTGGGGATGTAGACAGAAGGTGCACGTTGTTTGGTTGGAGTATTTTAATATTAAATATGTTTTCTCCTTTAAGATTTTGAAGGTGGCTCACTGGTGCCTGAGAGCCGGTCTGTTTCTTTTATGTCTTTATATCGGCTTTATGTGTTCATCAAAAATAATCCCCTTTCCTGTTTGACTTTCCAACAGGCTTTTTGATGGAGATTAATTATGACAAATGAGCCAGTTTCTCTAGACAGGTGTTTCCTGCTAAAAGAACCAAGAAATCCTTGTACATGAAACACACACACACACACACACACACACACACACACACACACACACACAAAACCAAACTGGCACCATGGAGTTACTAAAAAGTGTAATTAAAGGAAGTGATAAGTATGAAGTACTTAATTGTGTTCTTTATATAAGTATTTGTATAAATCATTAGATGTACTGGTCTATCACAGCATATCTATCCAACATGACTGGGTTGAGTTGAGATAATAATGTTGGCTCGACTGGAAGTCTGAAAGCAGTTGTGCTCTGGGAAAAAAGGGACACATTTTTGGGTTGGATCAAAAGGACTTAGTATTGTGTCATAATTTGAAATTATGGGACCTAAAACATCTCTGAGAAGGTTCTCTTAATTGATTACATTAAAGCACTCCTCTCTACCAGACCTTCCCTTCAATAAGTAAGGCAAAAGCTGTTTGATTCTTAACATGACGTGGGGGAGTTTCTCTCTGGTGATGTCAATCCTTTTGTTCCCCTTTCCTTCTCCTCCATGGTGCTTGCCTTTAGGTTCCTGGGTCTGCAAACTCATCACCTCCTTTTTGATGCTGCCATGGTAAAAGTGCTCAAGGTGACCCTTTTCCAAGCAGCTGCCTGCTTAGTTTTGCAAAAAGGCATGCCTATTGATGATTCTATGTATTAAACATGTAACCCAAAGGCCACACTTACTCAAACTGCTTGCCCCTATATTTCCATTTTCTATCTCAATTCATTTCATTTGCTTTGTAAGTATGCAACTAATTTATAATGATAAATTTTTGATGTAGGTATATATCTATTTACTTTCCTTTTAATTTTGATCACCAGTCAGAATATGCTACTTTAAACTGATTTTTAAATCTGGTTTAGACTAATACTAATTTAAAAAAAAAATATATATATATATATATATATATATATATATATATATATATATATTGAAGACTCAAAATATATTGGCTGAAATACCCCCAGATCATTATTAAGAGTAGGAATGTGCATATGATTAACAGTACTGTCATGTGCACTTAAAATGTTGTTAAGAGGGTAGATTTCATGTTATGTGCTTTTCTTTTTTTACCACAATAAAAAAAAAAAGTAGGGATAATAATTGTGCTGATCAACTACAGAAATGGAGAAAAGAGAACTGCTGCTGGGAATATAAAATGATGCAGCCACTATGGAAAACAGTATTGTGGTTCCTCAAAAAATTAAAAATTGAACTACCATATGATCCAGTAATTATGCTTCTGGGAAATGAAATCACTCTCTCAAAAGGATATCAGAACCCCCATGTTCATTGTAGCATTATTTAAAGTAGCAAAGACATGGAAACAGCATTAAGTGTCCACTGAGAGATGACTGGATAAAGAAGATGTGGTACATATGCCTATACACTGGAATATTATTCAGCCATCAAAAAGAAGGAAGTCCTGCCATTTGTGACAACAGGGGAGGATCTCAAGGGCATTATGTTAAGTGAGATAAGACAGAGAAGGTAAATGCTATCTGATTTCACTTATATGTGGAATCTAAAAAGAAACTGAACTCAGAGAACAGATTGGTGGTGCCAGAGGCAGAGAGTATGGAGTGGGAGAAATGGGTGAGGGTGGTCAAAAGGTACAAACTTCCAGTTATCAATCAGTCTTGGGATGCAATGTCCAGCATGGTGACTAATCAGTCAATAATACTTTATCATATATTTGAAAGTTGCTAAGAGAGTAGATTTTAAAAGTTCTCATCTCAAGGCAAAAAAATTATAACTATGTATGGTGATAGATGTTAACTAGACTTCTATGGCAATCATTTTGCAATATAAGTAAAACATCATGTTGTACACCTTGAACGAATACAGTGCTATATGTCAATTATATCTCAATAAGTCCCCAAAATACATGTCTCCTTATAATATAATTATCCCTTCCCCCAGTTCTCATTTTTGTACTGAGTTTGCATGACAAGACACCCCAGGGCCACAAAAGGAAAAGTAGCTTTTCAGACAACTTTCCCACTCTTTTGCATTTCCACTATAACGGGTATGCATACAGCTCGGAGTCTAGTTTAGACATGTTACCAGGTAAGAAAGTGACCGTGGCAGGCCAGAGCTGTAAAGACCTGGGACTAGCAAAATGCCTGGGAGTGAACAGTAGCAATCCCTGGGTCCCAGACCCCAGATGGCCAGAGGGTAGGTGCAGCTCACAGAGCAGCCAGTTGTGCTTGTACTTGACCGGTTCGCCTCCCAACTGCTGGGCAAGTCTGTCACCAGTCAAGCTCCCCAGGTACCAGAAGAAACTTCCTTCTTCTTTGGGGCTGAGTAAAGCCATGTTTATTTTTCTTCCCAAAGTGCAGGAAACACACATGACTTTTATGACACCAAGGCAGTAGCTGGTAACTTTCTCTGAAACCAATTAAGTCACAACATGGCCATTACTTATTTCAGCGGCTGCCATCCTGTGCTGTTTTAATTATTTCTGTGCCATTTATATTTTGAAATATTTGGAACATTATTTTTTACTGTGTTCTTGGAGCTATTATCTATTGCCAATTAAATCAGGGCAGTTTTAGGATGTCAGCTAATGGTCATCAGGTCTTTTCTGCACAAATCTCCTGTGTTGTCCAAGTTTTGTTTTTCTTTAAAAAAAAAAAAAATTGTCTTACTCAAGCAGTATATGTAACTTTTGTTTCTAAAAGGAGAATAACATTTAGATAATTAGAAATAACTGGTATAACAGAGATGCTATGAGTGTGTGTTAGCACAGAGGTGGCTCTAGCAGCTCAACTAGAAAGTGCCATGCAAAGTGAGGAGCCAGGATGCAGGTAAAGCTGCACCCTTGGGCCAAGGCTATCCATTCTTGTAAGCATGGACTTTATGATTAGGAGTAAGGAAACTGACTCTAGTTAGATAGAGTCAGGTGCCTGGGTTTCTGTGTAGGCCTTTCCATTAAATGGTTGAGAGACAATGTGTGTCACTTAATTCACAAAGTCCCATTGTCTTTATCTGTGAAATGGAAATTTTGACAATGTCTATTTAATCGTGCTGATTTGAGGAATCAAATATGGTAGTACCTGTATAGTTGTTAGCACAGTGCTTGGCATATAATTAGCTCTCAACAAAGGTTACTATCCTAAGGCACTCCCACTGGACAGTGGAAGTGGGAAGGAGAGGAAATAACTTACAAGACACTTTGGGAGTATTGACAGCAACAAATGTGAAGACCAAAGGAACAAAAGGTACACGGATGACTGTGAGATGTATAGCTGATGCTCTTTAATATGTTTAATTAATGTTTGGATTATTGCTGCTTTGTTCATTACGAAGAGATACAAAATAGCATTGTTTTCCTACGATGTGCCCCTTTGCCAATTAAAGATGATTACAAAGTCTCTGACTTGCTTGCCATTAAGAGGTGCAATTATGTTCTGTTCCTTAAACCTGGGTGAGTTCCGTGACCACTGTGACTAAGAGCATACAATGGAAGTGACACTGCCAATTATAGATGGAATGTTAGTGTGCCCCCAACATCTATATGTTGAAACATAATCCCCAATCTGATGGTATTAAAAGGTGGGTCTCTTAGGGGGGGCGGTGATTAGGTCATGAGGGTGGAACCCTCATGAATGAGATTAGCACCCTTATAAAAGAGACCCCAGAAAGTTCCCTAACCCCTTCTGCCATGTAACGATACAATGAGAAGACTATAAACTAGGAAGTGGGCTCTCACCAGACACCGAGTCTTCTGGTGCCTTGATCTAGAACTCCCGACCTTCCAGAACTATGAGAAATAAATATTTACTGTTTAAGCCATCTAGCTTATGCTACTTTTGTTAAAGCAGCTCCACTGGACTAACATATCTGCCAAGTTGCCAGACATATGCTGTGAGGCTGTCTACAACATGCCAGACCAGCCCATCTGCCAGCTGTTGCCATCTGGTGATCCTAGTCAACACCCTGTGGTACAGAAGAATTGTTCAGCTGAGCCCTGCCAAAATTCCTGACCCACACTCCTGTCACTTCTAATAATACTAGACACCTGGTACACGGAATTCGTGCATGGGGGGGGGGGGGTATCCCCTCAGCCCAGCCTGCACCCTCTCCAAACCGGGACCCCCTCAGAGGATGTCCGGCTGCCGGTTTAGGCCCAATCCTAAACCGGCAGTCGGACATCCCTTTCACAATCCAGGACCACTGGCTCCTAACTGCTCATCTGCCTGCCTGTCTGATTGCCTCTAACTGCCCCCCTGCAGGCCTGATTGCCCCTAACTGCCCCCACCCCCTGCTGGCCTGGTCACCCCCAACTGTCCCACCCACCAGCCTGGTCATCCCTAACTGTCCCCCCGGCCAGCCTGGTCACCCCCAAATGCCCTCCTCTGCCAGCCTGGTCACCCCCAACAGCCCTCCCCACTGGCCTGGTCATCCCTTACTGCCCCCCCTGCTGGCCTGGTCACCCCACGCAGCCTGCTGTTCAGTCTTTTGGTTGTTCCTCACTAACTGCCCCTGATGGCCTGGTCACCCCATGCTTCCTGCCTGTTCAGTCATTTTGTCGTCCCTCACTAACCCCCCTGCCAGGCTTGTCACCCCACTCAGCCTGCTGTTCAGTCGTTACTGTTACTATGATGGCATCCCAGACAATTTGCATATTCCTCTATTATTAGTATAGATGGTTGCTATTTTAAGCTACTAAATTTGGGGGTATTTATTTTGAAGCAGTAGAAAAGTGGAGCAGCCAAATGACAATATTTACAAAATACTGCTCTTTGACAGGACTCAAATATTCAGAATTCTAGTTATTTAATTTTTGACAAATTGACCACTTATGATGTAAACCCTATGTACAAACACGGCAAGAAAAATAGAACTTTGCCTAAAGAGAACATACAAAGAGAATTTGCTCTAAGTCCACAGAGCATTATGGGACACTGCTATGGTACAGTGAATGCACACCAGCTATTCTTGAGTGAGGGTTATATTTCCCCCGGGATGTGAGCCTGAGAGATAAAGAATAAGCATGGAAGAAAGGCAGAGGTTTGGATTTTTGTCTAAGTCTTCGACTTTATGGAGTAAAGGCTCTGACACGGGAGCTAGACATTATCTCTGGTCTCTGGGTGGCCCTGAAGTGAGAACTATTTTGCTACAGGGACTTCTGCATGTTTATACTCCTGTAGGATGTAATTTTTAAGTATGATTTCATGTGATCAAACATGTGTTTTTAATTTACTTCTTGAGAAAAGGAGATGTAAAATTAGTAATGATTTTACTGAATGATGATTTTAATCTGGAAGACAATGATTTTCAAAATGCTCCAGGGGAGGCAAGAAAAGAAAGTTTTTTTTTCTTCTTAAAGGAGATGTTATTAAGCTTCTCCTAAGTAATGACAGAATAAAAATAACCTTGAAAAAATTTAGTTGTGAAGGGGTTTGGGGGCATGGGTGAGGGTGGTCAAAAGGTACAAACTTCCCATTATAAGATGAGTAAGATATTGGATCTAATGTACAGTATGCAACTATAGTTAATACTCTATCATATATTTGCAAGTAGATCTTAAAAGTTCACATACACACACACACACATACGGTAGCTATGTGAAGTGATGGAGGTATTAAATAACTTTATGTGATAAAAACTCGTTAACTTATTTTATGTGATAAACATTTTGCAATATATAACTGCATCAAATCAACATGTTGTACACCTTAAACTTACACAATGTTATATATCAATTATATCTCAATAAGGCTGAAAAAAAAGATAAAACTTAATGGAAATAAATTGAACTTAACCTAATAAATATTTGTTATGCGCCAAGGAGTATCACTATGCCACTATAAATCAGTGGTGGTGTGGGTATAGAAGCAGTCCATGGTTGCCACATTCATGGAGTTTGGAAACTTTTTGAAGTGACAAATAAAATTTTATACATTCTATTTTTTTTTCTTTCTTTGAGGGAAATTTGAATTAAGACAATAACATATCATTTCAAAGTTCTCATGAAATCTAAATTTGTCCTAATAATCTACTCTTTGAAAAGTGAAATTTATAAGCACAATCTATTTTCTTGTTTTATCAGAATTCCAGAGCCCCCAACTTCAGCTTTTGTTTAGCAGCAATGCTCACCCTCTATCACATCTGCAGGACTATTGTTTTAACCCAACCAAAATACTTTCCCGACTGAGAAGCAGACAAAGGAATAAAATTTAAAAAAATCAAACAATTTTACAAATACCCTGGTACATTCATTCATTGGCACCAGTTATTCATTAAGAGAAAAAAACACCTGCTTCGGTGTTTATATATAGACTCATTTATGCCCATGGCATGGATGTAATTAGAGACTCCGCTTTCTCCTGTGGCTTGCTGGAGACGGGCACCCAGAATAAACACGTCCTTTGCTTTCACCCAAATTGATTAATTAAAATGCTTGTGAGATTTCGGACAGGAACATGTTTCAGGAGAGCCCTGGAAAGAGAGCATAGCTTGTGGGGACTGGGGGATCCACAGCAGCGGGCAGACATGACCTGAATAACCAGCAATGAGAATTTGAACTTACCTAGTCAGAATTTCTATGCCCTTTTCTAGAATTTACTTTATAAAAATTTTAGATTTTTCAGGCAATTTTATAGCTAAGGCATTTTCATTTTTAGAATTCCGATTCATAAAACCACCAAGTAAGAGAATATTTCCTCCCTTGGGACTATATTTCTGATTGAAAAAAATATTTTATTGAATGCAGAGAGGAAGGGAGAGGGAGAGAGAGATAGAAACATCAATAATGAGAGAGAATCATTGATGGCCTGCCTTCTGCACACCCCCTGCTGCTCTGTGATCTCTTCTCTGACATTGCCAACAGAGCTGTCTTTTCAAAATGCAAGTCTGATAGGGTCACTTGCCTTGCTCTAGGTTGCCTTTGCCTTTAGGATCAGTGTGAACCTCATATCCTGCAATAAGAAAGGTCCTTCATAAGAGGGTCCCAGTCTATCTTAGCAGCCTTGCCTACTACAACCCCTGGTACCCTACCGCCAACACAAGGGCTTTCCCCTTATAGCTCCATCATAACGGTTTAAATGACACTGAAGGTTTCGGGTTCAATTCCCACTAAGGGCACATACAAGAATTAACCAATGAATACTCAAATAAGTGGAACAACAAATCAATGTTTCTCTCTCTCTCTCTCAAGTCAATTAAAAAAAGAGAGAGATTCATAAGGAGACTCTATCCATTGCTTCTTTAGGTTGATTTCTCACAACTCAACATGCTCCATGGTTTCCTGCTGTTACAAATAACGCCACAGTGAATGTCCTTGGCACATGTGCAAATAAATCTGTTGGATAGAGTCTTAGAAGTGAAACTGCTGGGTCAAAGGTATGAGCATTTAAAATTTTGATAATGCCCAAGTTTTCCCTGTAAAGGCTGTACCTGTTTACATTCCCAATAGTAATATATGATAGTATCTGGTTCTCTAAGTCTCAAAGTTTTGATGTTAAGATCAAATGTCTGGATCTTTGCCAATTTGATAGGGTAAGAAATTGGCATTTCAGTGTGGTTTTACCTTGAATTTTTCTAATGATAAGCAAGGTTGAATGACCTTTAATATTTTTAAAAGCCATTTCTATTGCCTTTTCTTTTTATAGTCTTTGTTCACTTATTTTTCGGTTGGGTTATTAATTTTTTCATATTGATGTAAATAAATTTATTTTTTAAGTACATTAAAGACACTAGATTTTTTGTGACTCGAATTACTATTTTCTCCCCAGTTATTTATCTTTTGATTTTGTTCATGATCTTTTTATTTGGTATGCAAAAATTTAAAAAAAAATTAGTCAAGTTTACCAATTATTTGTTTAAATTTTCTTGGTCTTGTGTCATTTTTATACAGGCTTTCTCCTTTCCAACTTCACCTCCATGACCTAATATACTGCCACTGGCATTTTCATTCACTAGTTTCCTTGCTGTTTCCTGAATACAGGCCAGGCACTCTCCTGTCCCCGGGCCTTTGCATTTATCATTTGTTCCTTTTTCTTTGAATACTCTCTCCCTAGATATCTCTCTATCTCTCTTATCTTCTTCTCCCCTCTACTCAAATGCTACTTCTCAGAAAAACCTTCTCTAATTACCTTACAAACTCCCAGACACTCTGATTGCTTTATTCTTCATAGCACTTAATACTTGCTGAGTTATTATATGCATATTTGCTATTGTCCGTCTTTCCCCACTATTATGTAATCTGCAAGACAGCAGGGACTTAATCCTTGTTGTTCACTTCTATAGTCCCAACCCTAGAACAATACTTGAATCCTAAGAGTTGTTAAATTAACATTTTAAAATGAGTTGCTGGAACAAATTTTTAAGATCTTCCCATACTTTTGCCCTTGGTGGGTGTGGCTCAGTTAGTTGGAGCATCATCCCATACACTGAAAGGTTTTGGGTTTGATCCTCAGTCAGGGCATGTGTGGGAGGCAACAGATCCATGTTTCTCTCCCTCTCTTTCCCTCTCTCCCTCCCTCTCCCCCTTTCTCTTCCTTCTTCTCTCTCTCTCAAATCAATAAAAACAGGTCCTCGAGTAAGAATTAAAAAACAACAATGAAAAAACCTTCCTATATATTCTTCTAGTAACTTAACAAGAAGTAACTTGTTCCCCTCCTCCCTGCCTAAAACTCCCCCCCCCCCCCCCCCCCCGCCACCTTTCTCTCTTCTCCTGCCATGCACACCATTGCAAATGCCTGCAAAACTTTATTATCACTGGCCGACAGGATAAATGGCCCCTTGGCAGCTTCTGATGTGTTATAAGGCAGATGAAGAGTTTCTGTGGGAATTTAGAATCTTATTGTACTTTTTTATTAGATAGAAATAACTTTTTAGTTCTTTTAGCTTGAAATTGAAAAGTATGGCTGGTTTTCTTTCTGTCAGAGGTCATTTCTAGGTTAATCTAAAAAAAAAAAAAAAGAAAAGATGTTGTTGACATTTTTAGCTTTACCAAACAAGGTAATTCCTGCTGTTTCTCAAGACCCCAAGTTTGCATTAACTTTCAAAACAGTCTCTGTGATGAATGTCATTTTTGTTTCTTCCCTGTAATTTGTCCACATTCACTAAACATCAAGTTGCTGATGAGCTATTTTGCCAACTCTGTATGGTGTTTAGGTTCATAAAAAATACCTTTAAAAAAAATCAGGCCATGATTAGACTTAGATTTAGCTAAGGAAATCATATACCGCAAAGTGAGGTGAACAATACAAAACGGAATTGGACCAATTAAATGCACTTTGAAACAGTACGCAGGTATCTGATTCAAAAATAAAACAGGGCGGCTGCCCTGAGTAATTATGGTAACTAAAGAACTAACGTGAAATAAAACAATTTAATGAAAATAAAAACTGTTTACTTTGAAACCAAATCCAGGAAGAGGAGGAGAGAAGAAACATACAAACTAATTTATTTCTGAAACCAGTGCAGAGAGGCTCATTTTGCTTCAACACTGTAAAGGAAAATGCAAACTGTGGGGAAATTAATTCACTAGCAATCCTGGCACAGTACACAAACTGGAATCTCTAGGACTCATTTTCAGACATTTGTTTCTGTTTAGTAGAGTGATGCACTGCATTTCATAAAAATATAACATGCTCACATACGTATCATCCCACTGCTCTATCTTTGAGATGTTTAGTTACATCACAAGGCAGAAAGAGCAGGCCTTGTAAATCATGACTCTGATGGACATCAGAGTGCATCCTACTAACAGTAACCCTGCATTGACATTTTTATTGACGATTCTTTCCTGTCATTTATAGCTAGGAATGTTCAGGTAATTCACATTCACCTATTAGTATTTGCCTTGATGATGAATCAGCATTTAAGGGGTAAAAAGTTCGTTAAGATCTTTTGAGAGAAGAACCTCATCTTTATCTTTATATCCTTGGTGCCTCCTACAGGGTTCTGGCATCTAATGGACTGATTTAGACCCACCAGTGGCTTTATGGTTTAGAACACAAGAAGTTAAAGCAGGAAAGCAACATGAGCAGTGGTCCCTGGATCAAAAATGCTTGTCCTCTCTCACACCATCCATTATGACAAGCGTCTCAATTGTTCAAACAGTATCAATGGGCTACTCCAATGTTTGATTACTTACTAAATTCCAAGTGCTTCACCACTTGTAAAGAGAATAGTGAAAGAGAAAGCATAGATGATGAAAAGAAAGCACCTTTGTCCTAGCTAGGATTTTTGTCATTCCTTCTTCGCTGCAATTAAGCTTTACCCTCCCTTAAAAGCCCTGTTCTTTTCTACGTGGGCACCATGATCCTGAATTGTCCTTGAGGAATTCATAAAAGCACTCACATTCCTCCTTCCTCTTTATTAACCTGCACGTCACACTTGAGTTACTTTGAATTCCTTACCAGCTTGGATGGTCTTGACGGTCTCACTGAAGGGTGGTACGGAGGTGGGGCGTGATGGGGAGGTGAGGCGTGATGGGGAGGGGAGGCGTGATAGCAAAATTGTGTGTCAGCCTGGAAGCCTGGTGCCACCTGTCACAGGGTCTGTGACCTCGGACAGCTTATTTAACCTTTGATCCCTGGAGTCCCTTGTTATTACAGGGGCTCTTCCACATCACTGTGAGAATTAAATGCAACACTAAGCTCATAGCATGGCAAATGCTTATTTGCATTATGACTATTTTATCTTGATTGAGAGGACAGTTCCTTTCATTTCCCAACAAAGTTAATATTGCAGTTTTAATTTCATCATCCATTTTACTGAAAGAGTACACTATCTAGTCCAACCTCTTTATTTTACAGAGAAGCTCACTGAGTCACACTGACATGAGGGGTCTAGTGATTTGTCTGGGCACAAATGGCACAGTTGTGATCAGTGCCTGATTCTCTTTCAGGCAGCTGTCTTCCTGCTCCATCATACTACCTCCCCCTTTACAACCAGCCAATCAGCCAATCTATCATTAAGAAACAGGGTAAGTTAAAACATTTCAGGTATCAATGAACTAAAATGTCTAAACTTCTTCTTCTTCTTTTTTTTTTTTTTTTTACCAATATATTGCAGTTAAAGCAATTCTCCCATTTCTCTCTCTGTTGCCCTAAAAGTTAATAAAGCAAATCACCCAGAAACCATTTATTACTGTAGTACAAGGGCTTGCAACCTACATGGAATGAATCACAAATATCTCCCTGAACCAATAAAAAATAAATACATGAAAAGTCAGGTGTGTTGTCAGAATTCCCTGGTGGGTCCCAACAGTGATTAGTGAGTGATTCAGCAAGTAATGGGAGCCCTTTTCTCCTACTCATGTATATACCAGTATTATACATACATACATACATACATACATATATACTAGAATACTAGAGGCCTGGTGCACGGATTCGTGCACCGGTGGGGTCCCTCAGCCTGGCCTGAGCCCTCTCACAATCTGGAAGCCCTCGGGGGATGTCAGACTGCCAGTTTTGGCCAGAGCCCCGCAGGCAGGCCTGGCAGAAACCGGCAGTCGAATGCCACCTGCTGCTCCCGTTCATCCTGGCCCTGTTGTGGTTGCTGCGGGCATGCACCCAGTCAGTCCTGATCAGTGCCCATTGGTCAGCTGAGTGGCACTCCCACTGTGGGAGTGCACTGACCACCAGGGGGCAGCTCCTGCATTGAGCATCTGCCCCCTGGTGGTCAGTGCATGTCATAGCTACCAGTCGACTGGTCGTTCAGTCACTTAGGCTTTTATATATACTAGAGGCCCAGTGAATGAAATTTGTGCATGGGTAGGGTCCCTAGACCTGGCCAGTGATCAGGGCCAATCAGGGCTTTCCGGCTGCTGGCCAGGGCCTTCCTTTGTTCCGCGCCACCCCCTGGTGGTCAGCGCACATTATATATGCTATCAAACTCCAAGTCTCCCAGTCAAACTCCCAAGGGGACACTTTGCATATTAGCCTTTTATATATGTAAATATCTATCTATCTATCTCTATCTCTATCTCTATCTATCTATCTATCTATCTATCTATTATCTATCTATCTATCTATTATCTTGTTGCTTAGTGCCATGTGAACAACAACAACATAAAAGTCAGTATGCCCTGTATCATGGGTCATCAGGCCCACAGATAAAAAGTTGGATTGTTAAAAAAAACCAAAAAACTCATTTTAGGAGGTGATGACATAATTTCTTCTCATCTCTGATTCGCCCTGTGAAATGGCAAGGTAACTTTTGTCATTTCCTCTGTCTTTACATCTTGTGTAACATTATCTTCAACATTTGCTCCATGGTGAAAACAGGGATCACTTTTCAACTAAGGAGGGAAGGAGGGAAGGAGAAAGAGGAAGAGAGAGTGACAGAGAGAGGGAGGAAGTAAGGAAGGGAGGCGAGAGAGAGAGAGAGAGAGAGATGAGAACCCACTAGAGAGAGGGAGTGAGTACTTGAGCAGCATTTCCAATGGCCTGGTACTGCTCCAACAGCTCCAGGACCCAGAGATTCATGTTGTGTCTACAGCACTGCCATGTAGTAGGAAGTACCATTATCTCCTTGCATGGCTATGGAGACTAAGACCCTAACGGTGAAATAGCTTGCCCGAGGTCTCAAAGCTTTCTCAAGGTTAAAGCAGGTCCTGTTTAGAGGAGGGTAGAACTAACAACAGGAAATTGCTCAAACTTCATTCTAGCCAAGAAGACCTACTCGGCTCTCTCAGGCAGATGAGCTTGAGCATGTATGTGTGCTGTTAAGGAGGAAGAGTTCAGGGAGTCATTGCCTGCTCCAGGGCATCACAATTGTATTCTCTGGTCCTGCTCCTTTGTGAGATTGCATTAAACAAACAAGTGACCCTGGGATCGTCAGGCTAAAGCCCTCATATTGTAAGTTGCTGGGTTCACACTTTCTTTTTCTGGGCTTTCTCTTAGTGTTCAGACTCTTCTATAACTTTCTATTGGAAAGTAGCCTCATTGATTATGACACTACAGTGGTATATTCTGTTCTTAGAACTTGCCTATGATCAAGGGAGGAATATTTGACAACAGTCATAAAATTAAAGGTAACTTAATTTATTTGGTTTTCAGAAAGCTATAATTATTTTATAAGTAGATTTCTTTTCATGCTGATGTACATATTAGCTGAGTTGGAAGGAAAGTTTTCAGGTAATAGTCACTTTCTTAAATTTTTTTTTTTTTTATTTTTTTTTTCTATTTTTATTTATTTATTTATTTATTTTTTTTTAAATTTCTTTATTGATTAAGGTGTCACATATTTGTCCTCATCCCCCCATTCCCATCCCACCCCTCTCCCCACGCATGCCCCAATCCCCTGTTGAACTTAACCGTTGGATAGGCTTATATGCATGCATACAGGTCCTTTGGTTGAACTCTCCCCCTCCCCCCCACCCTCCCCCTACCCTCCTCTATCCTCCCTCTGAGGCCCGATAGTCCGATCGATGCCTCCTTGCTTTTGGTTCTGTTCTTGTTCCTCAGTCTATGTTGTTCATCATTTCCCCTAGATGAGCGAGATCATATGTCACTAGATATATACTAATAAGAACTGAATGTGAGACGAGCAATAATAGTTATGCTGACAGGCAAATGAATCAATCTGTGGCGAGCTTCCCCCTGGACCAACAGTTCTTTTGAGACCCAATTTCAATGTCCAGTAGTTCCTTATGTGTACATGTCAGCACTGACCCCTCAGCTCTGGTTGGTGGACAAATGGTGGTAATGGAGGTCCGACTCCCTCTGGTTTGGTCTCGGCCGAACCCAGGGGCACGGTGTCACCCAGACTAAGGGGCACGTGGCCTCACCCTTACCCAAGGGGCGCGTGGTCACACCCAGGCCTGGGACCCAGCCTCACCCGGATGGATCCAGGGGCGCACGGCCTCACCCGGACCCAGGATCTGGCTTCACCCATACCCAGGGACGCTTGGCCTCTCCCAGACCCAGGGGCACGTGGCCTCACCCGGGCCTAGGTGCACGAGGCCTCATCCGGATCCAGGGACACATGGTCGCACCCGGACCCAGGGACGCTTGGCCTCTCCCAGACCCAGGGCCATTTGGGCTCACCCGGGCCTAGGTGCACGCGGCCTCACCCGGATCCAGGGACACATGGTCTCACCCGGACCCAGGGATGCTTGGCCTCTCCCAGACCCAGGGCCACTTGGGCTCACCCGGGCCTAGGTGCACGAGGCCTCACCCGGATCCAGGGACACATGGTCTCACCCGGACCCAGGGACGCTTGGCCTCTCCCAGACCCAGGGCCACTTGGGCTCACCCGGGCCTAGGTGCACGAGGCCTCATCCGGATCCAGGGACACATGGTCGCACCCGGACCCAGGGACGCTTGGCCTCTCCCAGACCCAGGGCCACTTGGGCTCACCCGGGCCTAGGTGCACGCGGCCTCACCCGGATCCAGGGATACATGGTCTCACCCGGACCCAGGGACGCTTGGTCTCTCCCAGACCCAGGGCCACTTGGGCTCACCCGGGCCTAGGTGCACAAGGCCTCACCCGGATCCAGGGACACATGGTCGCACCCGGACCCAGGGACGCTTGGCCTCTCCCAGACCCAGGGCCATTTGGGCTCACCCGGGCCTAGGTGCACGAGGCCTCATCCGGATCCAGGGACACATGGTCGCACCCGGACCCAGGGACGCTTGGCCTCTCCCAGACCCAGGGCCACTTGGGCTCACTCGGGCCTAGGTGCACGCGGCCTCACCCGGATCCAGGGACACATGGTCTCACCCGGACCCAGGGACGCTTGGCCTCTCCCAGACCCAGGGCCACTTGGGCTCACCCGGGCCTAGGTGCACGAGGCCTCATCCGGATCCAGGGACACATGGTCGCACCCGGACCCAGGGACGCTTGGCCTCTCCCAGACCCAGGGCCACTTGGGCTCACCCGGGCCTAGGTGCACGCGGCCTCACCCAGATCCAGGGACACATGGTCTCACCCGGACCCAGGGACGCTTGGCCTCTCCCAGACCCAGGGCCACTTGGGCTCACCCGGGCCTAGGTGCACGAGGCCTCACCCGGATCCTGGGACACATGGTCTCACCCGGACCCAGGGACGCTTGGCCTCTCCCAGACCCAGGGCCACTTGGGCTCACCCGGGCCTAGGTGCACGCGGCCTCACCCGGATCCAGGGACACACGGTCTCACCCGGACCCAGGGACGCTTGGCCTCTCAGACCCCGGGGCACGTGACCTCACCCATGCCTAGGTGCACGAGGTCTCACCCGGATCCAGGGACACACGGTCTCACCCGGACCCAGGGACGCCTGGCCTCCCCCAGACCCAGGGGCACGTGGCCTCACCTGGGCCTAGGCACACGAGGCCTCACCCGGATCCAGGGACACACGGTCTCACCCGGACCCAGGGACGCCTGGCCTCCCCCAGACCCAGGGGCACGCGGCCCCACCCGGACCTAGGTGCACGAGGCCCCACCCGGATCCAGGGACACATGGTTTCGCCCGGACCTAGGGGTGCGTGGCCTCTCTCAGACCCAGGGGCACGTGGCCTCACCTGGACCTAGGTGCACGAAGCCACCCGGACCCAGGGGCGCGTTACCTCTCTCAGACCCCTGGTCGCGTGGTCTCACCCGGATCTAGGGGCTCACGGCCTCACCCGTACTCGGGACCCAGCCTTACCCGGATCCAGGGGCCCACGGCCTCACCCGGACCCAGGGTTCAGATTCGCCCGGACCCAGGGGCACATGGCCTCACCCGAACCCGGAATCCAGCTTCACCTGGACCCAGGGGCGCGTGGCCTCACCCAAACCCAGGGGCGTGAGGCCTCACCTAGACCCAGAGGCGTGTGACCACATCTGAGCCCAGAGGCTCGCAGGCTCGCCTGGACTCGGGTCTCAGCGGGGTTTCGTCTTCTTGATCCCAATTCCTGTTGGTCAATTCCCTCTCAGCAATTCCTTCGGTCATTTTCTCAGAGCTCCAGGGCGGCTGCCGCAGAACTCGTTGGGCGGCGGGCTCGGCAAGGCTCCGGTGTGCCCGGTACCCGGCGGTGGGCTGGTCCGGTGTCGCTGCGTCGGCCCTTGGGTCTGCAACGGTGGCCAGTCGCTGAGCGTGCGCACCTGGCCACTTCGGGGCATTGAGATTCTTGAAGGACTCGGAAGTCAGCAAGCACGGAGTCTCCCACCCCATGTTTCCCAGGGGCTCGTCTGTCCGTGCTCGGCAGCGAGTGGAGCCGTCCTCTCAGCCGGAGACCGCCGGGGGAACTGCGCCGAGCACGTTCCTGGCCACCATTGTGTCGCCTGAGCCATAGTTCTTAAAGTGTGGACTTTGGGTCACCGGCATCAGCATCATCCTGCGTACCCCTCTCTTTTATTCTAGTTGTAGAGCATCTGCTCAGCCAGCCCCCCGGTCTTTCTGACTGGTGTCTGCTCTGCTCTCCCGTCGTAGTCTCAATATTGTTGTGGTAGGCAACGATCAGGCTGCCGCCCTATGTCTCCATCTTGGTCCTCCTTTGTACAGTTAAGTCTTGATTGTTGTTGGTGTCACTGGGAGGAATTGTCCTCCAGGCCAATTGGCCGTGAGGACCCTCTTTGTCCATATAGGAAGAGTTGCTGTGCAGGAGACATGTTTGTGGGCCGGGTCTTGATGCAGCAATGCCTTGGCGCTCACTGAGTCTGCCTCTAGAATGCCTCCCTTATGCAAGTGATTGAAATCTGGTGTCATCTCCCACCAACCACTAGATGCCCTCGTTTCTGGGTCTCCAATGCAGTGTGGGTCAGCCACTACCTGAGGCACTCAGCAGGAAAAAGCTTCTGCTCAGCTTGGCTGGGGCGGAGCTACAGGGTGGAGCCTACAACCTTGGCTTCCTGTCAGCCCCGCCCTATGAGGCTCCTGTGTCTGTGTCCCTCTGTATTCCTTGCAAACACCTCTGAGAGAAACGCGCCCTGGAGTTTCGCCCACTGCCAAACAGTCCAGTCCCTCCCCTAATGAATCTGGACTCCCAGATTCTCGCCTGGAACTGGGTTTCAGTGTAGTTGGAACTGGGCCTCTGCGCAGTCTGGCGTCCCTGTCTCCTTCCCAGCAGGGCCATCCAGTGGCGCAGGCAAAAGTCCGTCCTCTGCGCACCTTCCAGTGCGCGCGTCTGGAGCCGCCGCTTCTCTGTGCCTCCGCCACCACAGCCCAAATTCATTCCCCCAGCGTGCGCCTGGCTTCCCAGGGATTTGCCCGGAACTGGGGTTCAGTGCAGTCGGAACTGGGGTTCAGCACGGTCCTGAGCTTATGTCTCCTTCCCGCTAGGGCAGTTCAGTGGCGCAGGCAACAGTCCGTCCTTTGCGCCCCTTCCCGTGCGCGCCTCTGGAACTCTGCCTTCCACCGCTCCTCTGTGCCTGCGCCCCACAGCCCAGATTCATTCCCCCAGCCTGCGCCTGGCTTCCCAGGGTTTTGCCCGGAACTGGCGCTCAGTGCAGTCGGAGCCGGCGCTTAGCGCACTCCGGAGCCTTTATCTCCTTCCTGCCAGTGAACGCCGGCCAGGCCGTCAGCCGCCCCTTCCTCTCCGGCTCCATCCTCCCCGCAGGCGCGCATGCTCGTGTCTCCGCCAGTTTCTCCATACCTCAGGCTTTTACGGCTCCCCCAATTGTCCCCGTGGCCTTCTCCTTCCCCCCAGCTGTGGGCATTTCAGTCCGTCAGCTCTCCTGTGGTTCTGGACGATGTCCGTTCTGACCTCTAGTTGTGCCTTTGAAATTGTTGTGCCCGGCTGCAGGTTAGGTGTTTCACCTATGCCGCCATCTTGGTTTCCTCTGTCAATAGTCACTTTCTTTTTTATCATGAATTTAACTTGGAGCCCAACTCTTATTTCCAAAGGTGTTTATTAATGTAAGTATGTCATACAAAATTTGGAAAATACAAAACAACAACAAAAAATAGAATAAAAGTCATCTACAATCTACCAAGACAGAGATAACCATGGACAGCCTTTTTTATTGTCTGCATATTTCATGCCTTCAATGACCTCTAATTTCTGTAACCATTCTTTTATAGTTGGCTTTATATGTTCTTACCAGATTTTGCATTGCTATAGAATAAATACAGTTTCTATCTTGGATTTGTCCCTATTTCTGATTATCAACTTAAGATACATTTCTTTAAATTAATATTTATTTATTTATTTATTTATTTATTTATTTATTTAAGAGCTAAGTACAATGAAGATACATTTTTACTAATAACTATAAAAATTTCAAACTCTAGTATGGAGAAATATTCTTAATATAGAGATATAAATGAAAGCAAGAGAATACAGCTCTGATTTCACAATTTAATAAGCATCCTACATTTAAAAAGCAAACATTTAAGCAGACACTGTATTTCAAATGTAAAGTTTTAGAATTAAAAAAAATATATATTCATTTTCCCATGCAATTGTAAGGGATTTTAAATGCATACTACAAAAATGCAGTCCTAGTACTGCCTTCATCAGAATCTAAGCATGTGACATTGATTTCACAAATTCCATCAGTAAACTTTGATATTTGGGCTCATTGATATCTCATGGATGTCCTAGCTCCAAAGCCATGGGGATCAATAAGGAAAAGCACCTGGGCATTTGGCAGAAAAACCAAAGAGAAAGTGGGTGGAGGCCACTGATCTGGGAATCAGACCAAGCATGGGGTGAAGTTGGACAGAGATGTTCAGGATGATCAGTAAGTGTCAGAGTGAAGAAAGAATGTGGTGGCACAGATGAAGAAAAGCTAGGGGCTGTAGATAGGAGGTAGCAGGTGGAAGCAAACACAAGCTGTGCAGGTTGGGAGGATGTGGACTGAACCTTCAACAAAATGTAAGGAATAGAGTGGTGTGTACCCTGTCACAAGAATACTTGGCTTTTACTTTTACTTCCATTCTCAAGAATATTTCATCTCCAAATAATGTTCAAGAAAAAAATGGGTGTAAGAAGGTAGGCTTTTAAGAACCAGTAGAAATCCAACAATGATTCTTGAAAACCAATCATGGGAAAATGGGTCTGAGGCCCCAAATCCACCCTAAAATTACAATACACAGGCAGCAGACCTTGGAAATATGGGGACAGTATTACTAAGCTGTGTGGCATTATTGTGTTAGATGGTCACTGACATTTTGAGTAGATAGGGAAAGATTTAGGTATACTAGTAGATACACAGAGGATCATCAGATAGTCATTCACTCAGATTTGAAGGCAAACATGTAGCTCAGTTGTTAAAGGGCTACCAGCTAACACTCATTTCCTAGGTACCTGAAAGGAAGTGGTGCATGCAGTATCCCATTTAATCCTCCTGACTCTGAGAGATAGATGCACATTTTAAAGAAAATGAATCAACTTACTCAAGCCAGTGGTTCCATATTGAGAATGGACTCAATGTTGACCCAGATCCACGAGAGACTTCAACTTCCAAGCTTTTAACCCTTACTATATTTGCCTCTAAATAATTAAGGAGATTTTTAAATATCCATATTCAAAAGCATTGTGAAAGAGCCAAATGCTTGTAGAATTAATCAAAACATTATAATAAGAGTTACTAAATTTAAGAGAAGCACCTTAGTGAGGTAAGTCTGTGTTACTTAGTCCAATAAATCACCCAATGTCAAAGGCCTTTATGTTTCCCAGAAAATTCCCTCTTATTTCCTTTGAGTATCTATGTAAGGCTTTAAGATAAAAGAACAGAGAAAATGTTGACTCGTTTATGATAAAAATAGAAAAAAAATGAGGGTATCAACAATTTGATGATAGAGTCAACAGTCCAAAAATTCATCTCTAGACCCTTCCCATTTGTATCCTTACCTCGGTTCTAGAGACTTGTCGAGTTAGTTCTGCTAATACACTGAATTAACCTTAAGTTACCTTTGGGTACTTAAAGATCAATAAAAACACTGTTTTTAAAAGCAAACATGTATCTTGAAAACAAGCTAAAGGATTTTTCTAAGAAAGGGAACAATAGTTTTGAGGCTACTAAAAGATAATGAATGAGACTGATTTTAATGAAAAAACAAGGGGATATGTTCCAGAAACAAATGGATAGTATATCTATACACACTGAATGCATTGCTTGCTATACTTTAAAAAATGTGGCTGTCTTTTATTCTTTAATTAACTTATTATTATTATTTTTAATCCTCAACCAAGGATATTTTTACTGATGAGAGAGAGAGAAAGAGAGAGAGAGAGAGAGAGAGAGAGAGAGAGAGAGAGAGAGAGAGAGAGAGAGAGAGAGAGAAACATCGATCGATTGCTTTGTGTGTGTGCCCAGAACTGGTATCGAATCTGCAACATTTTTTGTGTATGGGAATGATGCTTCAACCAACTGATCTGCCCAGCTGGGGCAAAATGTGGCTGTCTTTTAAATGCTGCATATAATCATATTCAAAAAGTTTGCAAAAAATATTTTATTCACAGTCTATGAAGTTCTGAATTCTGTAGTTAGGCCATATTTGCTGGCCCTAAAACCCTCTTGAAACTATCATTTAGAATTTAGCTAGGCGAAAGATGCACTGGAGCTACCTCATGTAATTACTTTCCATTCTTCCTGATTAGAATTTTAGATGTAGGTTTGATGCTACAGTTCAGCAAAACCACTGGCCGCTGTACTGCTAGCTGTTTAACTTTATCTGTATTTAATTTTTGTTTCTCTCATATTTCTTCTACACATATTCCCAGGTGCCTTCAGGAAATGGGTCCATTTTGAATACATCACATAAATAAACTGCAATAGGGAAAGGCCTCTTCGTTTTGAAAATGCCACACTGTACAACAGCTGAAAGGAAGGTTCATTGAATAATATTAGCTTGCATTTCTAAAGGAGCATTGTAAGTGCTTTTCCCCCAAAGCACTTAGCATAACAAAATTGCCTCACTCATCATGGAAAAGCAGTCACCTTTAGAGTGGTACATGAAGCTGTTTTTCAGGATGGAGTAGTGCTTGAGAAGGACGGGAAATGAAGAAGAATTCTGTGTCGAGCAGCAATGGTAGGGGAATTGAAGCAGGTAGAATAAAATTACTTAGTTGGAATTGGGTCAGAACTCTAAGACTAACAGCTATTCTGATAGTAGGGTATTCTGAGAAAGGCTACTGGATATTTATTGAATAAACACATTCTGGCAGAAAGATGATCTATTGTATACATCCATATTATACACATTTATGTTTTTCTCCTCACATATATTTATGATGTAGAAGTCTTAAATATATTTAAATTTTTTGGACCTCGCAAACATGAATTTGGTTTTCAAAACTTGCATTAGACTATACACTTACAACATCATTCCCTATACATCCAAGCTAAACTTCGTATTCTGTGGTTCCCATATCAATAAACCAAATCCAATGTTCAGAAGCCAATCATTTCTAAACTTTACTAAAAAATAGTATTTTCTGAACAACCAACCTTTTCCCCATTAATCTTAAATTATCCATTTCTACACACAAACACCTAGGCCACGAGAAGACTAGGTTTGAGCTTACATTTTGTTGTTGAGAAGAGAGGGGTTTTTTAATATTATTAATTTATTTTTAAAAATTAGCTAATAATATCACCATAATATAAAAAGAAAATTGAAAAAAGTAATTTAAAGAGAATGCTTATAATAGCACCACTGGGATTAAGAATGGATGGGTCAAGCTTAATCCTTTATTTATAACTACTAGAGGCCTGGTGCATGGATTCATGCACCGGTGGTGCCCCACAGCCTGGCCTGTGCCCTCTCGCAATCCGGGACCCCTGGGGGGATGTTGGACTGCCGGTTTCAGCCTGGCCTGTGGGGATTGGGCTGAAACTGGCATTCCTACATCCCCGGAGGGATGTAGTCGTGCTGCCCCGCTGTGCCTGCCTCCGCCTCTGCCTCTAGGTAGCACTGCTGTGGAGGTGGAAGAGGCTCGCACTGCAACTGCATTTGCCAACCGTGAGCCCGGGGTCTGGCGCCTGTTGGTCAGCTGAGTGACGTTCCCGCTGTGGGAGTGCACTGACCACCAGGGGACAGCTTCTGCATTGAGCACCTGCCCCCTGGTGACCAGTGTATGTCATAGCAGCTGGTCGAATGGTCATTAGGCCGTTCAGTCACTTAGGATTTTATCTATATAGATATGTAGAATATGTAATAGTATAATTTACACATGACTAAGCCATTGCAGATCTGTGAAAGACTCAACAGAACTAAAGACTCTCAACTCTTGACTTTGTTGACTGTTGATGCAGAATTATTTTCTTTACTCATTCATATAATCAGCCAACATGTACCAAGTACCTGTGATGTAGAAGATCCCCTACCAGCTACCAGACTTATGGAAAGACAGACAAGCACAGTAGCAATTATTATTCAGTGTGATGAGGCCTAAGTAGGAAATACGTACCAAGTGCAGTGGAACGTCAAAGAAAGAGCATTTAAATCAGCCTGGGGAGGAAGAAAGGGGAACAGAGATCGTTTTCTGGAGTTGTGTTTTTGAAGCCTGCTAGGACTACTAGCAGTTAGCCAAATGGAGAAGAGAGAGTGGGAGGTGGGTGTAGGAGGAAGAGAAGATAAAATGTCAGAAGATAAAATAAGATGGAACAGTAGTGGAAACGGGAATGGAAACAAGGAGACAGTGAAAAGTATACCAAAGGGGGAACTACAAAAGAATGAGGGGTCGAGGTTCAAAGGAGATGTATGACAGGTGAGACACCCAGTGGAAGTGCCCAATGGGCAGTTGGCTATCCACGTTCTGGTTTAGAGACAGTCGGGCTCCTGAGTAGATTCATAATAAAAAGGGGACGGACTATTGCCTGAAACCTTTCCTTCCAACTAAACTATTATGTTTTTCAACATTCATAGAAATAATGTCAAAAAACCTAATTGGTAACATAAATCATTTATATTGATGGCATAGGCTTATACAAATCTAATTTACAAAATCGTACATGTCACGAATTAAGAAGCCTCTGATATGTTCTGGCAGCTTTTTTCTTGTAATTTGACCCCAATACATTTTGCTTAGTTACTTCCCACTCCTTGGTTTTCCTTTTTAGCAGGTCTTCCCTGGTTCCCTTACCCTTTCAGTCTGTACTTTCTGTCTCTTCATATACTGTTTTACTCTCCTTCCTTTCCCATGTAATACACTAGTTGTTGACCACTGGGTCCTTTTTTGTGCACCTGTGTCACATTATGACCCTGAACAGGATCATAATGTGTCACAGGTACTCGATTAATTTCAAACAGGTTTTTAAAATTTTTATCACAGACATTGGCGTCTTTCTAAGAGTTCCTCATGGGGGCTCCCACAGCACCTTGACTATCTCTCTTCCCGCCTTTTACACATGGTGGCATAATGATCTGTTTTCAGTCTATCTCTTCTGCTAGACTTTGAGCTCTTAAGGATTGCTACTAAGAATTATTTATCTTTTATTCCTTAGTGCCCAGAACAATACCTGACACACAGATGATGCATATTCTCAACAACAAACAGGCTGAAAGAAAGGTAAAGAGGACACCAGACTGAGTTTCAACGAAACAGGACAAGAGCTACTCCCAACTCCAAACCTTGATTAGCAGTAAGAAACAGATGAACTTGTATCTTCATTCATTTATCCCTTAGCATAGGGCAGTGCACAAAAGTAAGATATTCAATAAATAAATATATTAGTATTGGAAATCTAACTCTTTCCAACAGTCTCACTTTTAACCCATTATCAAATCCACAAGCTAAATACAGAATGTAGTAGGAACCTTGGTTTTGTCTAAGGTGTTAGGTTCTTTGTCACATGAACAAGGGGTAGAGAGGGAGAAATCTATCTCCCTTTTCTGAAGATGCTGGAACCAACATGTGTGGACGATCAATGACTTATCTCTAGGCCTCTGCCCAGTCTTCTGCCCAACAGATTCAGTGACTATTGACGTGGGTCCTGGGGACACTGGCACGTTGCCAGGGGAAACAATAGTGTCGGCAGCCAAAGACTCCGTTTCAAACGACAGTGACACATACACTCTACACCAATGACACAGTTCTCTGGTGGTGTCAGAATCAGTGGCCACAGCTTTTCATCTTCTACCTGTGTCTTTTATTAATAAAAGGCTCACTCTAGATTGCCTGATGCATTTTTAAAAGCTTGCTGCCGGCCTGTAGATTCTGGAACTGCATTGCAGTTTCTTCTCAGACAACGTTCAACTACTTCCTAGCCCCCAGTGTTCACACAAATAAAGGGAAAAGGAAAAAGTAGGGTTTCATTTCAGGCCACAAGTTTAAACCCTTCAACAAAAATCCTGGAATGGTACTTCTGAAGGGCGATGTGTGTCTAAAATGTCCCAAGTCAATACGACTGACATGATTAACCTATTTATTATTTTGACATTGTAGCAAAAACAAGAGGGAAGAGCCATTTCTCTGTTTTTGTCTGGCTTGGCTAACCATGTTATTGGGAGAGAAGAGAAAAATTGATCGAAAGCAGAGGCACATGGGTATAAAAACCTTCTCCATGATTTCCACATAGCACTTTTTAGTTTCTATTTTCTTTCCCTTTAATGGATTAGTGTTCTGCTAAAGGGCAAAGGTTATTTTAGAATAATGAAATGTCAGATTCAACACAGAGTGAATGGTGTTGCAGGTATCACATAAATGTATGGTATTTTAAATATTTACACCTGCAAATGGAAGGGGTATTTCCATTCTTCTCATTACTTCCTCAGACTTTTATCTATTGAAAAGGAGAGAAGAGTGGGCTCCCCTAATCCTGAGCTTCCCAACTCTTCCCCAAGTATTCAGAAACACTGGGGGCCTACCCCACCTCTCATTCACAAACCAGTCTATTTTCTGAGTCTTACTTTAGAAATCTGTAAAATGGCAATGTTAATAACTACCATATCTTATAGGCTGTTGAGGAAGTTAAATGAGACAACACATGAAAGAGCCAAATCCAGTGCTTGGCATGTAATTGGCACCCAAAGAAGGTTATTTCCATGCCTTTTTTATATGTTCTTCCAATGGTGCCATAGCTAGGCCAGAAGATAGACAATTTTAATTGCTAGTGACTGGTCGATTAAAAAATTTTTATTATTCTCAATCTCTTCATAATTATTTATCTTTTGCTTGCCCTGTCTTATACATAGATAATTTAATCATTTGGGGGGAAATATGAAATGCTACCAAATCCTATTTTACATCATTATAGGCAACAATTCCTTCTCAAGACCACCTCTGCTGGCCTACTAAAAAGTAGCCTTTCCACCCGGCTGGTGTGGTTCAGTTGGTTGAGCTTCCTATCATGCACCAAGAGATTACTGGTTCGATTCCTATCAGGGTGCATGCCAGGATTGGGGCTTGATCCCTGGTAGGGGGCATACAGGAGGCAGCCAATTGATTTTTTTTCTCTGTCTCTTTTCTTCTCTCTGAAATCAATAAAAACATTTTTTAAAAAGTAGAGTTTCCTTGCTCTGATAATCTTTCAAGTTTATCTCTATGCTAGTGATTCTCAATCTTTAAAAAAATATTTTTATTGATTTCAGAGAGGAAGGGAGAGGGAGAGATAGAAACACCAATGATGAGAGACAATCATTGATTGGCTGCCTCGTGCACACCCTCTCCTGGGGGTTGAGCTGCAACCCGGGGATGTGTCCTGACAGGGAATCTACCCGTGACCTCCTGGTTCACAGGAGACACTTAACCACTGAGCCACAGCAGCTGGACTGAATCTTGACTACAATGAAAATCAGCTGGGGACTTTTAAAACTCTCTACATCCAGGCTGTACTAGTTAAGTCAGGATCTTGACTTAACTAGTTGGGACCCAGGCATCAGTGAGAGCCAGTGCCTTATTCAATGATGCCTAAGAATATGCCAAACTCACACCAACCTCTAGGTCTCTGACGTTCTTTGCTAATCCAAATTCCATATACTTCCACCAATAAATAACACAAATATCTGCTGAGCAAATATCATATGCTTATCCCTGTGATGAAACATTTCAGTAATTGAATTTGCTCCCTATTTTACAGAGAAAAAAGAGGCCACCAAAAGTCCCCAACCTTTCTTTATCTTATCTAATAAAAGAGTAATATGCAAATTAACCACTACTCTGCTGCACTCACAAGCCACGCCCACCAGCCAATCAGGAGCAAATATGCAAATAAACCCAACCAAGATGGCTATTGCCACAGAGAGCAGGAAGGAGGCTTGGGTTTCCCTGGCAATGGAGGAAGCCAAGCTTTCTGCCTGCCCTTTCTGGCCTAGGCCTCTACTCAAGGCTACAAAGTTTTAATGATAGAAGATACATAAATCCAAACAGAAATGGTGGCAGCCACGGAGCTGGAAAGAGCAGGAGGCTAGGGTTGCCCCCGGCAATGGAGGAAGCCAAGCTTTCCGCACACCCTGGCTGGCCCAGGCCTCCATTTAAGGCTACAAAGTTTCAATTATAGAAGATACATAAGTCCCAACAGAAATGGCTGCCGCCACGGAGCAAGCAGGAGGCTTGGCTCCATTCCAGGCTACAAAGTTTCAATTGTAGAAGATAAATAAACCCCAGATACCAGGGCCTCTGTTTGGGTCACCAGGGGGCATGGTCAGCCTGCAAACCACCACAGGCCCCTCGCCCAGGCCACTCCACGCCCCAAGGGAACCCCCACCCTGATCCGGGACACCCTTCAGGGCAAACCAGCCAGCCCCCACCCATGCACCAGGCCTCTATCCTATCTAATAAAAGAGTAATATGGAGATTGACCATCACTCCAACACACAAGATAGCTGCCCCCATGTGGTCAAAGATGGCTGCCCCCATGTGGACACAAGATGGCCACCACAAGATGGCCTGCAGGGAAGGGCAGTTGGGAGGAACCCAGGCATGCAGAGGAGAGTAGTTAGCGGGGGACCAGGCCTGCAGGGGAGGGCAGTTAGGAGTGACCAGGCCTGCAGGAGAGGGCAGTTAGGGGCAAACAGTCTGGCAGAGGAGCAGTTAGGCATCAATCAGGCTGGCAGGGGAGTGGTTAGGGGGTGATCAGGCCGGCAGGCAGAAGCGGTTAGGGGCAATCAGGAAGTCAGGCAGGCGAGCAGTTGGGAGCCAGCAGTCCTGGATTGTGAGAAGGATGTCCAACTGCCCGTTTAGGCCCGATCCCTCGAGGGGTCCTGGATTGGAGAGGGTGCAGGCTGGGCTGAGGGACACCCCTCCCCATGCATGAATTTTGTGCACCAGGCCTCTAGTATCCACTAATTATGTACCCTACTTCCTCTCTTTCTTCAGGGGACCTCATGCCTTACTCTATTCTCCTTCAGCATTTAAACAAGTGCAAATATTTGCCATTTAACTTGAAAAATCTGTCTCTTATGCCCTGTTTTCAGACAAGCTCCTGACAAAGAATAGCCTAGACCAGTGGTCAGCAAACTCATTAGTCAACAGAGCCAAATATCAACAGTACAACGATTGAAATTTCTTTTAGAGCCAAATTTTTTAAACTTAAACTTAAACTTCTTCTAATGCCTCTTCTTCAAAACAGACTCGCCTAGGCCATGGTATTTTGTGGAAGAGCCACACTCAAGGGGCCAAAGAGCCGCATGTGGCTCACGAGCCGCAGTTTGCTGACCATGGGCCTAGACCCATGTCCTAATAATCCCTTCTTTATAGTTTCTCAATTCACATTAATCTGGTTTTGGTTAGAAACAGCTCTCATGAAGATACCAATAACCACTTAATTGCTAGATATTTGACCTTCCTGCCACTCTAGACACTATTGGTTAGTCCTTAAAATTCGTGAATGTTTCATGCCTGGGGCGATACCTGTCTTCCTACTTCTCTCCTTCCTATTGCGTATTAGTTGTTAGTGTGCTCACCTCATAAGTATTAGTTCCCGCAGGGTGTAGCACTGAACCCTCTCTATGTACCCTCTCATTAATGTTACCTACACCCATGACTCCATTTCCCTTTTGGTTGATGAATTTCTCATTCCTTTCTCTACTAACCCTCTTGTAAATTCCAAATCCTTATATACAACTGACTAACCAGTGAATGGTTGTGCCTAAATCTCATATCTATTAAAAATGATCTAATCAAATGAGAAATCATCACCTGGTCTTCCTGCTAAACCTGCTTTTCAAATGGCATCCTTTATTTTAGGATAATTACTGGTACTATACCCTATTGTCCAAACCATGGACTAATATTCTTTCCTTTTCCTTATTTTCAAATCCAATTGATCACTAAGGTGTTGGTCTCCAAATCCCGCCCCCTCCCATACAGTCACAATTTTAGTTCCAGCCTAAACCATATGGTGCCTGAACAATACTCAGAACCCTCCAACTGGTCTCTCTGTGGTCAGCTTTTCTTCCCTTCAATCTAACCTCCACTATGCTCATGATTGAAGTATAAAACACTCGGATCTCTCATATCTGATCTTATTCCTCCTCTTTAGTAAAACATTTGGACCGCTGCCACTTCCTCCAAAGGCTCCTATGATGAATATCCCTAATTGATCTCCAAAGTGCAGATCAAATATTTCTGAATCCTCTGGCTGAGTGAGGCAGCCCCTCTTTCCTTTGAGCTCTGCTTCTGTGTTCTGACTAAAAATAATGCAACAATAAAGATGGTGGTAGCAGATGCCACTTCTGGAGCTCCTTTCTTTTACATGTTACATCACTTAACACAACATACATAAAAGGTTGTGATGTCCACCCTGTCACTGAGATTCAGTGATATTAAAGATAGTGCTAAGAAAACAGGGAGTCAAACAGATACTTATGCACCTGTGTTCAAAGGAGCAATATGCACAATAGCCAAAAAGTGAAACAATCCAAGTGTCATCAGCAGATGAATGGATAAACAAAATGTGGTATAATCAAACAATGGAATAGTTTTCAGGCATAGAAAGGACTGAAATTCTGATACATGCTACAACATGGATAAAACCTGAAAACATTATGCTAGTTAAATAAGGCAGACACAAAAGGATAAATATTTTATGAATCCACTTGTATAAGGTATTTAGAATAGGTAAATTCATAGAGGCAGAAAGTAGCATAGAAGTTACTGGAAGTGGGGGAGGGAGGAAATGGGGAGTTATTGCTTAATATGTACAGAGTTTTATTAAGCAATAAATAAAATAGTTTTGGAAAAAGTTTTGGAAATAGTGGTGATGGTTATAAAATATTGTGAATGTACTTAATGACACTTAATTGGATACTTACAGTGGTAATTTTTAAAAATGTATAGTAAAATAAAAATTTTCTTTAAAAAAGTTGCTAAAGCCAACAGCGCTGGTATGTAATGAATGACTGATGCCCAGCCTAGAATTTTCTGACTGCAGGTCCTGAGCATGCACTTTACCTTGGAGACTACTAGCCAACCAGCAGCCATTTCTTCCAGCTTTTTTATTAACAGAATACTTATTTGTTGCAGTAACCAATCCCATCTCAGCTCAGATACAGTTTGATTAGTCTAATCCTATCATGTAAATCCATTCCCTTTTACAGGTTACTAGGGGCCCAGTGCTCAAATTCGTGCACCTTGAAAGGAACTGTGGACCATGAGGCTGTGGTGGGCACAGGGGCAGGTCTTGGCCCATCTTCCATTCCCCTGCCCACCCCTCCCACTGTGGCCCCAGGACCCCTGTCTGCCGGCAGCCCTGCTCCCGCTGTCACTGCTCCATGCACTGACGGTGCTGACCCCGCTTGCACCTGCTGACAGTGAGGATCGATTGGGGCCGGCGCCAGCAGTGGGTGCAAGCAGGGTCAGCGCCATCAGCGGGTGGGAGCGGTGGCTCTGCAGGCTGTGGGTGCGAGCAGGGCTGGTGCCGGCAGCGCGTGCAAGCTCCAGGCGGGACCGCAGTGCGCCAGAGCAAAGAATTTTCAGTAACCACCAGAGACTTGCCCCAATGACAGCAACGGGCACCCCAACTTGGTCTGGAGCCCCTGCTCACCTGCTCCACCATCCGGCCATAGCCGGCGCCTGCCATGTTCTGCGCTCTGCCACCTGCTGCTGACGCTTGCCATGTTCCGCGCGTGCCCCCTGGTGGTCAGCGTATGTCATAGCGACCAGTTGTTTGGTTGTTCCGCTGTGTGGTCTATTTGCATATTAGCTTTTTATTATATAGGACTGGTTTAGAGACTGTCTTGTGGACAAGTTCTGGCCAGTGAGACACGAAGGGAAGTCTTTTATGACATTCTAGAGCCTCTGAAACCATCAACCTTGATATCACCCTATCTCCATTCTTCTTTTTATTCCAGTGGAACTATTACCACAACGGAAAGCATCCTAAATGACACACTGTGGTTCAATGTTGTGTCCCCAATTCTTTAAGGCACAATCTTTGGTACAAGTCATGTTTGGTAAATGAATATACTCCCATACTAAAAAAAAGTTGGCAGCAAAGATAGAGGCAAAATACTCTCAAAAGAAAACTCTCAAAACCTTTGGAGGAACAATAGAAGACAGTAGATCGATAAATAACTAGGTAGAAAAGATGACATCATATTTAAATCTGTAATTATTGCTATACTTCTTCATTTGTTGTGTCACTATTAAAGTCTCCTTTTAGTGTGGAATATATTTTTAAGAGTAGCATCGGCAATTCAGCTTTGTATTCTTACCACTTTGTTTTAATTTATTTCATCTGAAATGTGAAACAACAGCTATGCCAAAGAAACATATTTTTAATAAAACCCAAGAAATAAGTTCTGATCATTTCTGATTCCAACCAAATGTTTGTCAGCTCTGGTGGATTGTTCAGGAGTCAGATAAATGCAGTCAGTCCTCCAGGGGGCTCACATGCATCAATCATTTTCTGTTGAATAAATATTTGCTGAATATAGTATTATACTTAATTGTCAACAAAATATTCTAAAAGTAGTTGAGACTTTGGCTATGACCTCCTATGTTAATCTTGGTGAATAATTTTTATACTATTTGAGTATTTTATTACATAGCCTGACATTTCTGAAAGTATTAACTTTTGCATTCCTTGCGGTGTTGTTTTTAATCTAACATTTGTGTTTAATACTCAGAAAAGCAGTGTAGTGTAGTGGTTATGTGTCTGGTTGGGGTTAAGTCATACTCTACCACTCTCTGATGTGTCTCCAGTTAGGCTATCTTATCCTGCCTTTGTCTTAGTTTCTCAATATGGAAAATGGGGATAATAGACTCTCTCATCAGGGTTGTTACACCAATGAAATGAAATAATGTACATGTAGCATCTAGCACTGTTTCTGCCCCATTGTAAACACTCAATAGTGGGGGCTAATGAAATTGGTGACTTCTGGGATTTGGAAACTGAAGATGGAAGGTAAGAACTCTGTCAGAAGTACAGCAACGCTATTGTCTGCAGGGAGAAACTGGCTGGCTGGCCTCACAGCCTACCTGGCCTTGTTCTAGGGTCTGTCTGGTCCTTGGTTTGCAGACCGACAGACAGTTTGGTTTACAGTTCAGAGCTATTGGTGTTGAGGGGATCAGAGAGGGAGAGCTAGTTGTTCCATAGGAATGTCTGTGGGAGTCAGGCTTTAATTATTTTTAAAAGAGGGCTGATACTGGAACCAGCGAGGGTGAGTCTTTGACCAAGGTGCCTTTGTCCTGGACAGAGTATAGACAATCTGCTAAATTACCAGGTACCCCTGAGACTCTTGTTTCATCTCATATCCAAGCTACCCAAGCCAGCCCTGGATTGACAAATTTGCTGCTCTTTACAAATGTAAATAACATTGATCAGGGCACAGTCAGCTCCTTGCTCTGTGGGCTTGCGGCCCAGGAACATTTTTATCTCTCAAGTGCCCTTTGCATGTATCTGATCTCCTACATTGTGTGCTTTTTTTTTTCCCATTCAGGATACCTCCCCTTGTTATTCTTGCTCCAAACTCTCTGTAGCCCAGAAGTGATACCAGAGCTGTAAGATTACTTTATATATATTTTTATAACTACACATGAACTAAAAAGAGAACACAGCCAGCTAAGGGTCTACCTAAACTCTCTTAGTAGCTATATGTCAAAAGAAACACTGTCTAAATGAGCTCTTCTGGTCAGGAGAATGCTTGAGTTCTTTCAGATCAGTAAAGAAAGCCTTACTTGCAGACTCAACAGAATCTGTGAACGAGAAACCGATAAAAGGCAGATAGCTGTGCTAACCTGGTGCTCTTCAGTCTGTGATTGACACAAAGGAAAAATAAAAGTTAAGGTCAATAGAAGGAAGAACTTTCTTTCTTAACAATTACAGCTCCCCTCCTCTCCCACCCCCACCTGTAACGGATGGCGTGATGAGTCACCCAGATCCTGTCACTGGAAGGATTGCATTTGATTAGGAGGAGATGGGAATTAGCTGCACACCAGCCAGCTCCCTCCCAATCCACAAGTCTCTATGCAGAGACCCCTGAGGTTAAACCATGAATAATGGACTCTGAGGGCTAGAGGACTTCATGGTGATGCTGATATGAGGTGGTGTTGCTAGGAGAGATGTTCTGGAGAAGGTGGTACCTGAGCTGGACCTTGATGGATGGCAATGATGGAGATGGGAGAAACGGTGTAGACAGGGCACTCTGTGCATCAGGAATGACACTGACAAAAGCACAGGACAAAATCAGCAAAACCTATGCACACCTGTCCTGCCTAGTCTCCCTGCTGTTGGTCTTTTCCTGCTTCTTGTGGCAAGATGTTTCTTTGTAGATAATTGCTTTTACTAAATCCCACCTTCATAAATCTAATGCATCCAGGAAAAACACTGAAACTCTTTAGTTGACTTTCAAGGTTCCCCTTACTCTGTCCCCAGCCCGCTTTTCAGAATCTAGTGCATAATGTGCCAAGACACGAATCTTCAGAATCTTCCGCTCCAGCTAGACTTCCATGGCCTATTAAAGAAACTAAACCATCCCCATTGTGGCCCACTCTCCACAATATTTGTTCCTCTTGGCTATTTTCGCTGACTGGTTCAGGGTGGAAGGAAACTTCAAGTTTTACATGTGGTATCCAAATACAAATGTGATACTTTAGGTAGAATCTGATGGGTGCAAAGACTACTCCTCTCTCTCTTTACTGACTTTTCTTTTCCTTTTGGCTTTGGCCAGTGCTTCTTAAACTTTCACGTGCATCCACCAATCACCTGCAGGTTCTAATTCACAAAGTAGGGGGTAGAGTTTAAGATTCTGCACTTCCAGCAAGTTCCCGAGTGTTGTGAGTACTGCTGGTCTACACCTTGAGTAACAAAGCTCTAGGGTCAAACATCGTTTCCCCCTGCTTTGACCAGCTGGCCTCCCTCATCTGGGCCATTCATTGCTTCTTTTCAATACAAATTGACGCCCAGGTCTTGGTCTGTTTTCTGCCTAGTTCTGTATAGTTTGCAGATCCCTCCTTGGTAATGAGACTTCTATTCTGACCCCTCCTGACCTCTCTGTTTTCACTGCTGCCCTTGCTCAGATGGGTAGAGACAGGGGAAGTTATGATAATTGATGAGTTCTCAGAGGAGGTGAATGTACAAGGAAAAGAGCAGGAGTCTAAGCACCAAGTCTCCCAGATAAAAAAGGAAAGGAGAAAAGGGGTGACAATTTAGAGAGGGAAGAAGGAGACCATACAAGGTCGCTGAAACTAAGGGGGGTATTTCGAGAAGCACAGGTCACAGACAAAACAGCTCTCAAATGCCTCCACACATGGCCTCTTACTTCTGTGATCTCATCCTCTGTATTTCAAGAATAGTACACTTTGGACTCGATTGTATACTGGATCGTATTTGTTTTGGAATTGTACTCTGCTCGCAAATGGGATTGGAGATGGCTTAACGTTAAAGAGTGTGATAGAAGAGGCAAGTATTTTTAATAAACCAAAAGCTAAAACAATTAAAATGTAGAGAAATCTGCATGTCCTGGTCTGAGCACAGAAATGAGCTTTGACTATTATGATGTTCTTTGATTATAAGTCATTTCCCCTGCAATGTTGTAAGCTCTCAGCCAAGTTTTAGTTTTTGCACTAAATGGACCAATTGCTTCCTTATTTCTCAGAATGGACATAGCCACACTTCCAACAAAATAACAAAATAATTATTGACTTTAATTGGTAACATGTTCTACCCTGCTCTGTTCAACACTGGATTTTCAAATGATATATAACTCTGCAGGTGTTCCTAAAAAATTGATTAAAATTTATGGTGATTCTTCTGATAACTTTTTTGTGTCAAGTGCTTTCTGAATGTTCTGTATGATTTTCTAGTATTTTTATGTGAGCATGTAGAGCATAAGGAGCTTTTAAGGTGATTTAATGTAACCTCATTTTTTAGAGAAAGGGACTGAGGTTGACAGAGGCTAAAATGATGTAATGTTACTCTGAAAATTATGATGAGCCGTGTTTGGATTCCATAGTTATCATATTACACATTTGACTATATCTGCTTCATTCTAAGGTTTGATATAAGGATCTTGTACCTTCCTGGCCCCAAAAAATATTTTTTTAAAGATTCAAATTGCATTTTTTCCCAGTAAAATATTGACTGATGTGGTATCACAAATTTTTTTACTCAGCATATGTTTCCATTATTTCCAATCATTCTAAAGTGGTCAAGAACATTAATCAACTATTTCTGGTGATTAAACTTTTATTATTTTATTGTCATTACAATGGGTGTGATTGTGACACAAAGAAGGTGTGTGTGGTTTATTCTGTGGTAAGACATGAAGTAAACCACTGGGTTATCTTTACACTCTCCCATTTGCAGGAGGTTTATCGTTACTTTGACCCACACTGAATAATTCAACATGGGATGATATGACAAGTGTGTAGGCAATAAATCTCAATCCAGATGACTAGGAGAATCTATTTCTTCAATGGAATATATTTAAAATAACCTCAGAAGTCCTTAATTACTTTCAAGCATCAATACAAATTGAAGGTCACTAGTCTAAAATTGTTAGATGCTATAGATATTCCCCACAGCTCAGGAGAAAGGTCAATACATGCCAAAGACACTTTAAGTATATGACTAAGTACATTTTATTATCATTTTCATCCAGGGACATTAAAATGGTATAGAAGGGATAAAAGCGAGGCACCTTATTTCTCTTCAAATATTAATACATTTCCACTCATTGTGTCATGGTTGGGAAGGAAATACCACTCATGGCTCATGGTGCTAAAGATGATATAGAATCAATGAAAGACTAAATCATCAATATATCAATCTGTGTGCTACCAACCTAGGAGACTAATGTGAAAATTAATGACCTTTAAAATTCAAGGAATGCACATACATCAATCTAATTGAAAATAGAAGTGATAAAGTGTTCCATCATTTACTGCCACCAAACAGAAAGGAGAGATTAATGACACATGTTGATCAAACGCAGTACATAAAGAGTGAGGTAGCCTTTTGGGATCATTTCAGGTTCAGAAATAATCATTAGTTTCTTTTGTGGTGAAGGTTGGACTGTGAAAATGACTAACAGGATGTAATCAGACTCTCATGACTCTCTAGACGCACAAGAGAAGTTTTCTATGATCTAAAGTACACCCACTCAGCAGTTCATACCAAGAGTACAGATACATCGTGAGAATAAGGAAGTTCCCACACACGTCTACGTGCTTATAAAGCAGGAAGCCTTCTTTATTCTGCTATTTTTCCCAATACATGGGTACACAGTGTATAATTTTGGCATCATAATCATTTTGTGTCTATTCATGAAAGCTCCTTTCTTATTAAATAAAAATTGAGATAAATCAGTCTCATCACAGGGCAGCTCTTGTGTGTCTCAATGCCCAGGTTGCAGAGACTCAATTGGAGAACAGAGCACAACATGCAATTTAGGAAGATAGTCACTGACAATCATTTTAAATAACACTCTCTTTGTCCACTGGCTGCCTTGGGAACACAGACCACCCTCTTATCTGTTGTAACCCTTCTCATTTAGTGAGCATCAGGAAGCAATTTCCTGTAAGTGTTGAAGAGATATGTGTGCAGATATAGTGTGTTATTTCATACCTACACTCTTCTATTTGTGTCTTTCTGGATTCACAAAACAGAGTTTAAGCAGAAACATTTTCTAAATTTCTTTGGGCTTGTGGACCTTTTGTCTTAAACTTGATCAAAATATCTTTTGGGAAAACTCATTTATCTCCCTTTTTATTCTGGGTTCCCCCTTTTCAGCCACTCTCTTTGAAAAATCCTAGTTGTCTTTCACTGGAATGAAGTCTTGGTATTACTAGAGACCATATCATATCCTTGAGCATCATTTCTATCAAATTTAATTGCGTTTCTCCTTCAATCCCTGTCCATTTACATTTGCCCTATCATTTATGACTTTTAGACACAGCCATGTGATGTGTTGTGGAGAAAAAGAAATTCCACACTTTTGACCTCTTTAAATTCAGTCATTCATCTTATAAACACACTAAGGGCCTGGTGCATGAAATTCGTGCACTGGGGGTCGAGGGTCCCTCAGCCCAACCTGCCCCCTCTCACATACTGGGAGCCCTCAGGGGATGTTCTACTGACGGCTTAGGCCCGCGCCTCATGGAGAGCGGGCATAAGCTGCAGTCTGGCCTCCCTTTGTGGGAGGCAACCGGGCTGATCAAGGGAAGGCACCAGCCCCATCACCCTGCTGCTGCAGCCACTGTCAGTCACCGCAGCCACCAAGGTGTTTTCATCAACACGGACTCCAGTCCCTTCACCAAGAAAAAATGACAACTTTCTTTAGGCATTTTCAAGATGTGTCTTTCATAGGATATGGATTTCTTTATTTATTTTTTATCCTCACCTGAGGATATGTTTCCATTGACTTTTAGAGAATGTGGAAGAGAAAGGGAAAGACAGAGAGAAACATCAAAGTGAGAGGAACACTTTGATTGGTTGCCTCCTGCATGAGCCCTGATCTGGGCCCTGGCCAGGGAGGAGCCTGCAACTTAGGTACATGCCCTTGATCAGAACCGAACCCAGACCCCTGCTGTCTGCAGGTGGAGGCATTATCCACTGAGTCAAACCGGCTAGGGCACGATATGACATTTCTTAGCCTTCCAGCAGCGGACCTTCATTTTTTTCTCCAGAAGTGTGGTGGAAAAACTCTAGATCACCGTTTTGGATTCTTATTACCCAAGTTACTAAGAATATCACCAGTGGCATACAGGGAGCTTAGCCAATGTGCAGTCAGAAAAGGTGTTTCCTCTATAGTTCACACCAATGGAGGGCTGGGCCCTGCCCAGGCCTAAAGCCTTTGGCCCGAAGCTTTAGGCCTGGGCAGGCCTCTCCAGCTCCCTCTGATCACCAGCTCAGCCCCTGCCCAGGCCTGCCCAGACTGAAAGCCTCTTGGGCAGGAGCAGACCCCCAGCTCCCTGCAATCAATCGCAGGGGGTCCGCTCCTGCCCAGGCCAAAAGCAGACCGCCAGCTCCCTGCCCAGGCAATCAATCGCAAGGGGTCCGCACTTGCACCAGGCCGAAGCAACCCCCAGCTCCCTGCGATCGATTGCAGGGGGTCTGCTCCGGCACCAGGCCAAAAGACTCCGCGGGAGGCTTTCGGCCTGGGGCCAGAGCGGACACCCAGCTCCCTGTGATCGATTGCAGGGGGTCCGCTCGTGCACCAGGACAAAGCAACCCCCAGCTCCCAGCTCCCTGTGATCAATCGCAGGGGGTCCACTGGTGCTGGAGCGGACGTCCACCTCCCTGCTATCAATCGCAGGGGGTCCGCTCATGCACCAGGCTGAAAGCCTCCGGGGGAAGCTTTTGGCCTAGTGCTGGAGTGGACACCCAGCTCCCTGCTATCGATTGCAGGGGGTCTAGTCATGCACCAAGCCGAAGCAACCCCCAGCTCCCTGCGATTGATTGCAGGGGTCTGCTTCGGCACCAGGCCAAAAGCCTCCGGCGGAGTCTTTTGGAGGCTTTCGGCCTGGTGCCAGAGTGGACCCCAGCTCCCTGCGATCCATCGCAGGGGGTCCGCTCCGGGCACCTATGTATGCAAATTAACTGCCATCTTGGTTGGGTTAATTTGCATACTCGCCCTGATTGGCTGGTGGGCATGGCTTGGGCATAGCGAAGGTGCGGTCAATTTGCATACTACTCTTTTATTAGGTAGATATGCTATCCTTATGATTAATACCAAAGATATCAAATGCTATCAGTATTCTTCTTTCTTTCTTTCTTCTCTCTCTCTCTCTCTCTCTCTCTCTCTCTCTCTCTCCCCTCCCCCTCTTGTAATAGGGATCAGGAAGAAGTAATTTTTCACAAGATATATCATATTTTATCCTCAATTTCAGCACTGATATCTCAGTTATCTGACATATGTAGTTTTCTACTAATTTAGTTGAGGTTTAATCTATAGGAGTCACATGATGAAATCCCTTTTTATTTGTTAATCACAATAAAACAAACATGAAGGCTATCCTAAGAAACACAGACAACCAGAACCAAGAACTTAGGCATTTATGCATGACCTAATTGCAGAACAACCTTATTATTAAATACCATAATTAATAAACCATTTAGCAGTTAGTACACCAGGCTCTGCAGAGAACACATGAAGGACATATTCACAGAAAATAATATGATGGATAGTCTTGTTTCAAATCCAAGGTTTAATATAACCAAGTCTCAGGAGAGCTTTGATTCCCAGACACCCAGGTGACAAATCCTTCCCAGGTTCAGGCAAGTGAGAGGGAACTAAGTACAGGCCATTGAAGGCCACCCAAGGAGCATCACAGCAGTCCCATCTCCAGAATAACAGGAGCTCTACAGTTGTTAGTGCAGCCAGGGGAGCATTGGGAGAGGAGACAGCAGCCTGCTGGGGAACTAACTAGATAGCATGCATCAGCCAGGCCAGCGATGGAAGAATGTGTTCCTGAGATTAATGTTTCACAGCTGTGATGCAAACCTGGACACAGGCATAGCCGATGGCTTTTGCAGCAGGAAACAGATGAGAAATTATAGCATCCAAAAACCTGTTATATCAAATCAATGATAAATTTATACCCATGAGACAACTGATGGTGGGGGAAAAAAGCAGCAAGCCTTACCTCTGATTTTTCTCTCTGTCCTAATTTGCCCAAGTCCTACTCTTCTTGACCAGGCAACTCCTCTAGCCAGCATTTACTCATTATGACTTTGCAGATCATTCCCTTTTCATTCTATGACAGCATCAAATAACTGTCTCTACTTCTGAAACTTTACATTGTGACCCCCTCTTTAAGGGGAATTAAAAAAACCTTTTTAATGGAAAATTATAAATATAAATAAAAGTAGAGATAATAGTATAATGAACCCTTTCTACTTACTACTCAGCTTAATCAGTTATCAACTCATGGCCAATGGTACTTCATCTACCATTTCCACCCTCTACTCTTCCACCCATCCCAACTCCCTCATCCTCCCTCATCATCCCTCATCCTCAGAAGGTCATCAGGGAGGAAAACCCTAGGTGCCTAGCAAAGGACAATCATAGGGAGGGACCTCATCCCCAAGATGACGTTTCCTCCCCTAGCATATTGCTGCTCATGTGGTTTGAATCCCCTGACCTTTCCTCCCTAGAGATAACATCTAGACCTCAGTTGTATTTCATCTCCAGGCCCAGAAAAGCAACAAAACCAAACTGGCAATCCCATGACTGAAATCAAGCCCAGTCATGGAGACCTAGACCTTGAAAGGACACACCTGGAAAGTTGCTGAATATTCTATTGAGATCGTCCCTCTGGAACCTCCCCTAAAATCTCCATCCTTAAAACCCTTAGGATGGAGGACCCAGCTCACTCTCCCTGCTGGGAGCATGCCTGTGCCTTTTCCTTTCCCATTCCTCATCCCACTAGGACCTCTTCCTTACTCCCAAGCTCCAACGGCCCTTCCTTTACCTCCATAACTTGTTTCCTAAGCCCATTTATCTTATGAATTACTTCTTCTACCTCTGTGATTTTCCAAATGAATGTTCTCTTATACTTTGAGAATTTTTTCTTAGCCAGAACTCCAGTACTGAGTTCTAATATCTAGTACCATTCTAGTTCTAAGCACTGGTCTAATATCTAGTACCATTCCCGCTGCCTACAACATGTCCATTTTTATTATAACTAAGATAATTGCCAAAGATGTGCATGTGAACATTACTATAAATTAACAAGTTCAGCAGTGATTCCCAATACTTAAGCCCTTTTGGACTCTGACCATTGCAAAATATTTCCACATGGTATGAAATAAATGTTAAGAAAATATAGCATTCCTGACTCTATGGGAATTCCATTAAACTCTTTCTACATCTGTATTTGGTCCCTTGATAATTCCTTCAAAAGATGTCAGATACTTCACAAAGATGGACTCCTTTTATTGTGTGATTTGCCTCCTTTCGAATCTACCCAGTGATCACAGTCAGTATCAGAAGATTAAAATCTAAAGTGTTATCTGTGCATTTAGTTTACTTTTCACATTAGATTGTAAGGTATATAGACTAACACTTCCTTTTAAACTCCTTGGTGTTCATCCACAGTGCCTAATACAGCGTTTAGCATTTATTGATGCTTAACGAAGACTTGTCACTTTATTGGTTTGTGTTGCTTCTCATCATGAAATCCAAGTATGTTTTATAAAGTGATAGATTCTTCAGCACAAGAAGAGCAAGTATTATGTGTGCTGCTACCAGTCATTTCCTGTGCCCGCTGCAGACATTGCTAATGGAGCACTGCATTTTTGTTCTAAATTGAGATGTAGCCTCAGCCTCCTTGGCATACAAATTGCAATGTGTTTGCTATCCTACTGCTAACATTATTTCATTAGAGAAGAGGTAGAAATCACTCAGTAGGCCATTGAACTTGTCAAATACATGTTTTAAATGTTGGGCTGGTCACTATGTTACCCCTGTATATTTTAGGGCACTTAGGGGATCCTCTATGCATTCGGTCTGACCAAAACCTGGTTTCCATCATGGGCTTGGAGTGAGGAGATCCAGTTGCATATTCTAATTCGACCACTCACCAGCTAGGTGATGTTGTGTCAATCCTCAGATCTCCATCAGGTTTTGTTTGTCATGTGTAAAATTTGGACAATAACTCCCTCCCTTCTTTGGAGGGCTGTTCTGAGGACCAGATAAAACAATGAATGTGGATGGCTTTTTAAATTGTTAAAGCTTTATAAAGTGTCTGCTAATATAAAAGACTAGAGGCCCGATGCATGAAATTCATGTAAGTGTAGGCCTTCCTTCCCCCGGCTCCCCTTTGGCACCCGGGACCCGGGCTTCCCTCTGGCTGCTGGCAGGCACCCGGGACCCAGGTATCCCTCGCAACCCCGGCTTTGTTCGGAAGGTTGTCTGGAAGGGCATCCGGAAGGACATCCGGTCTAATTAGCATATTACACTTTTATTATTATAGATATCTTGGATGTCATGTAAATAAGCACAGAACTCTGTCCAAATAAGCCAATGCAAACTTAACAATATACTAGTTTCCAATTTCATATGACGCAGCGACCTTTCCCTCTCATCCCCTCTTTTGTATGATTAGTCTTTTGTATGTCTAGTGGCTAGGGACTTATAGGAGATCTCTTCAAAGTTTAATCCAAAGTTTATTGATGTCCATAACAATCTGTTATTAGGGGAGCAGGGCAGAGGGATCAAATTAATATAGTAGAAAATTTGATACAAGGCACAATGAAAAGTTTGAGGCACAGGGAACATTTTCTAGGTCTAATTAATGGTTGGGATACAGTTGGTAAAACTGCTTTTAAGAAAACAACCCCGGGAGATCTTCCTAGAACTTTGGCCTCATCAACCTCCTGCTCTAACCAGGTGACTAACTGGTGGGATGCTACCTTTAAACAGCTTTCCAAGAAAGCTGCTTCTGATTCTCTCAGCACGTTGGCATGTATGACAACATGGGAAAAATACAGCAGTGAATTTTCCTAACCACCCTGAAACTAACGTATTTGCGATGCATTTCATCAGCAACTTAGTAAACTGCCATTTAAGAGGTACATTACTTTGACAATAGTGTCATAAAACTCCTGCTGCCAGACATAATTCACAGGTGGTAGCTGAGGAAAGTGGATTCCATAGTGCTTCAATATCCCTCTGTCCTGAGGTGCTGGTTTCTAAGTAACAGGCTGGCATGTGTGTGAGCAGGTTTCTACTTTGGGGGTTTTGAGTCAAAATAATTTATAAACCTCTCTCTCTCTCTCTCTCTCTCTCTCTCTCTCTCTCTCTCTCTCTCTCTCTCTCTCTCTTCCTCTCCCTCTGTCATGCTCATGGGCATATCAGCAGCTATATGGAAACTGTTCTGGTGATGAGAGGGTCCTATGTGAAGGTCACTTTGTGTAATATTGGAGAAGGCACTTCATTTTTATTTTTGGCATCCAGGTTCTTGGGTGATATTTAGAGTAAATTTTAAATGCATAAGAAGAATGATAAGACAAACGTTTTGCATTGACCATGTTATATGGGGGTGGGGGGAGGGGGATCTAGTGAAATAGGGACATTAAGTTTCATGATGCTGGTTACTTTAAATTTTTATATCACTTCATCTCCAATTCAAATGTCAAGTCAAAGTAAATTCCTTAAGTACTTTGAAAATCTCTCGAAGTCATTAAACCAAATGTGGAAGCATCCATCCAAATGCACCCGTGGCTGTCAGAGCAGGAGGTGGGGCTGAGAAGTCAGTGTCACTGGCAAACGGAACTTCTTTGAGGAAAAGCACACATTTCATTTCCAATGTTTTTTAAAAATATGACTTGTAAGGCTTCTACAAATATGATCCTAGTAATTCCATTACCAAATGTACTGTCCACATTCCCCCGGCCCCCCAAACCCAAAATTTCTTTACAGCAAAAGGATACAACTTTATATGTCTTCACTTAAAACACTCTCAGCAACCTCAACACTCCAAAACTTTACTTCTTATTCTCTTTATTCTCATCTCTCATAGAAATTGATGTGACTTCCATGACTGAACCATATGCTTAATTTTTTAAAAGTCATGCCACTTACTATTTTGACCTTTCAAAAAGGAAAGTCAAGGAAATATTTAAGAAACTAATCAGGTAATTCATTATGGGTAACTTTGCATTTTCTGTTTTATGATTTTGTTCTTTATTCCATTTCCTTGTGGCCTTTAGTAGTTCATAGATCCACAATGCGACAGATTAGTTTAGTTTGCGATAGAAACTTTATGATAGTGTCCGAATCCTTAATTTAACAGTTGAAGAACCTGAGTTTGAGACATGTAAATGTCTTGCTTGAGGTCACACAATGACAACATCTTCATATTGTTCCCCAAAGTCATTTCCTATCTAAATAATGTAGACACAATTTAGCATTTGGAGCTATGTACTGCCTTGCTCCCCAATGAATGAATGCAGTTTTTAGGGTACTATGGCTTGGTAAAGTTCAGAGGAGCTATTTGTATTATTCCTCCTTGCCCAAGACTTAGGGCAGCTTTCTTTTTGTTGTTGTTGTTGTTGTTGTTGTTGTTGTTGTTAAGTGAGAAAGAAACTGAGGCAGAGAAAGACAAAGTGTCTTGGATAGCCTAAGCGACATAGCCTTCAGATGCAAGCCACACTTTGTTGCTTACTTCCATCTGGCTAAGTAGTGTTCTGAGGCGGACGAGGAGATCTCTGTCTGCACAGATAAATGAGGCACCAAAAATAGTTTGTGTGGTCTACTGGTAGACATAAAAAGCAATGAGGTCAGCCTGGAGTCCATAAGGAATGAGCACTAATGTATTCCTCTGCTCATTTTGATTTGCTGACAAAAATCATGCAGTTTTAAAAGAGGGAGGACAGAGTTTAACGAAAGGAAAAAAAATTAGGAATGTCAAGCGTAATCCTTTGAAAGAGCTAGTGAAAGCTCAGGAGAATAACTGTTTTGATGTTCTGAGTGACAGGTAAAATGAAGACCCTTTCAGACAAACCCATTGTGCTCTTGTCAAAGGTGGCTGAAGTTCTGTTCAAACACCTGTTTCTAGTCTTTGTGAATATTAACAGCCTCTGTGATTTTTTGGGGGGAGCAATGATTTTGAAGTGCTACAGTACACAAAAGACATCAGCTCAATCTTTTTCCAATTCACTGCCAGTTCTCAGTTTCCCCCAAGGACGTGCATAATTTTTAAAACTTGTGGCTGATAGATTTGTCGATGTGTGTTGACACTGCAAAACATGATTGCTTTTTTAAAATTACTATTAGTCATTCTAATTTCATTTTACATATGATTTGTTTTCAATTTAGCATAAAGGTGCTAACCACAGAAATTGATATGGAAATATAAAATACAGAAGCCCTGGAAGGGTGGAAGGCATGCCTTTCTAAAGAGGCTATTCCATCACCAATAGCTGTGGGACTGTCTATTGCTTATGGACATCCATTTAATTGGATAAATAATTCTCTGACAATTAAAATTCATGTATTTCCAATGTTCATGAGTATACCAGAATGCAATATTTTTTTCTAAGTTTAGTTTGCATGGATTATGAATTCTTCTGAACTTAAATAAAGGTATGTGACACAAACCAATTGGATTTTATGTAGTTTCTTAGAAGCATATATTGTAGTTTCAACAGACTGTATAGAATATTGCCATTACATTTTCTAACAACTCTCTCAAAACTCTTTCTCCTTACTTCAAATGAAAGGATTTTACACAAATCACAGCCTCATGAAATGATCACTTGTAACTAACTCCTTCCAGATTTCACTAATTCTGGTCTTGACTAATCCCTATTTGGAGAGGAATTCAACCCACCATAATCCCTAATCACTCCATCCAGTTTCAGTGTGTGTCTCATTAGGGCTGCTAAAAAAAGACTGTCTTAATTCTTCTTGAAATCCAAGAGGCAAAGGGGTCAGGAAATTACACTTGGGTCGTCTAGAATTTGCAATCAACAATTTCAAGTCACTCGTTCACATGTAAGGATGGAGATAAAGCCAAAATCTGTCCTATGTTGAGAAGAGATCTGAAATGATTTGCTTCACATCAACCTGCCATGCTTCTTCTACCCTTGGGAAATGGATACAGACAGAGTGGAAAGCAGGTGACTAACCTTTTTCTGCTTTGGCTCTTGGGGACAACTTGTCTCAGGTGCTGCTCTTTCATACCCAAGTCCAGGCATTGACACAAAATGCAGCACCTCCTGTGTAAGAGGAGTCACCATCTCTGCACTGAGGCAATGCTGTGATCACCATTGTTCTGGATTACATTGTATTGTCTAAACTGCAAGATGGATCTATAACCTTTCCTAGTCTTCTGAGGTGGTACTCCCTGGACCAAATAGGCATGGCAGAAAGCCACGCACTCCTCTCACAAGAGTTCTCAAAATTGTCCAAGGGCCAACAATCAGCTTCCAAGGATCAGACCTTCATTGTTCATTCTGTCATTTGCCAATTACGGCTGACTCTCAGTTCACGAGTGAGAATTTGATGTCAATCAGGCGGTGTCATTACTTTTACAGCCCTCCATGGGCTCCTCAGCTGGGCTCGAGGAAAAACCAAGTCTCTGAAGGTGCCTAAAAGACCGTGCATGATCTCATCTCCTACTATTCTCCCCATTTGCTCAGCTGCCACCAGCAACACCGGCTTCATTGCTTTGCTTTAAATAGAACTCTCTGCTCCCAACACTGTTTACCTCTGTTTACTGCTCTGTTTCTCCTCCAGTGCATTTATCACAATCTGACACACTGTACATTTAATTAATTTACTTTATTTATTATCTGTCTCCCAACACTGAAATATGTGCTTCAGAAGATAGGGATTTACCTTTTTTTTCTCCCCCGGATCTCCAACTCTAGAGCAGTGTCTGGCAAAAACAGGTGTTTGACCATTATTTTTTTGAATGAATTAATCTGTGGCCACTCCTTGGCTCCTTATTGTTTTCTTTTTTTAAATATATTTTATTGATTTTTTTACAGAGAGGAAGGGAGAGGGATAGAGAGTTAGAAACATCAAAGAGGATGAGAGAGAAACATTGATCGGCTGCCTCCTGCACACTGGGGATGTGCCCGCAACCAAGGTACATGCCCTTGAACGGAATCGAACCCGGGACCTTTGAGTCTGCAGGCCGATGCTCTATCCACTGAGCCAAACCGGTTAGGGCGCTCCTTATTGTTTTGTACCTTGAAGCCATTTTAGTTTCTCCTAAAGGAGACAAGGAGACCCTCTTGGGTGAAAATCTGTATCTGGTCATAAATACGTGTTTGGAGAATGTCAAATCCCACAAAATATGTCATTTCAGGTCAACAAAGTGAGTACCTACTATGTGGTTAATTCTGGGGAGACAGTGTGCTTCTTTCCATGAAGGAGCTCACAGTCAGGCCCAGGCCTGTTGCCTCTGACTGCATTGGGAAAAGATGTCAGGCAAGGGGGTGAGTAGGGGAGAGATCCAGCTGTTGTCTGCTAGCTGAGTCCTGTGCCCTTGCAGTAGCAGGAGAGAGGTGCCTTCTTGTAATCCATGTGCCTGCAGGACCCACTTTATTGTAATTTATCAATAATGATCCCCCTGCTAGCAGCTGGCCCTAGTCAGTCCCTTCCTATGGACACTTCAAATAACGACAGTCAACTCTAAACTCCCAGCTTAACTACCAGCCTTCAAGGTTGATTTTCCAGTCAGTGCTGTTTTCAGTTTAAGCATGCGAGCTTCATTTCCTAAAGAAAACTGGGTCCACTGGGCCCAGAGCCTCCTTCACACAACCCATCGCTCCACAAATGACAATTGAAAGATGGGTAGCTGCTAATCTTCTGAGAGTACAGTTGAGTAGGATGGAGAGCTAAAAGTTCTCACTTTAATTCACTAAAATGTTTACCATTTTATTTCTAGAGATTGTACAGAATTTCTAAGCAACTGGCTTAAGTAGCAAGGCAGCATTCAACCTTAGTTTTTATTAACTTTTTAATTTTAGGGTAAATTTCTGAGGAAGCTATCCTTTTGCAAGCCTGAATCCAATATTCACATGCAACGACTCCCTGGCTCAAATGCAGAGCATACTTTGAAGCACCTAATTCCCCTACCTGGGATGTTGGACCTAAAACATATTTGAAATAAGAATTTCTAAGTTGTTTTAAAAACTTTATATACTGCTGTTCTCCAAATCAATTAAAATAATTCCAAGAATCCTTTACTTAGGGTATTCTAAAATTTTCTTTGATTTGATTATTCTTATCAGTGATGGTGCTTTATTCAAGCTGACACAGAAACGGCTGTGCTCAAGCACACAGCACTGCACACACCTGTGAGGGGGTGAGAGTAGCTGACTTCTTTGCTAGTGGCAGGGACAGTGTGAACTGTCTAGTCCCTTTTCTCCCACAGCTTAGCATTCCATCATGATCATGCTACTCTGTCATCAAACCTAACTGCAATCAGTTTGCTTAACTGATCACCAACCAGAGAGAAGCAAACCGAGACGGGCTCCTGAAGGAGGAAAAGGGCAGAAGACGAAGCCAGGCAGGAAGTTACTCCAGAATCTCTTCCCTGCTCTTCCGCTTGCCTTGTGAGCTAGTAAGAGCTGGTGTGTGGCAAATGTTTAGAGTCTATATTCAAATTATTAACTCAAGAGCAGTAAAACGTGCAAAAAAATCTTTAACTAAACACAGACGTAATATTGGATAATCGATGATCTGTGGGAAAGTGCATTTCCCCACCTTTTCAGTTGTGTTCTGCTTCTCCATTTTGCCCATAGCAACTCCTCCCATCCTCTCAGAAATTGAGGTTTATCTCAATCCCCAATTTTATTTATACTGATGTTCTCTCTATCTCCTTTCTTTCGTCCCCAAAACATTTTAAAGTCTATTCCTTTCTCAAGTCATCTCTTCTTAATGGGGGTTGCCTTGACCTGTCCTGTTTTGGCTCCAAACTCTGGGAACCCTGTGTCTATATCACCTGCCACTGCTTTCTCACAAGTTGCTGATTACTAATCCTCCCTACAATCTGGCTTTAGCATGTACTGCCTTACTCAATTGGCTTTCTCAAAAGACTTCTTGTAATTGCCAAATTTAATGACTTAATCTGTGTCCTAATCCTCCACATTAATTCTGTCGCAAGCAACATGCCTTCTCTTGGGGAAATCTCACACTTAGTGAAACTCCACTTTGTTCTTCTCTATAGACCAGTGGTCGGCAAACTCATTAGTCAACAGAGCCGAATATCAACAGTACAACGATTGAAGTTTCTTTTGAGAGCCAAATTTTTTAAACTTCTTCTAACGCCACTTCTTCAAAATAGACTCGCCCAGGCCGTGGTATTTTGTGGAAGAGCCACACTCAAGGGGCCAAAGAGCCACATGTGGCTCGCGAGCCGCAGTTTGCCGACCACGGCTCTAGACAGTTAATGACGACAGTCTCCTGGTGTTTCCTCTACCTCACGGGTTCCCTTTTCTGTCTACTTTGCTCTTCATGTCTTTTCTATCTGCTGGGGTGGGGGGGGGACTGATCAAAAAAGAAAATAAAAGAGAGAGAACTCATGGACACTGTAAACTGTGGTGATTGCAAGGAGGAAGAGGGGGTGAGTAAAGTTGGAAGAGAGCATACAGGGGATAAATGGTGATAGAAAAATTTTTTTTAAAATTCAGAAAGTGGGATCACATTCACTTCTTTGTCCTACCCTCTTCACTGCTGACAGTGGAGCCATGATTCACTCTGTAACCCAGGCAACAGAGCAACCACAAACTTCCTGGATCTGGTCCTTTTGTTTGTTTGTTAATCCTCACCGGGGATATTATCTCCATTGATTTTTAGAGAGAGTGGAAGGGAGGGGGAGAGACAGAGAGAGAGAAATATCCATGTGAGAGAGACACATTGATAGATTGGATATCTCTCACTCCCTGACCCAGGATCGAGTCTGCAACTGAGGCACGTGCTGTTGACTGAAATTGAACCCACAACCTTTCCGTCCACAGGCTGACGCTCCAATCACTGAGACAAACTGGCGAGGGCTGGTTTCCTATCCTTTTAACATTCCCAACATTTCTCCTGGAGCAACAAGTCTTGAGCCCCTGCCCTCAAAGGCAAGATGCTTCCAACCTCTTTTTCAAGCGTCAGCCTCTTCTAGTCGTTTACACGTCTGAGGCGATGTATACACCCAAAATTGCAGGGGGAGGTGCTTTTTGCTTTTCTATGCACATCCCGGGGAAAAGCTATGCAGTTGGAGGAGCTCCATCTCCATTCTCCTCCGCCTTACTCTCTCCAACTCTGAGTTTAGACAAGACCCTATAGTACATGCTCAGGAAATACTTTGCAGGTTGAGTAAATGTACAGATGGATGCCTACAAATCTGACCACTGAAATATTTTCTATCTTCAAATAACCAGCTCAAAGTCAAATTCACCTTGAAACTTTTCCTGACCTCTCCATTTTGATTTTTGTTCCCCCTTTGACCTTCATAGTGCTTCTTTCATAATGCGTGTTTTACCTTATGTTTTAAACATGTCATGCAAATGTCTTGGTGTCTGTACCAGCTATTTCATACATGCTCTCTGAGAACAGGCATTGTCATCATAGTATCTGGAAGTCCCCTGGTGCTCTTAATATAATTCGTTGTGTAAAACAGCTCAATACCTCTGCATTGAGTTTATTTTACTTCAAGGACTAGAATACTTGCATGGAAGTGAAACAGTTCCTGCCTTTTACAGGTTTACAGACTGTCCTTTTGTACCATTAGCTCAGGGTATGGTGATTCTCAGCCACCTAGTTGCTCAGAATTTCATTTCCTTTATAAATAGGGTTAATAATATTTATCTAATAGGGGGACTCAGAAGATTCTTTAATTAATGATGAAGCACATTCCAAGACCCTTAGAGGGAATAAAAAAAACATTATTATATCTCTTATTACTGTAGATAGCAGTTATTAAACTCTCCCATAAACAGGAACCAAGAACAATTTTAAGCCAAACTGATAGTTTAATAAGAAGCAGCTAGTGGTTACCCAGTTGAGCTAATGTAAACACTCTGGCAAAAATTATTCCCTTCTGTTGCTATTCATGCGGGTCATGATGAGCTTTCAGAGTCTGAGTTTTCTCATCTACTTAATTAAGACATTGGATGAGATGACCTCAAAGGCCTCATCCAGCTCCAACTTTCTTGGCCAATCTCTGATTTTATTAACATCTCAAATCTCTGACTAATTGAATGGTCCTCCGTGTTTTCATATAACCATACACTACTATAACTGCTTTCTTCTAAGGGTTCCTTTTGGGCCAAAGAGTTGAAGGACAAGCATAGATTTTTTTTTTTTAAATCATGTGATGGCAGAATGCTATATAAATTCTCTCAGGGAACTTGAAATGGGCAAATCTAAGCTTTTTTTTTTGAATCTTGGTGTCCCAGAAAACTGTTTTTGGCTTAGGGCAGAGAATAATCAGAAAATATTCAGGTGTATTCCACCACCCAGGCTATTCAGTTTCTCACAAATAGAAATTAATGTTCCTCATCAGCATGTCCCCTGGGGCTCGGGATAATGCTTATCAATGTTCTTCCTAGGAGGATTTCAGAAGCAAAGCAGCCCAGGGAGGATGGTAGGCATTTGGCAACAAACCAATAGTACTCTGCTTTTCCAGAGGATGCTTATGGAATAAATATTCTGAATTTCCGATTGAACTGTGAGAGTCACTTGCAAAGAGAGTGTTTTAGAAAACTCCTTCACTGGCTCCCTCTGTCTGCCTTGAGTGTTCAGAACAATCGTGAAAACTCAGAACCACTGCAGTATCGGGCTTTGCAGCTTACTCTTTGATGTCCAGGTCAACAGTGTTCTCAGAAGGTATGCCCTGCTGTCCTCAGGATTTGTCATGATGGCTTTTGAAAAATGTATTGTGATAAAAATAGCTTAAATGTATTTTCTCAACATGTTTGAGGCATGCAGTACGATATTGTTAACTACAGGCACATCGTTGTATAGCAGATCTCTAGAACTTTTTCATCTTTCATCGCTGAAACTCTCTATCTATTGAACAACCCCTACTGCTCCCCCCAGCCCTTGGCAACCACTATTCTTCATTCTGTGTCTAGGAGTCTGACTACTTTAGATACCTTGGATAAGTGGAATCATGCAGAATTTGTCTATCTGTCGGGCTTATTTCACTTAGCATATAATGCCCTCAAGGTTCATCCATGTTGTAGCACATGAAAGGATTTCTTCTGCTTAAAAGGTTTTGTCCATACAATTCTAGTATTTCTAGTATCTGTAGCTGATGATCTGTTGATTTGTTGGAGGGAGAGAAACTTTCCTAAAATATTTGAATAAAAGAGTTACTCTCCCAGATCAATGCCAGATTTGGATCCTGTGGTCCAGGAGACAAGCTTTAAAAATATACTTAGGTCACATTAAAATGATATCATGGTACCTCCGAGAAAGTAACAAACTAAACTAAAGAAAAAAAAGAGTCAACAGAAAACACAGTCCCTTCTTCTCACCCCAGAACAACATATTTTCAGTGAACTGAATTGTTAGCTTCAGTATTATTTGGAGAAAAACAATATCTTCAAGTGATGATCAGGTGGTCTGGCTCCATGAGAGCTTTGTTCTTGTGAATGTCCTAGTAGTAATGAAATAGATGCAATAGAAATATAGTTTAGCAGCAGTTATGGAACAGAACACTCAAGGGTTCACTTCATGACCTTATTCTTTTCCCATGGAAGAATCAGAAGGATAAATGGCATGTGTTTTAGACTAATGTATAAATATGGCTTTATCACTTACTGCTTGACTTTGAACCACCTCTCTGAGCCTCAGTTTCCTCAGTTACAAAATTAATGTCACATCCGTTTTATGGGATTGTAGGAGGAGGAATGTGATAAAATAAGTAATGGGTCATGCTCCTGACCTAGCCCAGTTCCTGCCACAAATAAGTGCCACATAAATAAACATCTGACCCTGACCCCTCTCATACTTGGACTGCTAATACTTCCACCCCTCACTGAAATATCAAGACATCCTAAAAGATGGTCCTCTGCTCAAAGAAATACTGCTGCTGCTTTGTAAGAGGTTGAACATATAAAAGAGATAAATTAGGAGATGGCTACTTGCCTTACAAAAGGAGTCTCTGATTGACAATAAGATGAATGACTCCTGGTTTTTCAGCACCTCCTAGGTCTGTTTGTAAACCCAGCTCTGAGCTTTACATAATTCTCTCAACCCTGAAAAGATTCCTTTATAGAGCAAGTTCCTCTCACAGGACTTGATTTCTAACACTTCTGTTTCCCTACAAGTTTTTAGGATGACAGGGACTGGGAAAACTGTACTATGCATTTATGTCTCACAGAGCTTTGAAAGGAAATACAATCAGGGTGTCCTGACCTCCCATGCGAGTTATTCCCATATATCCTGGTCCCACCAAAAGGAAAGAAACTGTTGTAAAACCTGAGCTATTATAAATTCCTACAGGATTAAAAATGTGAGATTTACATTGTCCAAAATTAAATCTCCTGGTCACACGAGCTGGTGCTTGACCCAAGTATTCCTTTGGCCAAAAATGGAAAAAAGCAGTCAGTCAGTGGAGCCCTTTCTACTTTTCCCAAAGCTTCCACTTTGGCCCGGAGTCAGGTATCCGAGACACATAAAAATGCACGGAGGTTCTTCCAGCCTGGTTTCCGAGGTTTCTGGAGCAGGTGATCATTAATGCAAATTTATGGGCTATTACAGAATTTTAAAAAATGGGTTGTGGTCGAATGAAAACCATAACCTTTTCACACTTGCTTTTTAATTACCAGATATGTAAAAAGGAAAGGTACAGATTTAGCTGTATTGGTTTCTAGAAATGGTACTGAGCTAAAACCATTGGCAAAAACAAAACAAAAAATCTGACGGAGGGTGATTTCTTTGGCAAAAAATGTAGATTTCCTATATTTAAAAAAGTTCTATAAGAATCTAAAGCAACCACTGTGTCAAAGAAGGGTCTGTTGTTAGTCTTCCTGTCAGTGCCAGATTGTAGGATGGCAGGAGCCCATGAAAGCTCTGTTTGGTGTTGGGGGTGTGCGTGTGTGACAGTATTGCTGGAAACTTCTCTCCTGCACCTTCTCTAAAAAATCTGGTTCAACTGAAAGAAAGCAAATAGCTTGGAATACTATTAGTTCCTGCTAAATTTAAAGTGAGAACTAAGCTAAACATGGTTTTATGAAAGGAGTATTTTTAGGAATGAATGGGTTAGTCAGTCTGTGAGAAGGAGATTTTAAACAAGCCATTGCTACATCTCGGTAAAGAACTATGTCTGCAATGGAGATCTTTGCTTTCTGAGAAAATACATTTTGGGGTGTTGTTTTAAACGACTCTATATTCATCACGGTTAACATTTCTCCTGTCTTGCTACCCCAACATGGCCAACTCTTTTCATTTATAATAAACACACAGTAGCAATTTGGCCCTTTGTGATTTTTCTTATATAGTTTCCTTTAGATCAGCACAAAAGATTCAAAAATCTTTTTACTTTATTAAAATAAAGGGTCAGTTTTGGAAATAGCAAAAGCAGTGATATTTTCTTCACGTTACTAGCCAGATCGCTTGGTATCTATTTTGCTATATTAAATGAACAATTTCCTTTGTCATTTATTTTTATGATCCAAAGATGAGAAAACACTGATCACTAGAAAAAAAAATTTACTGTCATTCTGCTTAGCTTGCACTTTAAATATAAGAAAACCATATCTTTCAGGCTGAAAATGTTTCACCTAATCTGTTTGCATTTTTAATAACAGTAAAATAAGCAAACCCTCTGATAACAGCATTTAGCATTAATTTTTAATAACCTCATGCCTTTTAAGTTGCCCTTTGTATCTTGGTGGGGAGAAGAACTCTCTATAAGAAATTAATCAGCAAGTAAATTTAGTTCGGATGCTTTCCTTATTCTCGGGGTCTATCAGAGTCAGTGACCTGGGCTGCCAAATGTTTCTGAACACGCTTCTTTAGGACAATGCCGCCAAAGCCAACAGCCAAGAGGATCGTTTTAAGTGTTCTGTTTAGTAATATTTCCTCTCTCTTCATGGTTGGATTCTTCTTGGCTCCAGAGTGGTGAGCTTGCCCGAAAAACAGCCTTTCTGATTGATTACCACCAGCCCAAAGGTATGTTGGGTCGCTGTAAAGAGCTGAGCACAGCAATATTTATCCTTCACTCATTCGTCAAAGAAACAAACATTTATTGAATACCTACTGTGCACCACACCTTGTGCAGGGCACTAGGGGGCACAGCAGTGGTCAGTTCAGCCGTGGTCTAAACAGCATAGCTATGGGGACACGTCTGGCTTCTACACATTCTTTTTTTTTTTTTAATTCTTACTCAAGGATATTTTTCCATTGAAAATTTTTTTTTTTAGAGAGAGAGTGAAAGGGAGGGAGGAGGAAGTGGGAGAGAGAGAGAGAGAGAGAGAGAGAGAGAGAGAGAGAGAGAGAGAACAATATGAGAGAGACACATTGATTGGTTGCTTCCCGCACGCATCCTGACCCCGGACAGACGAGGATTGAGCCTGCAACCCAGGTAGGTGCCCTTGGTTGGTAATGAAACACGAGACCCTTTGATCTGCAGTCCGACACTCTAACCACTTAGCCAAACCGGCTAGGGCTACACATTCTTTGTAAGGTACCCCTGTGGTGCCTTATGTGCCTGGAAATGTTTAGGAGACTCTTCCCTCCCCCTCACCTCATCCTGCCACTCCATGCCTGATCTGTTCTGGCTTCGGAGTCGTTTTCTGAAAATTGCATTGTTGTGATGATTAAATGGAAGATGCTTAATACAATGTCTGGCACAAAGCACACTTATCAAAGTTGACTATTCTTACTGTCATCTGCAATAATGATAATAGTTCAAAAGTAATAACTATCATTCATTTTCTGCTATGCATTTACATGATAGGCTTTCTGTTGGGCATTGTTAGGTATATTATCTGCAATTCTCTCAGCAATCCGCTAAGATAAGTCTGGTTATATAAGTCCAGAGAATTGAAGTGGCTTGCCCAGGATTGTCCAGCTACTTGGACAGCCAGGTATCCTACTTCCCTGAAGGGGCTGTCTTAGACAATAAGAAATGGCTCATGGCTTGGTGATCCAGTACTTACCTGGGGAATGCTGGGGTGGGAAGAATCCCCCCCGGCCCCCCCACCCCATGCTCTCAGGAATCACATCCAGGTCCACGAGTCTAACTCCAGCAATGGTGGGCAGATGCCACAGATCGTGTCAGGTAGATTAGTCTACCCCACCACCCACTGTTTTGTGTGATGAGATCCACTGTTGGGACAGGGAAGATCATGAGAAAACCATCTCCTGAATACAGAGAATCAGCCACTGCCACCCAGATCGTGTGACCTGGAAGAGGACTTGGCATTTCTGGGCACCAGTTTCCCACATAAAATGGGAAGAGCTGGTTCTAAGCTTCCTCCTCTCTGAATAAGGAAGTGAAGGGAAGTATTGAGTGCTTCAGAGCTTTATATCTGACAACTCCTCTAATCCTCCCAGTGACCCTCTGAGAACAAAACATTATTACTTATGATTCTACCCAAGGTTGTCCAGCTACTCAATGATGGGATCAGCATAGAAACCTTATCTGTCCAACTCCAAATCTAAAGTTCTTTTCATGTCACCTCAGTGTAGCTGGGTTTATGTTCATTTCCCAGCGATGGTGACTTGGGCATCTTCTACCAAAGATCATAGATCATCTGTTTCTATTTGAATTCTGAAACAGATGCCATCCAATCTTTAAGGCTTTCCCTGTCACGGTCGGTTTTCATGTGAGTTGCCATGAAGAGTACACTGCTCTATCTATGAGTTACCGCCACCTTTTCTATTCATGTCTTTTAACCTGGATTATCCCAGCACTCTTTTTATCTCTGCGTTTCACATGGCAGTGGAATCGCAAGGTGGCTTTGGGTCTGTCTGGCTGCCTGGAACTCAATGAGGCTCTCCTTCTAACTTTGTGTAACCCAGCAGGGGGAAGATAATCCAATTGCAAATGTTTTTTCATGCACCGCCCTATCCTAAGCTAAATACAGCCACACTCCTGTTGCTGGCAATTTTGCTGAAGTGGAATTTGTAATTAAAATCCTCCCTGGCTTCTATAGTTTCTCTCCTATGTAAGCTACATGTTTCAAGTAGTTATGCTTAACAGAGCAACTGTAAAATGGAAATTTAAAAACAAAGGGGTAGATGCCAAAATTGAAACAAATACCAATATAGAGTCTTAAGATATTCCTTTATGCAATGGCCTTTGATAACCAGGCCTTCCAGGGTTTGGTGTGTGTGTTTGCAAATAAGCACTCACAGATCCAGCTTACACCTGATGTAATTATTCCCCATCCTGCCTTTCTGAGATCATAAAAATAACAAGTCTATTCCACCAAAGGCAAATAATACTTAGAAACAATTAGGAAAAGTTAATGAAAGGAATAATTAAATGTATGTTAAGTAACAATATATCAAACGCATTTGTGTCTGGAGTGAATATGGTTTCATGAGCCGAGTTCTGACTGATGTCAGCATGAATCTTTATGCTGCCAGATTCTCATCCAACTGCCAAAATATTTTTTCCCCTGTAGGATTGTAAAATGAAGTATATTCCAGTTCCCACCAGATACGATAGTGTTTCACATGACCATATTTAGACTTTCACATTCCACTAATACAACAGGGAAACAATTCTTGAAACACTGCTCATTTTCAGCACTTCACGTGTAAGTAATCCCCATGGCCAACATTTATATCTGCCTGGTTACTCCTCCCAAACGTGTTAATAGCATTTTGAAAAAATCCCATTTTAACTCATCTGTCTTTTTTTATTTTTTTTAAACAAAAGAGAATCTCTGTGTGTGGGAGAGGGTATTCTACAAACTCCACTTGAGGAAGGAATGGCCTCAGGCCATTAATCTTTCAGGAGTGGAGAATATTGTTTAGACCTGCATGTACACGGATAGTGAAAATAAAAGCTCTCCATTTTCCAGGATGTTTTACTCTGGGATATTTTCACCTGTGGGGAGCAGCGCACACTCCTCCTGCATTTACTCCACTTTAAGCTCGTCATTTTAGCTGGAGACAAAAACAAATCGCCTGCAAAGGCAATCGTTTCTAGAAATAATGGTTTTTCAGATAAACTTCTCCCTATGAAAACCCTTTTCTACTTTGTCAAATTTCAGTATTTCTTGACACAATTAATGAAATAATATTAAAGATACTTATTAATTAGGGTTAAATGGATATTAATAATACATGACAAAATTAGACATGACCTCATATCTTTTTCACAGCAATTCACTTGCATAACTCAGAACAGTCAATGCTACCCTCTCTAGAGGAAACTCAGTTCTGAAGGTTTATGCCAAGCATGTCAAACTCAAAGGCTAACACGGGCCAAATAAACGAGGCATGCGGCCCTCGGGCTGTGAGTTTGACATGCTTGGTTTATGCTATAAATATAAGTGTGACAGTGTTAGAAGCAAAATATTCTCCTCTTTGGTTTGCAACTTTGTTTTTTTCTATTCTGTTGGCACTGACCCTTTTGGCAACCTTAATCCATGGGATGAACTTATGGTCAAAGAAAACTCTGAAGTCTCTTTCACCTCGGCTACACGCTATGCTACATGCTACCTGCACAATATTTCTGGTTATCCCCACTTTCAGACACATTGTTGGATTGTGTTTCTTGGCTCTTTGTAGTTGAGTAACTCATGAATTGGGAGTGAAGTGATGTGTGTCAATTCGAGGCCAGCCTTTAATTCCTGGTATGAGACCTTGTCAAACAATTTTGTTTTACATCTACGCTGGCAATTGGCAATATTCAAGATTGTATCATACCCTCAGTGTGAGTTCTAGAGTAAGAGATATGGAGGAAGGCAAGGGTCACTGTGTAGCTTAGGATGACTGTGTAGCTTGAATGAGAAATAAGCCTCTGTTATGATAAGCCATCAAGATAAACACAAATTTTTAGGTTATTTGTTACTGTTGCATCACACAGTCCATCCAGACTGACACAATAACAAATTTTTAAGAGAAAAACATACACACACATGTTGTAGAGTGGGGACACAAATGGTTATGCAGCCCTGGCTATCCTATACAGTAAAACCCTAATATGCAAATCGACCGAACTGCAGAACGACTGGTTGCTATGACGCACACTGACCACCAGGGGGCAGATGCTTAACTCAGGAGCTGCCCCCTGGTGGTCAGTGTGCTCCCACAGGTTGAATGCCACTCAGCCAGAAGCCAGGCTCATGGCTCGCGAGTGCAGGGGTGGTGGGGGGAGCCTCTCCCAACTCTGATCCTGCCACAGCAGCAGCGCTAAGGACCCCTCGGGGTTGTCCGCCAAGGGGTCCCGGACTGCAAGAGGGTGCAGGCCAGGCTGAGGGCCCCCCCCCCCCAATGCATGAATGTCATGCACCGGGCCTCTAGTTACTGTAATAATTTTCTTGACCTGCTAACTTATGTCCCCACAGGCTATATGACAACTTTGTGCAATTTAGAATAAATCACAGTTCTAAGGTGAATGTCCTCAAGATCAAGTGTTGCCTGGGTTTCAGTCCCACTAGCCTTCTTGGCTTGGTGACTTGTGCAATGATTCATTTAATTTAAACCAGGAGATGGCAAATTTGGTTCTAATTCCTTTAAAAATCATTTTTTCCTTCATGTAAAGTAAGGGTTGCACATGCTAGCACTCTTCCTCTGCTTCCTTCGAAACCATTGATTTTTTAAATAGAAGTATTTGTACATTACCTTTCTGTTTTTCAAAGACTTTCTCACAAAATGGTAATAATTATAATTACACTTAACTGATAATGTTGATGTGAGCATCACTGAGATAATGTGTGCTAATAATGCTTTGTTAACTGCAAAACCCTCCACATGGTGAGTTATTAGTATCTTTTCAGGTAGACAGGTAAATAACCCCACCACTTTACAGATATGAAAGTTATGGTTCTGGGAGGTACAGTAACTTGCCCAGGACACTCATCGTATTGTAAAGCTAGTCCATGTCTTTGGAGTCCAGGTTCATTTTGTCTTTATTTTTACACATGGGCTGGAGAAAAGCTGGTGTTTTAGAAGCAATCGAGCAAATAAATGGGTCTAGGGGTCATGGATGATACAATCCTTTAGGCTTTCTATTATCTTCAGTACACTTTGCAATGTTGATGGTATCATCCTTGCTGATTTAGTTCTTATTTTTCTCAGTGGAAAATTTTGCAAGAAATGGCCTTCTTTAGAGAAAGGGCTAGACTCCAGGAGGTCCACGTTGCAGATAAGAAACCATTATTCAATGAGAGGAGATCACTAGAGTATATTTGTTTCTCTTGACCCAAATTGAAGTCCATGATAGAATGGGGATGCTTCAAGAAGAGGCGCCAGCACTTCTTTTTGCCCTGCACTTCGCATCTTCATTTCAGAATCTGACTCATGAAGTACAAATTATTTATGTATATAAGCAAGCTCTAAGCTAAATCAATTTAAATAAATATTTTATGAGTTTGCTTTACTGTGTGCTGTGTTGTCTTTTCTTTGTAATGATGGTGAGAATCTATTGGTCATCGAAGCACAAGTGTAGGACAGTGGAGTGGCATCATGTTTGAATAAGTAGTGATGGTTGTGGTGAGAAATCACATCTTTCATGGGAAACTTGAACAAAAATTAAAAACAAAGGTGCACTACACAATGCAAAACTGAATATTATTATTTCCAGAATGTGTGGAGGGTCGGGATGTGCAGTAGAAGAACTTGGACACTGGAAAGACAAATGCAGTTGATTCTCGTTGTTTGTGGTAGTTATGGTCTATAAGGTCATTGAGAACACTGATTTAATGAATATTGAACAACACATTGTTCTTAAGGGAAATACAGGGCTTGGTTCCTGAGAGACTCTGGTCAACCAATCAATACACAGCCCTTTTTACTCGTGGCCAACAGCACTATCGCTCATACCTAAATGAAGCTAGCTAACCCATGCATTTTCTCTGTAAGGCATGTCACACCTTTCTTACACTTAGGAACACTAGGCGGCACTTCAGCCCTAAGCTTTGGTGCCATTTTAAACAACAACATTACCAAAAAAAAAAAAAAAAAAAAAAAAAAAAGCACAAAATATGAAAAATGTGGCACTAAATGGACTGTAAAAGGAGTTTTGTTTACAATATGTGAGCTGGCTGAGATGAGAAGGCAGTTTTGCCTTGTTTGCCCTCAGTGGGGAGCATGTATGATGGGTGATTCAAATTTTTGCTGCTCTGTACATGCCTGTAGAAAAAAAAAAGCAGCTCTGCAAGTCCTGATTTTGGTGTTACAAATAAACTTTAGTGAGTCGGTAAATTCATAAATACGAATTTGTGCATAATGAAGGTCTACTCTATCAGGGTTTGACTCCTGGCTCTGCTACTTCTTAACTAGGCCAAGCTGTCCAAGTTTTCTGAGCCTTAGTTTTCCTCATGTATAAAATGGTGATGATACTACTAGTAATTGTTTTTTAGAGTAGTGGAGGATTGTATGATGATGGCCGTAAGCACACAGTACATAGATGTTTAATAAATGATAGCTGCATTGTTTTCATCATGGAGCTACACAGAGAGGAAAAAACATCTTGGCAGAATAGAAAAATAACAAGTGTGCCAGAAAAGATATGGTTTCAAATCCAAGTTCCATCTCTAGTAGCTATGTGAGTTTGGGCAAGTTATCTTTATGAGGCAATTTTCTGTTCTGTAAAATGAGCTCAATGACATCAAACTCTCAGCAATGTCTAGGTGTGTGTGCGTATATTAAATCAGAAGAATGAGTGTCCTGGCATATAATAATCTCAAGAAAAGTCAGTTTCATTCTTGGCATCCCCATATTATTTCATTATCAAGTAGGATTTTTACCCATCTGTAGTAGATATTTATAAATTTTAAATAAAATAAAATATCCTTTAAATTTTTCTGATGGTTACATAATATCATACAAAATAAACAATCAAAGGCTTAATAAGGCATTCATGCACAAATAAATGTGTATATTGTCATCTTCTTCCTCTTTCATATAGAAAATAAGGAAAAAAAGAAATTTTACAAAATTTTGTACTGGTTTTTAAAAAGTAAGATTTGGGAATTACAACCTAAGTGAGAAAAATATGACCATTATTCTTCAAAACTTTCACAAATTTACTTCCTTTTAAAGATTTCACAGGACACTCTGCAAAGGGCAGTTGACTAGATAGAGAGACTACCTTGAAATTAGATAGTAGAGAATCCTTCACACGGGTTAAACAAGGGTCAGTGCCAACAAATAATACGGTGAGAAATTGCTGAGATGACGCTGAGATCAGAATACAGCTGAGCACAGGCGGAGAGTCGATTATTGATAAACTGATTTTAAAATGAACTAGGACATTCAGCAAGAGAACTAGGAAACAAATGCAATGAAGGATTGTTAGAAAATGTCCTATTTGGAACTTTTCACTATTAGATACTTCTTGATTTTAATTCATGGTGTAATTATATAATATCCATTGAATACATAGAGCCAGGAAACAGGTAAGTCAGTCAGCTGGAGGATCCCTGACTTTCCACCGGGCATTCTGAGAAGAGCCTGACCAAGGGCTGTGCTTTCAATACTGAGGCTCATTCTGATTTTGTGGCAATGACCCAGGGGAGGAGGAGTAAAGAACAAAAGCCCACTAGGGCTGTCTGAAAAGTTGACCTGATTTAAAGTGGTGACCAGCCTCATCATTCCCTAATGGGTCTTCAGGGACCAGAGATAAAAGTAAGAAAACTCTATAAGATTTACTTTTTGGACTTCTGCTTCACACAGGTTATAATCTAGAACTTCACCCTGTATATTTTTAGTTTTGAGATCTCATAGACTCTACACCCCAAACTCCTATAACATGTATGGGCAATCTTTCATCAGTCAGGTAATTTTGAAAAGAGCATTGATTTGAAATGTGAACAAGGCTCTGGTTTATATGAACAATGACAGGTCTACAATTGATGAATAAGTGTTCATTAATTTTCATGAATATAATTGAGAATTAATAGCCCCCTTTTGTATGAGAGAAAAAAACCACATATAGAAGATTAAACAATGAGAACTGCGCAGAAAAGCAAGATTGAGAAAACAACAACAAACCCCAGCACTAGATCAAGACAATACATGATCAAGAACTTCCTAGTTCCTGACTTCTGCTTCAGAATGCTTTTAGCCCCCAATAAAAATGAATGATATTCAATGGCTGTTTAAATAATGCAAGTGAACTAGTTTTTAATCATACCCTTAACTACTACCCAATTTAAACTTGTGCCTTAAAGCTTAATTTTAGAAGCTTTTCTCTTGTTAATCACGATACCTTAAGTATTGTTAGCCTCTGTCAAAAAAAAACAAACACCAAAAAACTTTCTTTTTTTTTTCTTCACAGAAACATAAACTGAGAATTTAACAATCTGCTTTGCAGAAATTTTCAGTGAATGCAGACAGAAGTTCAGAGTAGAACATATGGGATTCCAACAAGATTCTGTCATGTAAAATTAGTTTAAAAGTAAAACCGAAATGTGATCACTCTGCTGTGTGTGCATGTGAGTATGCTAACCATTAGTCTCAGATAATGCCTTTTACATTTCAGGGCTAAACACTGTTAAGTGATTTCTGATTTAAAGGTCAGTTTCCATAAAAAAAACTTAGCTTGGCTTGAAGATATTTCTTTGTTCCCTCATGGTTTCAAAGGGTAAATTTTGGTGATTTTAGTGCAGTTTTATTAGTTTTATTGGATTATTATTTCCTTTAGAATACCAACATTTTGCTTATTTAAAAATGATTGCTTTATTTCCAGGAAAATATTCAGGAATCAATCCTTGCTTAAAAATCACAAATATGTAAGCAGTGAACAGTGTATAGTTTCACTCACCAGGTCAAGTCATTCAGCTATTTATGGCTATGTCTTCTTAAGACATTTCCATGGAGCACACACAGAGACACTCCGACAGAATGGTAGTCACCACATAATACTGTACTTGCTTTAAGAATTATTTTAGGCTAAAGGCATCTTGTCCTTGTATGACACAAAACAGTGAGTCCTAACAAACCCTCACAAATTTGCCTGTAAGAGTGAGTCCGGTATGGTCTGAACTGTATCCCTTCCCTTCCCTCCCGATTCATTTGTTGAATTCTTAATCCCCAGTACCTCAGAATGGAAACTTATTTGAAAATAGGTTTGTTGCAGATGTAATTAGCTAAAATGAGGTCATACTGGAGTAGGGTGGCCCCCAATCCAATAGGACGGGTGTCCTTATAAAAGGGGATATTTGGACACAGACGTGAACAGGGTATCTCCATGGGAGAGCTGGTCTTATGTTGCCATAAGCCAAGGAACTACCAGAAGCTAAGACAGAGGGGCCTGGCATGGACACATCTCTAGTGCCTTTAGAAGGAGCATGACCCTGCTTACACCTTATCTCAGACCTCTAGCCTCCAAAATTGTGAGAGAATAACTTTCTGTTGTTTAAGCCTCTTGGTGGTCATTATTATGGCAGAACTGGAAAAGTAACACAGAGCCTTTTTTGGAAAAAAAAAAATAGATTGGCCCCTTTTCTCTCCTTTGCTGTGTATAACAATACTGAAGTGGTTTGGTCTTCAGTGAACAGGAACACAATTCCAAGCCTTAACCTTCCTCAAAAGCATGTTCATCCTGCTGCTTTTAGATCTGGTCTCTAAATCATACGTATCTACCATTTTCATAGGTAGTACAACATATCTGAACAGGCTGGCCTTGTGCAGATGGAGGGTGATGGTCTTCATATAGTTTGGAAGGAACAGCAGTTGGAACATAGGAATATGTTAGCATTTCTTTGCTCTTGTATCTAGGGAAGAGAGAGTGTTCTGAGACTGGTTGATGATGAGTCCCCTTATTTATCCCCAGAATGGTCCAAGGTATCCATCTGACTGTCGGTGTGACGGGGCCCTCTCCTTCCTGTGGCTCCGACTCATCGGCAGCAGATCTAACTGCACAGAACACCGGCCTAGTGTGTCTCCATTTATATTAGAGACTATATTCCAATATCTAGTGTTTCAAGCAAGAGGCAGGGTCTGTGAGTTCAGCTAAGGTAAAGAAATCCATGGGGACTGCTACAGACTGAATGTTTGTGTCCCCTCAAAATCACTATGTTGAAACCCTAACCTCCAAGGAGATGATGTGAGAAGGTGGGGGTCTTTGGGAGGTATGTAGGCTATGAGGGTGGATCACGAATGGGATAAGTGCCTTTAGGAAGGAGAGCTCCTTGGCCCTTCTCAGATACAAGGAACACGAGGAGCAGATGGCCATCTCGGAAGCAGGAAGTGGGCCTTCTCCAGACACTGAATCTGCTGATGCCTTAATCTTGGACACACTAACTTCCAAGTGATGAGAAATAAATGTCTGCTGTTTAAAAGCCACCCATCCTACGGAATCCTGTTCTAGCAGCATGAACTGACTAAGGCAGGGACAAACACCTTTTGCAACCTGCCAAGCACGGGATGCTGAGGAACATTTGGGTGGTAAAAGCTTCCCGAGTGGCTGGTTAACTGGTCCTGCTATGCCAGCTCTGAGCACCTCGTGTGTGCCTGGGCCTTGGATAGTTACTAAGTCCTTTACAACCTTCTGCCAGAGAAATACTATCTCCCTTTTATAAATGAAGAAATAATGGCTTGAGGTCAGATAACTAGTAAATGTCATCATTAGTTTTCTAAAGCCCAAGCTTTTATTGATTGCATACTGTCTATATTTCTGCTTTAAAAAATAGACTTTTATAGTTCATGCTATTATTATTATGCATGCTGCTGTTGTTACTCTATTGTCCCCAAACATACTAGGTAAGGGAAGTTAAAGACACAAACACAGCATATAATGTTTCTGCTACACGATAGCATATATGAACGGATTCAGGCTATGGGGATACTTATCTCCTAACCTTTCATTTATGATCACATAAATTTAAATTAGGAATTTTTTAATACTATAAAACCATGTTTCTCCCAGTGTCTTCCAGAATGACCACCTGCATCAGGTGGGATGCTTATAAAAAATTACAAAGTCCAGAAATCTACCCCAGAGTGACTGAACTGGGATGGGCAGGGGATGCTGAGAAATGTGCATTTTTAAAGAGTACCCCCCAGGTGATTCTTATGCAGATTTAAGTTTGAGAGCTACTGCTGTAAAGGTAGGGGAAAGCAAAGGTCTTTCTGGAAAATTCTTTGCCTCTGGCACACTGAGTTTCTGAATGTAGAACTCATGCCAGGCTCCGTTGTTACCTTGTTACCGAGGCTGCAGCAGGTGCAGAAGCCCGAAGGACCAGGAGGGTCACAGAAAGGACACAACTCCTGCAAGGCTCATATCAGGGAGAAAGAGTTGCAAACTTTGTACAAAACAGTTTAACAAGCACAGCGGAGCTCACCTTAGAGGCAAGAGCTGTGGCTGTGGAATGACGGGGTGCAAAGGGATTCTGAATGTCTGTGTCAAAGAAAAGGTTGTCCTGACAGTCCAAAACCAACCCTGTCATCTTTATCACTTCCATCTCACAGAAGATGCAGCCTTGAGCCATTGCTTCTCTATCAAGGTGGGCGTTGGGCACAATGGGAGGGGATAGTTTGATTTTGATTTGTATGAAGTGAAAGAGCAGAACCAGCTACCCATGTTTTCAATTATCTGCCAGCCATGTTGTCTAGCGTACATGCCAAATCTCTTCCAATGTTAACTAGAGGAAGAAAGTGCTGGTAGTCTGAAGTATTGCTTGATTTTATTGGACAAATTTCAGTTCACTGGAGTTCCACTTAGAAAATAGGAGGTCCAGGATTCTCAGCAGACTGAAATAAGAAAATTTTACATGTATGTCATGCTCTCTTTTAGAATCCAAATCTGAGTCAAAATTCAGTATACAGCCATTTACCACATGTTTATGTTTAAATTTCAGAGTGAGAAAAAATATTTAAAGAGCGACCGTTAATAATTACTTGTATTTGTTAAATGCTCTTGTGCCTGGTGCTGGTGGACATGCCTTTACTTTTCACAGCTTCTCTATGTAGGTTTGATTATGCCCACTGTACAGATTAGAGAATGGAGACCCTGAGAGATGACGACATTTGTCCTGGGTTCTACAGTGAGTAAATGGCAGAAATTACTGAAATTAGAACCAGCATGCACGTGACGTCAATGCCTCCTGCTTTGTTTATGTTTCTTTTTTTGTATTACACAGAATATAGACATAGTTTGTTATGTTGGAGGGGATGATAGCATTTTTCATAGTTTGAGCTTGCGTATTTCTATTGAATACAACGTTTAGCATCCTTGAACAACGATGAGACAGAATAACTAATAGGGCTGTAGAATATCCTGTAACCCAACGGTGGCTGTGTCTGTAGGGATTAAAGGGATATCGCCATGTTCTCTCAAAGAAAGATGTACCCCTGGGTTCACAGTGGATTGTAATTAGCATACATATTCTTATTCAGTATTGTCTTTTTACTTTCTTGTCCCATCTGCTATCATTTTGAAATGGGGTATACAGAGGTGACATTCACAAAAAAAGGCTCACTTGACATTTTTATTTCCATACAAATATGCCCGAAGTAATTGATTTAAAGTTCAGAAACAGCTGTAAGTGTTGGTCACTTTTGAAAATAAGAATAATTCAGCCTGGCTGGTGTGGCTCAGTTGGTTGGAGCATTGTTCTTTATACCAAAACATGGTGGGTTCGATCCCGGTCAGGACACATACCTAGGTTGTGGGTTAGATCACTTGTCAGGTGCATGGGGGAAGTAACCCATCGATGTTTCTCTCTCTCTCTCTAAAAAAAGAATAACTTCATGTTCACAAAAATGTTAGATGTAGTTTAACTAATAAGGTAAGATAAAATTTTGGCTAATTTGCAATCTATACTTATTGACATTGGGATCCAAAACAATATCTGCACTAGCTATTCTGTATGGCAAATGCTGCATTTGATAGAATAATTCAAGCTTGAGTTATGAATTCACCAATGGTGATAATGGTTGCCCTTATTCTGTGAGGGGTGATGTTAATATTTATTATCTGTAATGTACAGGGATACTGCAATGTACAAATTTATATTATTCCCATTTCATAGATGAGAAAACTGAGGCTCAGAGAGTTTAAGTAGTTTGATCCAGGTCTTCTAACTTCAAACTCAGGCACTTTGGGTTTCACATAAAACTGTGTTTTGTAGAGAAGAGACATCCCTGGCTAGTTGTGAGGTAGATCTCAATTATAACAAAAGAAAAGACCTTACTCATTTTTGCTTTCTCTCTGTTAAAGTTTATGCCATATTTGGCTTATGGTAGAATAAAGCCCCATCTTATAATTTATAGACTGCGGCTTTTAAAGTGGATTTCAGGGTTCTGACGGATATGTGTGAGTAAGTGGGCTCAGGAGAGCAGCCTGGGGAACAGAGGGTGTGGAGGTGAGTAAGTCAACTTCTAAAGGCCAGAGGGCCCTGCCTCCTGAGAGCAGAGGGACCTGAACATCTCTCAGAGCGTGCCATCTTTCCTCGGGGTCATAGTTAGTCTGAGAGTGCTATTCTCCTCTGATCACTCTGATCTACTTACAGTTAGGCAAGCAACTGAGGAATGGTAAGAATGCTGTCAACTTTTCAAAAATTCATAATAATAATGCTGATGCGTATGTGGTGCTTTGTGGTACACAAAGTACTTTAAGTAATTAGTGGTGTAATAAAAACAACAAACAAATAAACAAACCCAACAAGATTAGAAGTTCAGGACTTAGATTCAAGTCGCGTGCTTTCTCAGTTTCCTCTCGTGCAGATGGGAATAATAAAATAATACCAAGGCTACAGTGGTGGTCGTTGCATATTGTTTATACCCGATAGCACAGGTCCGTGGTCGGCAAACTGCGGCTTGTGAGCCACATGCGGCTCTTTGGCCCCTTGAGTGTGGCTCTTCCACAAAATAGCACGGCCTGGGCGAGTCTATTTTGAAGAAGTGGCGTTAGAAGAAGTTTGAGTTTAAAAAATTTGGCTCTCAAAAGAAATTTCAATCGTTGTACTGTTGATATTTGGCTCTGTTGACTAATGAGTTTGCCAACCACTGGCATAGGTGAAGTCTACACTTTATGAGAACAAGAGATTCCTTAGCCTTCTTAGAGAGAAATGGGTCCAATGAGAAACACCATGCAGAAAATTAAAAAAATAAAACTACCATTTTGAAAAGTATTAAGATATGTTTGGAAGGGATTGACTCTCTTTTATTTTTGCTACATTTTTTTTTATCTGGTTGGGTTTGTTTTAATCTACTCTGACAATCATAGTCTTTTACTTCAAATTTAGTTCACTATGTAATTACTTTAAAAAAATATATATTTTATTGATTTTTTACAGAGAGGAAGAGAGAGGGATAAGAGTTAGAAACATCGATGAGAGAGAAACATCGATCAGTTGCCTCCTGCACACCCCCCACTGGGGATGTGCCTGCAACAAAGGTACATGCCCTTGACCGGAATCGAACCTGGGACCTTTCAGTCTGCAGGCCGATGCTCTATCCACTGAGCCAAACCGGTTTCGGCTATTTTTGCTACATTTATATTTGATATGTCTGTCTCTTTTTTGGCAAAGAAGGGAAACCAATATAAAAGTTCATTTAAAAATAGATTTGAAATATACAGTATCACAATAGTGTAATAACACCTTTCGGATTATTATGGAAATATCAATGGTTGTTTTAAATCTTATTATTAATGAAGTTAAATCTATCCCCTTTTCCTGGTTCATTAGTGTAGGTTTCAAAGGAAAATAAAAATAAAATATGTGCGTGAAAATATAATATAGAATAGGTGTATATTTGTTTAACTGAAGATACTTTTACACACACACACACACACACACACACACACACACAAGACTTCTGGAAACTAGATTCTTCTTTTGATATAATCAAATGTAATAAATTTAAGGTCAGTTTTCTAACTCCAAAGACCCCCTGAAGGTTTGGCTCCCTCCATGTAAGTATGTCAGGACAAGAAATCAGTTTGTAATGTGTCAATTTAATCCTGTGCTACTATGCAAGTTATAGGATCACTGAACACCAAACAGCATTGTTTCTTCATTTCATTGTCACTTGCCCCATTTGTGTATCACATAATTACAAGGCATGTAGAAAAATATACTCATAAAATGATTATTCAGGGCAAGTCTATCAGCCTACGGTGATGTGAATTCATAGAAGCAGATGATTGTAGAACTAGTTGATAATGTTGAGAGAAATCTAAGCCTTTCATTTTCACAAGAAAAAAAATTGCAGCTAGCCAGGAGTGGGGAGTAGATGTGAATTTTATCATTCTAAAACCCTAAATTCACTGCACTAGCTTGCTTACTTTGCCTAATAGTTCACGTGATGTAAACTCACTACTGAAGGGAACCTTACCAGTATAGCACATGCGTATATGCACTTGTGTGTGTACACAGGTGTGTCTGTGTGTGTGTTGAAGTTGGAGGAACATTTGACATATATTTTTACTATTTGATATTTTACACATTCTTAAGACAAGGGACCAGATTGGGGGGAAATGTTATTGAGATTCTTTTCTTTCTTTTCCTTTAAGTGGAATGTTACACCTTAAATTGTATCTTTGCCCACGTGCTGAAAACAGTTTAATTAAATGTCTTTATTTTAATAAATACCTTGAGCACACAGACTACCATAGGGGCACATAAAGAATGTGAGCATTAATTGCATTTGAGATTAGCCCTATTGAATTAAATTCTCACACATTAATGCCCTTTGTTCTTAAGCCATAAAATGTCAGTGTTTATACATCCAGCTATTGATACATTTACTATAAAACCATCCCTTCATTGGTATGGGAAGTTTCAACCTAGAAAGAAAAATCTCCAATCTAAGTAAATAGTAAAAGAACCTACTTGAAAGTTATTCTACAGGAACATTGATGCTATATTTTATGTGTACAGTGCTTTGGGGAGAAATAGCTGGATTCTTTGCCTTCCTAATAAAAAAATTTTAGGCAACTCCAGTTCACAATAAGTATTCTCATATACAATACCAAAAAAAAAAAAAAAAAGATAAAACCAAAGTACCTAATGAAAAATTCAATTTGTTGATAGATTAATTAAATTCCCTACCTACCCAACCCTGACTGAATCTGTCCCAAGGGGGTGAAATTGAAAGATGAGTTTGCTAATTAATGTTAATACCGGGAATGGAACAATTAGAACAAACTCACAAAAGAAGGAACATCCCTCGATGATAGTCAGGACAAGTGTACAGGGCAATTCTTCAAATATGTACAAGCTATTCAGAATAGAAAAAACTAAGAATTCTATTAAATTTGATTTGAGAATGATAATGCCTATGGTAACATTATAGAGCAATGTAAATCAAATATGAAATGGCTATTATTTCAGGATTATCTTAAATCACAGTTTGATAACTTCAGTCCAAAACTCTACTCCTAAGAGACTGACGATATTTCTGGCTTTTCTGATCATATTAGTAGATACTTGCGCAATAAAATAATACTTAACATACCATTCTAACCCTTGTAAATAGAACAAAATAGATTTTCAGAAAAATGGTTATTACCATATCATTCTCTTTGAATGTTTAACAGGTAAGTTGATTGTGTATATTTATTCTGCCCCCAAATGGTCACAATTCTTCCCTCTCTTATCATATTCTTTGTGATATGGTTTGAAGCGTCTCTCATCAAGAAGTAAAGTCAATCTCTTTACTCATTGAGGCTGGGATGTCCTGTGGCCTGCTTTAGTTAATAGAATGCAGTGGAAGTGATGTGATCCATTTCCAAATGGAGATCCCCAAAGGCTTCCAGCCTCTGCTCCATCTAACCTCGCTATCACCAAGTAAGCATGCCTGGGCCAGCCTGCAGGAGGAGGATGGAGCACAAGAAACAGAGACCAGTCATCCAGCATAGGCCACCCTAGACTTGGCATCAGTGAGCCCGTTACCGACCAGAAGAACCACCCAGATGATCCTAGACCAAATAGCTGACCTAAAACAAATAAATCAGCACCTTTTTATAAAGCTGCTTAGTTAGGGGTACTTTGTTACGTAGTGAAAGCCAACTAATGTAATCTTGAGTGGAATTATTAGTTTCTTTAAATATTTATGACATTGTTCATGCTGTTTAATTTAGAACCGTCACAGGTAAACATAAAAATAGTAATAATAATTTCAAGTGGCTTTAGTCACTCTATATCATTTTAGATACAGAAAATATTCTTCCAAGTTAGAGGGAGAGTGTTAAGATCACAGGCTCAAATCCTGACTCCAGCACTTAGTACTTTTGATATTGACTTAATAGTTAACATGCTGTGCCTTGATTTCCACAGCTCTAAAATGGAGAAAATGACAGTGCCTACGTCATACTTATTATGATTACTCAAAGGGCTTCCAAGCAATTTTCTTTGAGGGATATGGCTGATATATCACACAAGGTAAAATATCATAGGTGACGAGTGGCAGATATCTACATATATAAAAGCCCAGCGACCGAACTGGTGGAACAACCAGAATGACCAGAATGACTAGTGGCTATGATGCACACTGCAGCAGCCAACCAACCTGATTCGGGCCCTGATCGTCCCCCTGACCAGCCCGGCACCCGATTGGCCCCCAACACCCCGATCGGGACCAGCCAGCCAACCACCTGTGGCCCTTCCCCACCACCGGCCCAGACTCGATGGGCCCCCATTGGGGAGGGCTGGCCAGGCGCCACCCATGCATGAATTCGTGCACCAGGCCTCTAATATTTAAAATAATTAAGTACAAATAGAACTACATTTTTTTCTTATGCCTTTAGATAGTGTTAAACACCTAGTGATTCTATGTGCTACATGCACTCAATAATTCGTGTCCTTCAACTGGTGTGTAAAACAGTGGGGAAATTCAATTACTTCACATAATTAACAATGATAATATGTCTATGTGGCAAGTATTACAGATCTAACCCTGGGAACAAATTAGCTGCAAAGTTGTAGAGTGACTTTCCCAGGTTCACATATCCTTGAGCAGTTCAAGAAAGAAAAGACTTAAGTACTCTTGACTTGGAGTTGATTGCTTTGGCTGACAGACTACTTCCACCTAACAGGCCAAGGTTCTCATACATATGGATAAAAGAAATCACGACTTGTTTGAAATAAGAATTGACATGCTAAAAAAAAGATGGGTTGATTGCTGATTCATCTCAGTGTGGGATTAACAAGCCTATAATATTAAATGCCAATTTTTTTTAAATATAGGAAAAAAGGTTTCCTGCTATGTTTAGTCATTAGGCAGAACCCAATTTCCCAGGTTATAAAATTGGATGTAAAAGAAGGTGCTAATAAGTCTTTATTGATTTGGGAGACAATGAGAGATGTGGTTGGGGGGGAATTTAACAGTCACTTCAAGGCATCATTAATTGGCCCCTTTAACCAAGAATTTGTGCACGTCTGCTAAGTGCAAAATATAAAGACTATGTCAATAAATCTTTAACCCATCCAATGCTGCACAGAATTATGTGCAATGTTGTGCTAAACTCTTCTCTCCATTGTAAATTGCCCCCTGGATATTGCATTGGCTTTTTCAGGAACTCTGTTTGTATATAATAGGGCCATGAAAATGACGGATACTGAGCTTGTGGTCTTTAGGCCAAAGCCTTAAGAAGAAAACTGGTTCCACAAGTTACTAACTCTTTAACATTGGACAAGTCATTTAAACTTTCCCGCATTCAGTTTCCTTGTCCGTAAATTGGTGATAACATCAATTGCTTTGTCAGATTATTGATGCCCAGGATAGGCCTTAGTAGGCACAGGTGCTATTATTGGCACCCTGAGCCTTTTCTATCTAACTCATTCCCTCATTTAGACTCCTGTTATCCTCCTCACACTCCAAATATAAATATGCTCCTTAAATACATTTAATTTTTATTACTTATTATAATTGTCAAAATTGCACAATGACATAAAACGTAAATGTATTGTTCTTTAAGATCTTATATTGGTGTAATACCTTTTAAAAAAATATATTTTATTGATTTTTTACAGAGAGGAAGGGAGAGGGATGGAGAGTTAGAAATATTGATGAGAGAGAAACATCCATCAGCTGCCTCCTGCACACCCCTCACTGGGGATGTACCCGCAACCAAGGTACATGCCCTTGACTGGAATCAAACCTGGAACCCCTCAGTCTGCAGGCTGACGCTCTGTCCACTGAGCCAAACCGGTTAGGGCTGGCATTATACTTTTAAGGGATTTAAGGTTGAACAGTTCTTGATACATAATCTTTTATTTGATTAATCTTGGTCATTGCATCTAATAAATACTGGGGATCTCTATTGTGGTATATGGATAACTCTTACCACACAGATTTATGCATTACTGAAGTACCAGTATCATTTGCTGCACAGAAGCAGCAAGGTTACTAACCTTCTCAGGCTGTGTAAAAAAAAAATACCACCCAACTAAATCCACGAGCTAAATGACAGTTTTTAATATGTGTACAGGGTAGAAAGGAAAGTTGGTCATCAGTGGTATTTTCAGCCACACTTAGGTCACCATAAGTCTTGTCTGCCTCAGACACAACACTCACACACAAACCAAAAGTGGTTCTTTTGTAGAATGAAAAAAAATTGGCTGCGAAGGTTTCTGATTTATAAGCGTAAACTGACTTATTCAGCCAGAAATTTTGGACTCAATGAATAAAACAGTACTAAGCTGTAAACCATTTTAAAGCTGTAAAACAGGGTTTGTTTTATGCCTTGCCCATTTGTAGCTGGAGCTTTCCTACTTGAGTTCAGGAAAAAACTTTATTCATAATGTTTTTATTTTCTCAGAGTACTAAAGTAATTCCTCCGCATGATTTCACATGCAAACATACAACTTTAAAGATGAAAACTTAGCTTTGTACTATTTGTGATCATAAAAAATTCCTACTCTCAGAGTGTTCAATTCTGTCTTAAACAAATTCTAGTTTACTCTGCCTTCTACCTGTTGTCCTATTATAATTGCATGCAGATGACATATGCTATTGTACATGTCTAATTTTACATAGTATTTCCATAAATTATAAATAGTATTGAGGAACAATTATTAAAAACATTAAACCTTTTATCATAAAAATTTTAAAAATATAGAAAAACAGGACAAATAGTGCAATGAATACCCATTAACAGGCCAGAGAGCTCCAACAATTTTATAGACTTTTGCATTAATTTTCCTCATACTGAATTTTATAAAATGTATTTTATTTATAAAGACTTAAGAGATTCTCTACAATGATATTATCGTCAGAACTGGTTGTTAGTGTTCATTTTTCTGGTACTGTTTTTAAAAAAGGGATATGGATAGCAAACAAAGTACCACTTTTCTTTCTTCCATCTTTTGAAAATGAGATGAGACTTGAGTGAATTTTTCTCATTAAGTTATTTTTTTAAATGGTGTGTTCTTATAGGAGCATTAAAGTGTACTCTGGTTGCAGATCAATATTTCACTGACGATAGCTTTACTTATGAAGTAGACGGAAAGGAGCCATGTTGGACAAATAAGTAAATAATGTCTCTTTGAACAAGTTCATAATTATGTATGTATTACGTGAGCTCTACTACAGCAGCTCCAGGGGACTATTACAGATCCTGCCTAAACAATGCTTATTCTTCTAACAATCAAACCATCTACTAGGGGCAGCCATGAGACTAGAGCATGAAGCACTTGAAGGAAACAAACCAACATGAGACATATTATTGCTTTTTGTCCTTCTTGAGAAGGAAGATGAGAACAAATGAGATAAAGAAAAACACTGTCAGGGACTGGGGGGAGGTAGAAGAGGACATAGGGGGGATAAATGGTGATGGAAGAGACTTGACTTGGGTTTGTGAACATACAATATAATATACAGATGATTTATTATACAATTGTACACCTGAAACATACAATTTTATTAACCAATGTCACCCCAATAAATTCAATTAAAAAAACACACACTATGGAGACTATCAAAACCTAAAGAAATTAATTTATCCTGAGATATTTGACATGTGTTCTATCAATGAGGAAGGGGAAGTAAAATATTACACATATATGCTGTCTAAAATATATATAATATATGAATTAAATATAATGTTATATGTATGATAAATCAACTAAATATTATAAATAAATATTAATACTAAATAAAATAGTAAACAACCCAAAGTGGCCTCTTAACTGAGAAAGGGAGAAAGGGAACATTTTTGCTTGGGTACTGCCTCTGCTCGATGCTTTGTGAATGCTGTTACATATGGAATTCTTTCCCAACTCTATTCCACCTTGAATTTCTATTAAGATATAAGTCAAATATATCACTTTCTTTTGAAAGCTTTCCCAAGTAATCTTGGCGGCCAGTCATTATTCTATTAGTTACCTGTCATAAGAGCTAACATTTTTGAGAGCCTACTAAAATGCTAAGTGCTATATATACTTTATCTGACTTACATGTCCAACAACCCCCTGAAGTGGGCACATATTATGGCCCATTTCAGAGATGAGGAAACAGGATTTAAGAGATGAGGTGACTTCCCTAAAGCCACACTTTGTAAAAATTCTGTTAGAGCCCTTCTCTGAAATAATGACAACATTTACTTCACAGGGTTAGTGGGAGAATTTTAAATATGTGTATGTTAAAATTTCCTTTCATTTTAACCCCCAAAGTTCAAACTGTTTTTACAAGGCACCCAGGATTCTTTTAATCAGGTCTGATAAGACACATGGACATAGAAATGACTGTCAAGAGGAAGAAGTTTATACTCAGAGACCCCAAGAAACAGGAGGAAGAGCATGTCCTGCAAGGCCACATGGGGAAGCACCAGGGTCATTCTGGAGGCAGAGGGGGTGAGGAGAATGCATGGTCTAAAGCCTTTTTTGCAGATATGTCGGAAGGCATGGGCAAGGCAAAGTAGATTAACTGAGCAAGTTTAAGATGAGATATTTTGAATAATTTCAGTGGGCTCTGAGTTATAGGGGTCTTTCTAGTTGGCTGGTACCTGGCCCCGGGATAATTTAGGACAGGGCGAATACTGGCTTGATGTGTGATAGTTTGCTAAAGGAGGTGGTTGGGGATAAGAGCCCTGGATTGGTTGGTTTGCATGTGAAAGTCTTGCTCATAAGCAAGTTGTTGACAATATTTAGAAAATAGCTAGCCTCTCCAGAATTAGCCAGGCCTCAAGATGTCAAAGCATCGTAAAATATGGAAAATTAAAAAAAAAACACACACACACATCATTAACACACTAACCTTACTAGAAAACTAAAGCAATGTTGCTGAAGATGACTGCTCAGACTTCCATATTAACATTTTGGGCCCATGACTGTTGGTTCAGCCCTCTGTATTCCTTGTTCAGCCCTCTGTGTTTCGTGTTCAGTAGCATCTCTGATCGCTTCTTACTAGATGCCAGTAGCACCCCACACAAATATAACAGCCAATAATGTCACCAGGTATTCCCAAATGTCCCCAGGAGCAAAATCACCCCAGTTGAGAAGCAGTGTTGCAGATAACTCATAGTTTAGTTGGGCCATGTTTTCACATAGCTCCTTTCATTATGGATCCTAAAAGCCTTTTATCATTCATGCTTGAAATAATTGTTAATGGCAGAGAAATGGCCTCCTCTCCCTGGGCTCAGAGAGGAAAATGCAGTCACAAAGCACGGATAGATGAATGGCAAATTTAAGATGAGCCTTAGCAGATGCTGTCTGGAAAGACAATCATGAACCCATCCTGGAAGCGATCAAGAATTGGTCCAGGCACATCACTTCTCTGGAAAGCAGGGTATAGACATCCCCAAGCTACTCTTGTGCTTTGGTGAGGGGAGAAGGAAAACAGGCCTGGGAGGTTCTTTAGAACCCTCCCCTGCCTAGCCTGCCCTAGAAAGCTTACATAACACATAGGTAGCTCCAGCCTTTTGTTTACTTTCTTATACCAGATGGACATCAGATAAATAGACAAGCTCTAAGTTGACTAACATCCATACTGGATGCAAAAACAAGGCAAGGAGCATCGTGACCATTTGAGATTTTCTATAATAAGATGGGCCATATGTTCACAAATATGAAAACACATGCCTGGGGATCTGAAGTGCAACCTGGAGACCCTTGGTTTTTCAATAATCCTGTTTGCTGGAATCTGATTCCCAGGGATGGGAAAACTATGTCGGTGAAGTCAGAGAAGCAAATGGAAGCTCAGAAGAGAAAACCCCATGCAGATAAAGATCAAAGAAGTGCATATTCTTATAGGGAACAGATATATTTAGCACACCATAAAATGTTTTCATATCACGTTTACCTTATCTTTATATGATCCATGATCACTAAATATTTCATTTCTTTCATGGAAAAGATTGTTGTGCCTGACCTAGAGTTGAGGAAATTGAATTTAAAATGTGTTGAGGATTCATTGTTGAATTTTTCATTTAACTCCCTTTTAGGTTTCTAGTTTATTAAGTCATGTTTTGCCTCATCAATTGAAAAAAGTGTTTGTTAAGAGATAAATGTTCATTAGAGAAACATATGTTGAATATGTGTATCAGGAATATAGTGCTGCACAAGGCAGACTTGGTTCTATAAGATCCGATGGAGCTTATATTCAAGGAGAGGATAGATAATTTATTCTGTGACAGAATTTATAAAACCCTCTCTCCCAATCTGCTCATGTGGTTCAACCAGCAAAAGTAATGAATACCTTTGAGTTAAATATCTGAATTTCGTATTCATTTAAAAAATAAATTTCAAACCCAAGGCTTTCAGAGGTTCAAATCTATGGAATGTGTTGTTTCTGTAACTACTCTATGTGTTGGGGATGTTTCACAGAGCCATAAAAGAATGTGAACCTGAACTAATTAGAATAGTGATGGAAGAAGGAAAAGTCTTTATTTTTTATTACCAGTGATATACTCCCACTTCAAAATAGATTATTTAAGTATGTGGTATAGAGAGAAATAGCTTATTGATTTATATATTTTGTTGTTACACTTGTGTAGGCTTTATTTGGCATACTAAAGCAGTTACACCTTAGAGCTCTAAAATTTAGAGGATATATTTATTTCACATTGTGTGGAATGCACATAATTCTTAGGGCCTGCCCTGATTCTCTGGAGGATTAGGTACACTTTTATCCACATTTGTTTTGGGTTTAGACTGGCTAGCTATCCTTTTTGTTTATCAGCTTAAACATATTTATGTATTATAGAAAGTTGGAATTTTGTATATAGAAGGATTTGCCTGAGTTTTGCTTTTTTGTTTCCCTGTTCCTTTTTTAAATTTAGGATGTTACTTAAACCCATCCCTTTCTAGAAAAAGAAGAAAAAAAAAACACAAAAAAAACAATTATTTTCTTTTTTGCCGTAGTAAGTGTAAACTTATTAGACATATTTTTACAGTCATATGCTTAATTGCATGATGCTAATAAATGGACAGTGTAATTTTGCTGAGACCTTGGGTGAAAATGGCAAAGTGAATTCATGCTTTACTGTACCTCTCTCTGGTTCCAAACAGAGCAGTGACAGATAAACTACAAAGAAAAAAGTCACAGATAGAAAGTGATGTAAAATATGAAAAAGTAGTTATGAGATATGAAGTATAAATTAAAGGGCTCCAACATGCATTTGAAGGATTCCCAGAGGAAACATGTAGAAGATAGCAAAGAAGAAATTTGGAGAGGTAATAGTAGAGAACTTTCCAGAAGGAAAGAAAAACGTGAGTACCAAGATTGAAAGTAATTGTGGTGCTACATCCCCAGTCCTGATCTAGCCTCTGCAAATATAATTTGGAACTGAGACAGCAATATTAGAATGCCGTGTTGGAGAGGCCATCAACACAGGATGTAAAATTAATGGGTATTGTCTTTCAAGTGAAAAGCACTGTAATAAATATACTACCTTAATATTTATTATGGTGAATCTAAGGACAAAGGAGATTAAACATGACACATCATTTATTTTCTGTAAACTCCGGAAAACAACAGGAAGTTATAATTTGAGATAATATAATCCTGTGAAGCTTCTCATTGCTTTTTAGAATGCATTCTCTCAGTGATTCCATTCACAATAATTGTGTGTACATGCTTCCCTTCCGAATTGTCATTGTTATTTTCCTTTATTTTACAGACTAAACAGGATCTGGTAAAAGCTGGATCTGTTTTAAAGGGAAAAAAAGCATACTGTAAATGTAGTCCCTACTAATGAATCCTATATTTATAAAAGTGCAAAATCATTTAATCTACTGCTTTCGGGGCAGGGGGGGGATTTGAAATTATAAGGGCTCACAAAGAGTGACCTGAGGCTGTCTGATCACGGAAACTGGAGATTTTTCTCTAATGCTATCAGCCAGTTGGTGCAAAAATTGGATTATTTTCTATCTATCCTGGAGAGTTCAATTTTGATTTTCCATTGCACTAGAAAAGGACCCATGCTCCTAGGGGCCTTCATCTGGGGCTCCCCCTCTCACCCTCATTGGCCTCCTCTCATCTACCCCTGGACTCTGCTAAATCTCACTTTCCAAACTGGACCCATTCCTCTGAGGGTTGTTACATCACCTCATCCAGCTTCCCACTTATGAAGTCTAATGCTCCTCCTGTCTCTGGCATTTCCTTGTGTAAATAACCCATGCCTTTCTTGTATCTAAGAGAAGTTGCATATTTTTTGTTTTGTTTGGTAAAACTAATATATCAAAATGATCTCCTTAAGCTCTTGATATGCCACAATATGCAGAAGATTTTGCCCTAGAAACTGTTGAGAATTTATAAGAATTTTAAATTATTATGACCCTGTGTTGAAGAAATTTACAATCTAATTGAGACGCAAAGATAGGGCATTAATTCATCTGAAGAAAACTAGAGCTACATGGCAATATGTACGTGTCAGAGGAGGAGCGAAACTCTTAACTGTTTTAGAGCCTACCACTCATTGAATGATCAAGTTTTTGTCCTATTTAGTGTTTGTCACGATGACATCTTAATGATGATTTCATTGATGGATGCTTCCTACAAGCTTCCAAATGCAGTTAAGTGGGTGATCAGGAAATATATTTGGTAACTTTATCATCATTTATACTTATTAAGAGCTGAAAAGGGAGATGGAAGAGGCAATAAATTGTCTTCCCTAAAGGTGTTAGGGTATTTTTTTGTTGTTGTATTTTATTTTATGGATAACAGCAGTGGCCTTGACTGTGAAGTTACTTCCAATTAAACATCCCAGTCTCAGGCACAAGCAGTTCCAGGAGGCGCTGACTTCCTGTTTTCCTTATTGGCATTGCAGACAGGGGCCTGCCTCCTTTCATCGCCAATGTCAGCATATTCAGGAGGTGATTCATTTCTGTCCTCTGCATCGTAATCAGCCTCAGCATCCTATCACCTAATGCATCACTGTCAGACCCGCTGACTCCTTGATATCTTGGTCCCTGTGAGCGGTCTGGAGATCAAATCACACCTGATAGGGGAACCCAGAGCCAGAACAGCCTGCGCGAGGGAGTGAACCCTGAGGGGCACATTTCTGTATGCTAACACTATGCAACCTCCCTGGCAGCCCTTGATAATGTTGCAGTTTTCCAAGGAGCACCTTAATGTACTGATGTTAATCACTTTGTTAGCTTCCTGTGATTGAGTCAGTCCATTGTCAAATGCTGCTCCTTTTGGTGCCACCCATGGAATCATTTCCGGCTGCCTCTCTCCTGCCATCACCAGTGCCCATGCTGCACTGGGCCCTGGTCATCTCACGTTCCTCCCACATCCCTGTGCCATGCTGCTCAAACTGAATGTGGCTGTGGAAATGGTTTCAGCGTTTGTCACTGACACAATGAAAACAGGTTTCCTTTGCTGCCCCAAAGTAGGACGTTTCCTATGAAAGCTTTTGTAAGCTGAAATGGCATAAAGCAAAAAAGCAATGCCATTAATTTACATGGAAAAGTTTTGGATCTCCATCAGACCCTCAAAATAACCTACCAAATCATAACAAGTGACACATAAAAGCTAAACTAACACTGACATATAGTAGAAGCAGTGCCACTCTTGCTACTCAGGTGCTGTCTCTATAATGACGCCCTGCAAGGCAAACACTGAATGCTTTTCACTCTTTTTTGTGAAAGTGAAAACAGGTACTAAAGTAGGTAAAAGCAGAGTGGTGTAATACGAGCTTTCGAAAAGCGGAGAATACCTGTATGTTAGAAAGCATTGCAACTTAGTTGTTCTTCAATTCCAGTCAATACAAATAACCCCCAAAACCCACAGAAAGAGTAATTCTTTAGGATATTAACAAATTTGTCAACTCGATCTATCCATTGAGTTACTTTATCCAATTATGCAAACTCTCATGTCCCTACTTAAAGTATCTCTCTCTTTTTTTTTGTCTTAACCTTTCAATTCTCCACCATTAGACCTTGACTCAAATAGAGATAGCACTAAAAATAGACTTCCCCTGGTTGAGCTGAATACAAAAGACATAGACCATCATTCCAAGAATCCCCTCCCAGCTCACTCTGCTCGATAATGTACAGATTTACTGTCCCAGAGGGCATGGACTCTGGGTTGCTGATGAATTTGAAGATAGTTCATTGCTACATACCCTTACCTGCTCACCTGAGACTCACAATGCACAAATAGTAGTCATTTGTCTGTGGTAAGAGCTTATATCAAGATCTTAACTTTGGTTCCAGTACTATACTTTCACCTGCTGAGTTAATGGCCTTCCACACACTTTTATAGTCAGTGATGAAGGACATGGTTTTTATTGCAGCTGGGAGAGATTCAAGTGACAGTGTATTCCGATGCCCTCATGTTACCGTTAGCATTTGAATAACAGAGAGGTTAAGAGAATTGCCCAAAGCCACACAGCTTTGTGAGTTTGTGTATTTAAAATATTATTTTTAGAATTTCCTTTCCAATGCTTTAGCTCTTCTTGACTTTGGAGTTCCCAAGGAGTATTTCCTGAAGCCTGTTCAGAAGAAGATCCTGGAAACGTGGAGAATATTCTTAACTCGAGAGAGATCCTGCCTTTTGGTTTCTGTGTGTGCTCAAGGCGTTCAATTTGGAGAAGAAAAAAGTAAGGAAGGGAACATTTATTGAGCATCTATTAGGAAAAGTGCATTCTATTGACCAGTCAGAAGTAGCATTTATTGAAAGCTTGCCAAGTGCCAAGCTGTTCAGACTGCTTTGCATCTATCATCCACTCATTTAACCCTCTAACAGCCCTATGAAGCAAGAGCTATTTTTTTTTTTTTACCATTCCCAATTTACAGGTAAGAAAATCATGGCTAAGTCACCCAGCTAACAAGTTGGGTAGCTAGATTCACACCAAGGCACCATGTTATCTATCTACAGGAAACCTCATCACCTCTCTGTGGAGTGGGTGTTATGGCTACAAATTTACAGATGAGGAAATGGAAGCTCACAGGAATTGTGTGACTAAGGTCTGGGAGGTGAAAGTGGCAAGATATAAATTCTAATCTACCTCTTTTCATTCTGCCAGGCGATTCCACAATGTATGGATACAAAAAGGGAAGAGATGACTGAAGGCATTTTAACCTTGACCTAGAGGATTTGAGCCTAAATCAATTTAGCAAATTAATAGAAAGAGTAGATGCTTCAGCAATATTCTTCTACGTTTGACTTTCCCTTCCTCCCTCCTTGTTGTGAAAGGGAGATAGGCTGGCTTTAGCTGGGATATTAGTCCTGGTAAAGTCCCTCATGGACATGCCGTAAACCTTACACCAGGACACTCCTTCTCAGATGCCTAATGTAGCTTCTAACACAAAGGCTGCTCAACAAGGACATGGCAAATGAGATTATAATGCCAGCCTGGGGTGTCACTATCCCAAACTCATCATGGTAGGTTGGATCTACTATTTTCTGGTTCATGAAAGAAATTCCCTGTGAGTCATTATTGGAAAGAAGTCCTCTGTCTGATGGTGGTGGTGGATTTTAAGGCAGCTGTGCCATCAGATGAAATGAGAACAAAGATTTAATCTGACTTCACACCAGAAATTCAGCTTTAGTGTGTGAATCCCAGCCCCAGCAGGGGGTTGAACAAACAGTCACAGTATCTCCGTGGTCTTACACTGAAGATGTGTAACTTGTCAGAGCAGTGAAATCTCTTATGAAATGTGTGGTAGGGTGATGTTGTTCAGGCAGAAGGCTGGTCAACAGTACACTTCCCTGAAGACATCTTTCAGTTACAGATGCATTACAATTAAAGATGGGAAAGGCTGGAGGCGCACACCAAGTTCATGTCCCTGGTTGGATGTATGGTGGCGGGGACACGCGCGCACACACACACACACACACACACACACACACACGTATTAGCGTTGCCAGGAAAAAACAGGACATAGCACTTAATTTGAATTTAAGATAAATGGCAAATAATTCTGTCCCAGATATTACAATAGGTAGATACGCATACTGAAAAATTATTCATTTATCTGTAATTCAAATTTAATTGTGAGTCCTGTATTTTCATTTGCTAAATCTGGATATATATATATATATATATATATATATATATATATATATACACACACACACACACACACATATATATATATATATATATATATATATGCATACACATCATATTTAAATTTATGTATCTATATGTGCAATTGTAAATAACACTCTCTGATCCTAATATGAGGTTATTGGCTAGCACCTGTCTGTATATGCTCTGGTTTATTCTATACTTCTCATATGCTAAAGTGCTCCCACTTGTAATTTCATTTCCAATCTCTATTTTCCCTACCAGATCACATGCTCTACAATGACTGTGACTGTATCTGTTACAGAATCAGAACCCAGCACAGAACACAATTGCTGAACTATGAATACAGAATATATGTCAAAGCCCGCATCCAGAATTTGGCAAATAGCTCAATCTAACTATACAGAATGAATAGGGTGTGTGCCCAACTGTGGGCAAATGCTTGAATCAATGACGGACACTATGAGAGAGACAGAGGGCCTGAATTTAAAGGAAATTCACTATTTGACAAAAATGATTATGTTCTTTATGACATTTTTACCGCTCTAATTTTAAATAAGCATTTTCAAATGGTCTCCCCCCTCAGTATGTGGCTGGCCCACTGGATAACAGATGATTTTGCACACATGTAGTTTTCCCATGACCGATCCACATCTTGAACTCCTCCCGGTATGCCACAGGCTGACCAGGTTTGGTTTTCATATTCTGTGGTACATTAAAAAAGTTTCAGTTTTCCTCGAGTTCTGTTATAGAGAGAACCATCTAGAAATTTTTATTTTCTCCAAAAGCATTCAAACTGAGGGATAAAAAAAAAAGAGAGGCCGGAAATGGACGCCTCCTCCCACTCGACCTGACATTAGTGGCATTTTAAAATTACAACCTCACCGGCTTCCTTAAGAAATACTACATTTTTCATTGGCGGCTGTGATTAAGTAACACTCACTTTGCGCGGCTCCTGTGGCGACACAGCTCCATTACCAAGGCCTCCTGTGTGGCATTTGGTCATTAGAAACCTCACAGACTATTAGGACACAGTAGCAGAGCTGCTAACAAACCCTTAGAATCAAGGCTCCCTTTCTAATTGTGACAAAGAATGAAGACTGCATTCATAATGGTTTTGGAGTTGAATACAATAGGTAAGTGGAAGTATGTATATATACATGCAAAGAGTATCACAATGTATGACAATTCTCAAAGTGTTTTCCCATAGTGCTCCTTGACTAATTGTCCTGATCCCCCAAATTAGGGTTTCATTTCTGAATCCCACAAGTTCCCTGAGTCACCTAGCTCAATATAGGAAAGCTTCGTGTGTTTATAAATGCAGGTTTCAGCAACTTGGTGTCCAGAGTGTAACGTTTATGTGTTGTCTTTATGAGCTAAGAGATGCCCACAAAGCTGATAAAACTCTATTTCTGGGTGTATCTGTGAGGGAGTTTCTGGAAGAGATTAACGTTCGATGCAGTAGACTGAGTAAAGAGATCTGCCTTACCAAAGTAGATGGGCATCACTCAATCCCTGGAGTGGAAGGGAACAGAAAGGCCAATTCTCTGTCTTTCTGAGCTGGGATATCCATTGCCTCTTGAGCTTGGATGTTGGAGGCTCCTGGTTCTCAGGCCTTTAAGACTCTGGGACTTGAAAAAGTGACTTCTGGTTACCTGGCCTTTGGCCTCGGACTGGGAGTTACGCCATCGACTCCCTGGCTCTTAGGTCTTTGGCCTTGAATTGAATTATACCACCATCTTTCTCAGTTCTCCAGTTTGCAGATGGCAGATTAAAAGACTTCTTGGCCTCCATAACTATGTGAGCCAATTCCTATAATAAACTTCCTCTTATATGTATCTATCTACCTATTTATCTATATCCTATTGATCCTGTTTCTTTGGAGAACCTTGACCAACACAGTGGCCTAAATTGAAGCTTTAGTTTCTTGAGGTCTCTAATATGGGCTTGTACCCCCGAAACAGGGCTTACAGATCAACTTCAACTCCTGACATGACAACTGGTTGGCCAGCAGTGGGCAGCACCAGCACGCACAGTCAGGTTCTCTGTGTACCAGCCCATTACACCCTTCTGGTGCCTAGTGGTCGGCAAACTCATTAGTTAAGAGAGCCAAATATCAACAGTACAACGATTGAAATTTCTTTTGAGAGCCAAATTTTTTAAACTTAAACTATATAGTTAGGTACATTGTTATTAACTTAATTAGGGTCCTCCTAAGCTGGCCTTTGCTAAAAACTCAAGGGGCCAAAGAGCCGCATGTGGCTTGTGAGCCACAGTTTGCCGACCACTGGCCTAGGCCCATGAGGTCATTTTGGCCAGGGCCCCATCATGGCGAAGACAGGCTCTTCACGTGCACCTGAACATCCAGGCACAGCACCCCAATCTAGCTCAATAGCATAAACGTTTAGTCTGCTTTCTGTGAGCTTCTCATGAGATGTGAAACACAGGCCCATATTTTACTGGCACTTTGACTAATCTTCAGGGGAGATTCTGGCTTATGTGGGAAGTGATTAACTATGTGGTACCCTTTTCCCCGAGCTAGTACTAAACCCAGACCCCAGATGTGCTCTTGGAAGTCCATCTTTCTGATGACATATAAAAATGAGGAGCCACATACTCTGGGCTATTACAGATCCCATGGCACGGTTAGTAAGAACAGCGGTTTTACCCTTAACATGTGACCAAATGCCTAACTCAGACAGTGAAGTTTCAACTGCTCAAAATCCTTCATTACTTTATGGATTGTTCTGTTATTTGCCCCAGAGATAGGTGAGCATGAGGTGGGGGTCATGTACCTATTGACATAGTTTTGCAGAGGTAGCTGCATTTTAGCACTGAAATTAAGCAACCTCTGGGTAAAATATCATAGCAAGCTGAAGTAAAAAAAATAAATTATTTGATGATAAGTGGGCACTTTCCTGTAAACAAATTTCTTTGTTTTTTAAACAAATTTATTTCTTATAAAGTTGTGAATTGTGAGGGGTGTTTTTAGGAGCAAAATATGAGGGGACATTTTATTTTTGTGCTAAATAGATCTCTTCTAATCAAATTACAAGAGGATATATTTTTTTCCATATTGATCCAGCACACAAATGTCTGTTCTGTACATGAGGAAATTTAGTTCATATGAGCATCATTTTTTATTAGCTGGGTTTGGTTCCCAAATGCCTTCCATAGCCACTCTATTTGTTACCTTCATCAGGTCCCCTTGGAGACTAAATTCAGCATCTCCAACTCTGCAAAGGACCTTCCCGGGGGGAACACCGCTACCCCAGTCATTAATAGAGGAGGCAGGGAAGGCTGGGGCTGGGAGGATTGGATTTATATTAATGGAAAGATAAGTCTCAATTTCTTTGCTTCCTGCAACCTTGCCTCTACTTTTTTATTTTTATGTTTTTTCAGTGTAAGGTGTTTCTTGCTCCCTGTTTTAATCTAAGCTTTATCCAAACAATGACATATTGAGAAAAGAGCGATTTTAAAGGCCATCACTCACTCTCCCGGTTCACTGCAGCGTGGGTCTGCCATTCCAACTCTCCAGTCTCTATATAAGTTTATTCCACACATTGCCAAGGCCTCCCCTTGAAACTCAACACTAGCTCAAGTCATCTAAAGCCTGCAATCTCCAAGCCACACTTAGCAATCCCATGTTGCCTAAGCTCCCATAAAATACCAAGTAGCTTGTCACAAACTCTCATGAAATACCAAGGAGATTTATATTTATCCTGAACACAAGCAATCCTTATCTAGGTTTTCCAGGATCAACTCATTTCTTATAAAATGCTCATGTCCATCATAGTAGATGCAATATTACACATACGTAAAAGTAGTAAGATGGCTTCTTGTACACCATACCTAAAATCCGGTCTTAGTACTTCACAGTTGCAATTTAAGGGAGGCTTTTTTTGTTTGTTTCTTTGGCAAATATTCCAAACTAACAGAAAAGTTGCAAAAATAGAACAAATAAAACATATATTCTTTTCCCAGAATCATCTATTGTTAACATTCTGCCTTATTTGTTTCATCAGTTCTCCTTTCTCTCTCTACCTCTGTCTCTAGCTCTCTCTCATATATATGAGAGACTGTACATACATAAATAGTTTATACCAAATATACAACTTACACTATTGGAGAATATTTTTGAGTCAGAATGTACATACATTAATGTAATGCATATTTCCTAAGAATAAGAATATGTTCCCACATACTCACAGTGCAATTATCAACCTTAGTATATTTAACATTGATACATCTGCCACCACCTTGACAATTGACATAAGCAAAGAGTCCTGAATTTCTATAGGCATCCTGCCTCTTGCTGAAGCCATAGGACAGAGCTTCTGGGTAACAGAAGGTGAGGCCTTAACAACAAACATTAGGAACCCCTATAACTGCTATAGAAAAAGGGAATTGTGGGGACACTTATTATTCAAGTGGTGAACAGTGGTTGCTTCTCCTTAGCAGTAGAAGAGAATGAAGCAATATTTGATCCAAGGGAAAGAGGGTAGAATCGGAGTCACCTAATGGATTTTGACTTTAGGAAAGATGACAACCTCTTCAGGCCTCACTTTATTTCGTGTTAAGGCACTCTGATAATAAGTCAGAATAAAATGAGCTAAGCATGTCCACCCAGTAGGTAAGTGATGCATGCTAGTTCCTGTCCAAGAGTAAGCTCCCAGGAAGCAGAGCGAGACATGTGGCTCAGACACATGGGATTTATGCAAAAGTGCTCTCAGGAGGAGCAGATGGAAACAGAAGTGGACAGAAGAAGATGCTCAGCAGGGCTGAGGTCTCAGTTGGAGACTGGTGTGAGCTTCATTCCAGGGAGAGCTCTGGAGCTCTGACTTGATCCACATTAAGATGAGAGAGTGAGCCACACTTTTTACCCTGTCTTAGTTGGTCACTAGCTGTGGGACAGGAGGGGCAAGTACCTCCCCAGACCCATTGGTTCCCATCAGTATTTCTCTGAAGAAGGAAACAGCTGTGAGAAGCCTGTTCTCAGAGAAGCTGAAGGATAGGGAAACAGCTGTGAGAAGCCTGTTCTCAGAGAAGCTGAAGGATAGGGAATGGGTATACTGACCCCATGAAGGGGTCTGGGCAGGACACCACAGCATCCATGGTTCCTTTCTTCCCTCTCACCTGAAAAAGAAAACCTTGTAGAACATAGTGCTAGATTCTTTGCAACTGAGATGGTTTTATTATCTCTATCTCTATCTCTATCTCTATCTCTATCTCTATCTCTATCTCTATCTCTATCTCTATATCTCACTTTAGTTGAATGCTTGACTATTCACATCACAGAACTCTCTGAAAAATGCTGAGCCAATTGATACCATTGAGGATGAGCCGATTGATACCATTGAGGCAGCCTTTTATCAGGCTAATACTCCTCTGAACCCCAATACACAGGGTACCAGCCACAAGGAAAGGAGCCCATGGATGTGGTCAATCTTTATTTGATTCCAGTGGCCCTTATCTGTGCTGACTCACTCCAGTCTCCCGGAAGAGGCGCAAAACTGGGAAAGGGCTTGGGCATTCGAAGTGTTTTCATTACTCTGCTCTCCACTTTGCGTCACTGCCCTGTCTCTGGCTCAGCATCATTAGTGCACCGCGTGTCTTTCTGCACATTCCCCTTTCTAGGTCACTGAGACATGAAGTGAACATCACTTGTAATATTCATCCTGTCCTCTGAGAACTGGCAGGGGGATGGAGGAGGGCAAGAAAGTGGAAGCAGTGGCTGCTGGGAGGATGGAGAATTAATTTGCATTCATTTCTCACCCCGTTACTTTTCTACTCACTTAGCCTGAAGGCTCATTTCCAGTGTGGATCTAGCAATTACTTAGCTCATCAGAGGTAATGTGCCCCATAAATAGGCATAGACACTGGTCAAGGCTGGGCTAAGAACTTATGGATAATATTCAGATTCTGTATTATAAGTTGAGGCACAAGTAAGTCAGCCATATTTTTTTGCTAAAAACTATATATGAATGTAAGGTGCTCTATTTTTAATAGAAGAGTTGTGAAAATAGTGACACTTTTTAAGGAGCATCTTTTTAGTTTTGCCAGTCCAGTAAAGTTCATAAGTGCTTTATCTATGCTGAGAAAAAAATTGAGTTGTGTGGCCTCCTACCTTCTGACTCATCCTCTTTTCTTTTTCTTATTTTTACCATAAATTTTAATCTGTAATTCCTGCTTTGATCAATTTGATGTCTAAAGAGTGGGCAAATTAGAATTCTAATTATACAAATGATTTACTGCATAAAATATTCCTGCCTCAGTTTCTTATAAGTGTTCCTTCCACCCCAAGCCTTCCTTTGAGGGGAAGCACATATGCTGCCTGATGCAGAGACTAGAAATCTTCCTTTGCAGTTCCGTCTTCCAAGTTTTCATATGAAGTAAAAGGGACTGATTCCTGGATCTTCAAGGCAGTTGTTTCAAGACAGGTTCTTAAAATACTGGTAGATCTCTATTCCAACAAATTGACTTTGACTAAAATATTAAAATATTGCTGAATGTGAAGTGTTTTGTATATTAACATTTGTGAGGTTAACTACAGTTTATCCCTTCCCAGTTTCTCCTGGGAAGGTATATGTGCACATATATATTTTTAAATAATTTTCAACTTTAAAAGTATTTTTGTTAAACTTTCAACTTTGAATCTCTCTCATAGTTGGATCTGTCAAAAAAGGATTTGTCCTAAATTAATAATCATTAAATGGTGGCTGATAGAATATATATATATATATATAAAAGCATAAGTGACCATTACGACCAGTCGACCAAACAACCAGTCGACCAGTTGCTATGATGCACAGTGACCACCAGAGGGCAGACGCTCAATGCAGGAGCTACCCTCTGGTGGTCAGTGCACTTCCACAGCCAACCTCCACAGCCAGCCAACCTCCTGCAGTCCCTCCCCCTGGCCGGCTGGCCCCAATTGGCCCCAATTGCCGACCAGGCTGCTGAGGGACCCCACCTGTGCACGATTTCATGCACCAGGCCTCTAGTCCTACCTAATAAAAGAGTAATATGCAAATTGACCGTACCTGTGCCACACCCATAATCCACGCCCACCAGCCATGCCCACCAGCCAATCAGGAGCAAATATGCAAATAAACCCAACCAAGATGGCTGCAGCCACAGAGAGCAGGAGGGAGGCTTGGGTTTCCCTGGCAACAGAGGAAGACAAGCTTTCCCCACACCCTGGCTAGCCCAGGCCTCCGCTTAAGGCTACAAAGTTTCAATTATAGAAGGTAAACAAATCCAAACAGAAATGGCTGCCAGCCACGGAGCAAGCAGGAGGCTTGGCTCCGCTCCAGGCTACAAAGTTTCAATTGTAGAAGGTAAATAAATTCAAGATACCAGGGCCTCCCCTTGGGTCGCCAGGGGGCGTGGCTGGCCTGCAAACCACCACAGGCCCCTCACTCAGGCCACCCCATACCCCAAGGGAATCCCCACCCTGATCCGGGACACCCTTCAGGGTGTACCAGGCCGCTATCCTATCTAATAAAAGAGTAATATGCAAATTTACCATCACTCCAACACACAAGATGGCTGCCCCCATGTGGTCAAAGATGGCTGCCCCCATGTGGACACAAGATGGCTGCCACAAGATGGCCAGCAGGGGAGGGCAGTTGGGAGGGACCAGGTCTGCAGAGGAGGGAAGTAAGGGGCAACCCAGCCTGCAGGGAAGGGCAGTTGGGGGTGACCAGGCATGCACGGGAGGGCAGTTTGGGGCAAACAGGCTGGCAGGGGAGCAGTTAGGCATCAATCAGGCTGGCAGGGGAGTGGTTCGGGGGTGATCAGGCCGGCAGGCAGAAGCAGTTAGGGGCAATCAGGAAGGCAGGCAGGCAAGCAGTTGGGAGCCAGCAGTCCTGGATTGTGAGAGGGATGTCCGACTGCCTATTTAGGCCCAATCCCAGTGGACATCCTTTGAGGGGTCCCAGATTGGAGAGGGTGCAGGCTGGGCTGAGGGACACCCCCCCTCCATGCACAAATTTTGTGCACCAGGCCTCTAGTATAATATAAAGCATCTTAGAATGTCAGGACTGGAGCAAGCTGTCAGGGATCTTGTCCAATCCAGTCATTCTACAGAAGAGAACTGAAGTTTAGAGAGAATCTGATGCCAAGTCATGGTTAGACCTCCAGTTGGCAAGAAAATCGGCACCAGTTGGCTAGAAAGATGAAACCAGTTGCCAGGATCCTGATTTTAAATAGAGTGCTTTTGCCTAAAAAGTAACCGACAACAGAGAGTTTTACTATAAAGTCTTTTCCGCAAAAGATGGAGAACACATGTTACATTGGTTCTTTTTATTCATTCATTCATATATCCACTCATTTATCTAAACCTACATACATTACTTCGTCTTCTGAGCTCCAGCACTGAGCTCCAAGCTGGGTGCAAAGATGACCAAATTAAGTTATAGTTGCCCAAACAAGAAACTCTCAATGTGATGATGGGCCTCCTTGTAAACTAAATGCAATAACATCCAATAACCACATTGTTTAAGCCTGGTCCTCTGTGCACTCCTCAACCCCACCCTTTAAATAAAACGAATCACCCAAATTTCTAATGAAATTAGAAATATTTGCCACCCACATGCTTTGGGGTCTTCAACTTACATGCTGAAGAAAGTGTGTGTGGATATGCCAAATGACTGTAATAATAATAATAAAAAAAAAAACACTTTGGAAAACAACCATTGGGAAGGATGTGAAAAATTCGAATACTTGTAAAATAGTGCAACCAATTGAAAACAGTTAGTAGTTCCTCCAAAAGTTAAATAGAGAATTAACCATGTGACCCAGTAATTCTACTCCTAAGCATATGCCTAAAAAGAGTTGAAAACAGGGACTCAAACAGGTACTTGTATGTCAACGTTCATAGCAATATTATTCACAATAGCTAAAAAGTGGCAGCGACTCAAGTGTCTATCAGCAGATGAGCAGATGAATGGATAGACAAAATGTGGCATATACTCAACCATTGAAAGGAATGAAGTTCTGATACAAGTTACAACATGGATGCACCTTAAAAATATTATGCTCAGTGAAAGAAACTAGACACAAGAGGACAGATATTGTATGATTCCACTTATGTGAGATACCCAGAATAGACAAATTCATAGAGACAGAAAATAGAATAAAGATTACCAAAGGATGGGAGAGGTAGGAGGAAGGAAGTATTGCATAATGGGTATAAAATTTCTGTTTGGGATAACAAAGAATTTTGGAAGCACATAGTGGTGATAATTGCACAAAATTGTGAATGTAATTAATGGCACTAAAGTGTGCACTTAAAATGGTTACTCATCTTCTAAGTATCCTTTTCTTACTCTTCCAGGTTTAGCAGAAGAAAAACCATGCAATAGCGGTCAGCTGCTACTCTCACTAAAAATCTGAGGATGCTCTTTTTGATCAATGATTTCTCTAATCTCTGGAATGCAAAGTAGTTCCTACCTGCAAAGTCATTGGGTCCCCTTTCCCTCCCCACAAACCTCCCCATGCACACACCTTGACATTGACTTTTAACTTGCCCTCTGATCAGCCAGCTGGCCCAAAGCCTCTTCCCTCATCGTTGGGCATGCACACTCCTCACACTGCTTGCCACCATGCTTCACACAGGCGCTGTTCTCAGGACACTTCCTGTTCTCTCCTGCCTTGGGATTTCATGCACACCGTTTTCTGGTCCAGAATACCCATCTTCTTTGTAGTAGGAGAATACCCAACTCCTACTAATCCTCTTAATTTCAGCTGAGTCCCATCTGGTAGGGCAAACAAGTGCTCCTAACTGCTCTCACAACACTGACATGTCCCTGTTTTGCAAACAATTCTTATAGAGCAGTGATCAGGATCTCAGGGACTCTGTCATATTCAGCTGTCAAATCACTTGATTTCTCTGTGCTTGAACATATTTGCGGATAAAATGGGGATAATACTTATCCATCACAAGGTTGTAGTAAGGATTGTATGTGTTAACGTGGATTGAATATTGAACACAGTGTACATATTATTATTATTATTATTATTATTATTATTTTACTCTAGTCCTTATCAATCTGTATGAATGCTACTTACTTATCTTTATCCAGTCTTGTACTGTAAAAGTCTAGCATGTGCCTGGTATAAAGAAATGCTACATAATGACTACATTATTTATTAACTATATTTTTAAACACAAACTATTTGTGATATGTCTATTATGACCAATGCACTTCTCTGGATGTTGGATACTGGAGGACTACAAGAACTTAGTAGATAAATCTTTTGTATTTCAAACAGCTGTCATTGGTAAAGGATACACCAGTTTAAATACAAAACTATTTTTAAGAAACATATTTCAACATGACCAATGAGAAATGGAAAACTAAATAAAAATATGAGATAAAATAAAACAATAAAGATGAAAAGTATGGAATCCTATCTCACTTTTATGATTTTAAGAACATTCTGGCAATACTTACTGTTGATTTTTAAAAAGTGATAATGGGCATAATAATGAGGCATAAGCAAAGCCTAACACCTATTCCAGGCCCTTGGAAAACCCAATAAGCCAATCACAATTTTCACCTAACTTTCCCTTTCAGAAAACACATCAACTGTAATTCAATATAGTTTTAAAGCAGACTCCTAAAATGTTCTCTTTATAGAGGGAGACAAGTTCATTCCACTCCCAGTAAAACTCAGGAACAAAGTGCATATGTCTGCAGCTACAGACACAGCCCCATACCTAGAGCCACTTGACCTCTACCTGCCCCCCGGACAACGGGACAACTCTCCCACCATGCTCAGCTCACTCAGCATCAAGTCAGCCTCTGACTTTTGTAACCCAATTCCAGGGCTGTCAGCTTTTGCCTCTTTCCTGACACCAAGTCCCTCTGTTATATCCAGGTTCTTCTGGGTCTAACTACCTTCCCTGTCACCATACCACCAAAGCACATGTCTTGTCAGTTCCCTCTCAGGGAGGAGGTGCTGGCTATTGGGTTTGTATTGCTTGGCTCAGTGATCTCAAAGTTTATGCTTTTCCTAATGCCACTCCCAAGCCTCCTGCCTAGGGGTAAGCCATGCAACCTGTCTGAGCCTCAGTTTCCACATCAGAAAAATGAGGATATGCTTCCCTATTCCTCAGAGCTGCTCTACAGATTACATGGACCAGTGTGTGTAAAGGATGGTGTCAGGGACTTAGCAGGTGCTCAGGAAGTGATAGCAAGTGGTAGCGAGTTTTCCTTCCCAATCATGTCAGAACTGTGACAGATGCACTCAAATAATTGTTTCACTTTTATAAGGGATCCTAAATTTAACAAGCTGATTTATAAACGACTGTGTAATTAAAGTTACAAAAGCCAGGTGGCATAGTACAAAGATTGTGTGGTCTGGGAGTTCAGAGACAGATGTATTTTGTTTCTGGAGTCACCAGTATGTAAGTGACTTTAATCAAGTTAGTTAATCCTTCCAAGCCTTGCTATTGTCATCCATACACAACAGGTTAAGTTAGATAATATTTCAAGTCCTTCCTAGCTCTAAATTTTTGGTTCTTTATGAAAAATAAACAGTCTTCATATAGTAACAAATATTACCTTCAATTAGGCCCCCACTGACAGTTAGTTTAATGACAGGGTTTTAGGTCTTCTCTCCTGCGCATAGCAACAGCATAGTGGGTACCTGGTGTGTGTATAAGTGGGGGAATATGATAGTGTGACTCCAAGGAATTTCTAATACACTGGATCTCAAAGTATGGCTTCGAGATTAGCCTCATCTACATCACCTGGGAACTTGCTACAAATGCCAAATCATAGGTCTTATCCCAGACCTACTGAAATAGAAACTTGGAATGGGCTCAGCAACCTATGTTTTTACAAGCCCTACAGGTGATTCTGATGTTCTATAGAGCAGGAGAACCATGGCTCTAATCTCTAATCTATGAAAGCACTAACACAAACACACATGCACCCACCCACACACGCACACCTTTACTTTGAATTGAGACGATAGATAGAATAAGGACATATATTGTACCTTATTGACTTGTCCTTAATAATTTCTTGATTTAAAACAAATTTAAAAACCGCACCTCAGAATTGCCTAGTGATCAACTTCATTTCCAGTAGATTCTTCTATTTTAAAGGAGAAATGTACACCCAGTAAAAGATTAAGAAAATAGCTAAGGAAAAATAAACACTGATTGCTGAGAGAGAAGAAGGCCACTTAACGTATTATCTTTTTTGTGTGTGTGAAAAATCACTCCCTTTGCATGCAGCTCACTCCAAACATCTTACAGTTTAATATGGTGAGGATGCCTCCAAATAGGGGTTTAATTCATTGATTTTCCTTATCTACTTAAGCACAAAATGCATTCATTGTGGCTTCAAAGACTGAACTCAGTTGATCAAATTGCGGTATTTGAAGAAGGTATCAAATACAAGTGGACACCACCAAACAGTCTCTTTATCAGAGCAGAAGAGCATGATGCCAACATGTGGTGAGACCTCAAACCAAAGAGCATGTCTTAAGAAGTTAGTGCTCACACATAACTTAGCACCAGATGAACCTAGAGACCAATAACTATTTGCAATCATGGGTCAAGGGATTTGTCTATGTAAAGCCCTACATGGCTCCCCTTACCCCCAACAATAACCTCTGTAATGAGGTCTCTGAGTCTTAACTCCCACCTCACATCCTATCTGCTCCCTTTCCAGCTTTCATGTAGGAGTCGCATGCTTTAGGCAGCCTATCCTGTCCACATCCTCCTCCTCATGCATTGCTCCTAAGTCCTGCACTCCAATGGTATCTGTAACACATTGTTATGCCAATCAGTGTATATGCCTGCCTTCCCTATTGGGATGGTAAGCAACTTAGGGTCTGGCATTATTTTTCTTTAAATCCCAATAGCAGCTTGATAGGTTCTTGTAAGTATCTGTTGAGGGAAACAATTTTACTTTCTGGTCACACGTTTCTTTTTCCTGCAGCTAGTTTACCCCCAAAGTAGCAGTCAAGTTAAATTAGTTTTCCATTTATTTTTTCACAAATGAATTGTAATTAGAGTTCATACCACTTTTTAAACGTGTAGACATCTACCAGAGACTAGGATCTATTAGGGAAAAACATGAACTGAGAAAAAAGTGAAAACAAAACTCCACATATATAAAGAGTGATTGAGAATCATTGAAAAAAATGCAGAGCAAGCAATCAGTAGTCCCCGTGAGTCAGGAAACAGAGAGGTTTTACTCCTACTCAGGACCGATGGGACCACCGCTCAGCCCTGTGTCCTTTCAGATTTCACTTTTCCATCCAGCCTTATGATCCCCAAGTAAATGCCAACAAGATACTAGAGGCGATCATGATGCTGGGAGAATGGGAGAGGAAAGAGAGCTTTGGGGGAACATTTCCAGAGTGTGGGAGATGGTTTGCAGAAAAATGTTGTGTCCTTAGACACCTGAGAAAGAAACACATTTGAAAGATGCAAATGAGAGAATCTAGGTTGGCTTCAGAACCGACTTCTCTGAGTTCAAGGAAAAGGAGTTAATGTATACATGGTCAGGACTAAATCATTTGTTACTGCCAAGAAAAAGTTCCCATAGAAACGAGGTGGGTCAGAGCTAAATTCAAAGCCTTCAGACAAGAATTAGATAAATTAGGCAGTAGTGGAACTTTACAACAGACTTTGAGAGCAAAGAAACGGGAGGAACTCAGTAGCAACTAGAAGGGAGATTGAGTTCAGGCCAAGCTTTCTGCAGTTTGACTATTGCTTAGCTGAGATCCAGCTGATGTACTGTGTGCACGTACCACCTAGCAAGGCAGGAGAATTCATTCCGTCCAGCCATCTAGATTTGTCATCTCATCTGCTCTCACCTCTGCTGGCTATACACACCAAATGTCAAGCCTGGCTGCAGTGGAACAAGAAAGTGAACATAAATAGTGGAACGCTGAGAACTGCTATTCAGAGATGCTGAGAGGAAACCAAAAACCCATTTTTACCTTAAAAGAGGGTGATGGGTGTGGTGGTCATTTGAAGAAGTGAGCAATTACTTTAATAGTTTATGTTTTTATTATAGAAAAAGTACATCCTATTGAAGAATATGTGGAGAGTTCTGAGTAGTCAAAGGAAGAAAGAAAAACAAAACCCATTGTTTCATGAGTCAAATATAATAACTGGGTATATTTTAGTGTGTTTCCTTTTAGTCTCTTTTGTTATGCAGATAAATTTTTAAATATTGTAAAAAATATTGTTGCAATCAGTGTTTAACATTATGTGTCATCACTTTTCATGGTTTACATACAATTTATATAATCACATCACTTCTAATGAATAAATTTACTATATTTAGGTTACTATATCTCTATAATTGAGTAACACAGTGGGATATGAGAAAAAGATAAAATATTTAAAGACCACTGAAAGAGAATGATACATGACTTTTAAAGAATATTTCAAAGTAATTAAGTAGACCTGGACATGGGGATTCAGAGAGAAGGAACATATGGAATTTTGGACAGGTAGAAAACAAAAGTATTTTTAAAGTTAAGAACAAGTATTTATTCAGAGAAAGATGAAAATCCAGATGCATTGATACTTGGTCATGTGGTTTATTTTATTATTGTTATTATTGCCATTGTAAATTATGACCTATTTAAAATTCCTATAAATTTATAACTATTTCTTTAGAGTAGATTATATGAGCTAAAATTACTCTGTAAAAACATATAAATATTGTTAATATTTCTTATTGCTTTCCAAAAGCCTTACAATAATGTCCAGGGGTGGGCAAAAGTAGGTTTATCATTGTAATATGAATAATACAATAATTAATTAATTACTAATATAAGAACAAATGCTATTTCACATACTCACAACTGTAAACCTACTTTGCCTACCCTTGTTTAGTCCAAACTACATTTGTAATTGTGCCTCTTTTACTATAATCAGGCCACCTTAGCCATTGTCACTTAAACACCCTTTGCTAATTTGATCAGTAATAATTGATACCACTTTCCCCCCTGTACTAGTCAGCTTTAATATTACTTTAATATTTTCTAACTAAAGTTCTTTCCGTATTAATTATTGATTCAAAACCATTAAAAAATTGGCTGCTAATGTGTTATTATTATTTTTTTTTGAAAATCAATATACAGGAGCTCTTCATATGACTAATGTATCATGCTTTTTCAAAGTCATCTTTGCTGCAAATAGTCTCCTCAGTGTCTTAATCTTGGTAGTTGATACATTGATGTTTTACCTTCTTATGTAGTCATCCCCACTTTATAGTTTAGAAAGAAACAATTTAGTCCTTTCATTCCATCTCTTTTCTCAAGATGCTTACCTGAACAATTTATATTGTGTTACCTTGCATGTAAAATTGGGGAAGGAATTAATCATTCATCATGTCACATGAGGGTCATGAACAGACATTAGCCATTGAGCTGATTGAGCTAAATAGGGTAAAGAGTTGATAACTTCTTCCTAAAGGCAAATATTCTACATGGGTTTCTAATTCTAAAAATAGGACAAACATAACATTGCCTATAATAACAACCTACTCCATTCTCATTTTTCCATCTTTAAAAAAATAGTGTAAAAACATTTGTCACTGGTAGCCTGTGCTGCTTTGAGTATCACTTATGAATACATAACACCACATGAAGGAGGCCTGCAAAGTTTTAGATGTTCCACTTCCTTGCTTACTTATGTTACCAGAGCTCTGATTGCATTAGGTATTCTTTCTTTCACCCCGGAGAAACATACATCTGTTTGTGCTGACATCTGTTCTCCTTTGTGGGTTCTGAGGAAACATTTATTTCTTTTTTGCTTTTCTTCCTGTTTTAGCAATGTCTGCTTCTCATCTTAATAAATCACCTTTGCTTGGCAATAAGTTAATAGAGTGAGAATGCATAGCTAAAGAGGGGATGTGTAGCACAGAATGCAGAATTCGGACGACTTTCTTTGGCTCATTGCAGGGCATCTGCCAGGCGGCACAAAACCAGGCTCATGGTGTACAGGCTTCCTTTTTCAAAGAATGTTATAAATTATAATATCAAGGTCATTAGTTTCCTACATGTTTAACACAGAAGAACAGAAATGATATATGAGTTAGGAAAGGCTCTGCTTTTGGGGTTGTAAGTCCCAGTATTGGGTCCTGCTACATCCTTGAGTTACCTCTACCTTCCTCCCTGAAAGTTACTTTTCCTTCTGGAGTCTGGTGCCTTTCCGAGGCACGCAAGGCCAGCACAATGTCAGGAGAGGGTGTAAGGCAAGAGGCTCTATTTCACATCCTTAGGACAGAACTGATTTTTCTTCTCCACAGGCTCCTGGACTCCTGAGATGCGGCTCACATATCCTGATTAATTTTGTGGCCCACTCAGGGATGATTAGACTAATGAGATGAAAGGATCTTCTTTTTTTTTAAAAAAGACCATGATATCAACAGCTTATGCTTGCTTTAAGAATGGAATCTTGACTGGGAGAAGATATTCATAATTCATGTAAAAGACTTGTATCCAGAATACACAAAAAACTCTCACAAATCAATAATAAATGAACAGCCCATTAACAAATATGCAGGAGAAGTGAGCAGGCACTTCACAAAAGGAAATATCCAAATGGACAACAAACACTAGAAAAGGCACTCAATGTTATTGCTCATCAAGGAAATACACATTAAAACCATAAAGGAAACTCCCCAGAACATCACCAGACTGATTTAAATGAAGAAGACTAACTAGAGCAAGTACTGACATGGAAGTGGGCATGTAGAACTCTCATACATCACTGGAGGGAGTGTAATTGGTACAACCACTTTGCAAAACTATTTGACGCTATTTATTAAAGCTAATCATGACATCAACTGTGTGATCCCGTCATTCCACTCTGAGGTACACCGTACATCCAAGAAAAATGAGTGCATATTTTTACCAAAATACTGGAAACAATACAAATGTTCATCAACAAGAGAATAGGTAAGTAAATAGTGGTGTATTTATGCAATGGAACACCACAGAGCAGGAATTAGCCACTATGGCCCAGAGGCCAAATCCTGGCAACTGACATTTGTTGGAATATGGCCATGCTCATATTTACATAGTGTCTACAGCAGCTTTTGTATTGCAAAGGCACAATTGAGCACTTGCAACAGAGACCATATCACCCACAAAGCCATTTTTAAAAAAAAATTAACTGGCCCTTTATAAAAAAATTTGCCAACTCCTGCTTTGAGCCATAACTAGGAATAGACTACTGCTACAGAGAGCATGGGACACAGCTCACCAATATTATTTGAATGAAAGAAGCCAGACAAAAACGAGCACATATTGTAGAATTCCACTACAGTCCCAGAACAGGCAAAACTGACTGATGGTGTTAGCAATATGTATAATAGTTACTGTATCTGGGGAATACACACTGAGAAGGGTACAAGGGGGCATTTAGGGGTTCTGGAAATGTTCTATATCTTGATCTTTAGTGCTAGCTACAGAAATGTGTTCATCCATAAAAGTTAATTGAGCTGTACACACAAGTTAGTGCACTTTAACTTTTTATAAGTCAATTTTAAAAAAAGAATAGAACCATGAATTTGCTGCCGCTTGAATGGGTAGGTTGGTTGAAACACTCCATATGTGGTTGAAAGATAAAAACCTGTTCTTCTGTGTGACTGGGAGAAGCTGAAACCTCAGGGGTTTGGTTTGTTGTGATTGAGGTATACATGACATATAACACTGTATTAGTTTTAGCCGTACAACATTATGATTTGATATCTGTATATATTGCAAAATGACCAGCAAAATAATAATTCTTGCAAATATCCATCAACATACATAGCAACACATTCTTTTTCTTGTGATGATAACTATTAAGATTTACTCTTGTAGCAACTTTCACATATGCAATACAGTATTATTAAGTACTAGAGGCCTGATACACAAAAATTTGTGCAAGAGTAGGCCTTCCTTCCTCCAGCTGCTGGCACCGGCTTCCCTCCGGCACTCGGGACTTGGCTGGCTTCCCTCCATCTGGTCTAATTAGCATATTTCCCTTTTATTATTATAGACTAGAGGCCCAGTGCATGAAAATTCACGCACTGGAGGAGTGGTCCCTCAGCCCGGCCTGCCCTCTATCACAGTGCGGGAGCCCTCAGGGGCAGGAAGCGACCTGGCGATCAGGGGAAGGCAACGCCCCATCACACCTCTGCTTCTGCCACTGCCAACAGCACAAGCCTTTGCTGGCCCTGGTTACCTGAGACTCAGGCGGCCCTGGGCGGCTGGGCAGCCACCATCTGAGGCTTGCCTGCACCTCGGGCATTAGCTGGGCAGCCACCATCCGAGGCTTGCCTGTGCCTGGGTGGTTGGGGGCGGGGGAGGGGTGACTCCGGAGACAGGCACGTGGAGTGGGGCCTGGCTGTGCCGCATGCCTGCCGCCCGGATAGGGCTGAGGGGACTGGGTGCCACCATCTTGTGGCTGTGGGTACCACCAACTTTGAGGGTGTGGCAGTCAATTAGCATATTCCCTCCTTATTGGCTGTGGGTGCCACCATCTTTGTGAGGGTGTGATGGTCAATTAGTATATTCCCTCCTTATTAGATAGGATAGTCTGTATATGAAACTTCAGTTTTCATAACAAACTGTGGCTGGCTGATTTTATTTCACTTCAAATTTATAATGATGTTATAATACATGACATAGTAAAAAGTTTTGCTAAGAAAAGCATGTCATTTACAAAAAAAAGCCTTTTTTTTTTTTCCAGAAATGCTTTTCTTTCTTCTACATTGACCTTCTGTTTGGCCACACATTTATTTTATGCCTTTTTTTACTTCTAATAATGCATTACCAGTTTTGTACTTCCTTATTCACCTACATCTGTCTCTTTTTTTCTTCTTGAATATTTATAGTAAATTGCTTGCATAACCCTTGGGTCTACATTAATTTATCTTTGAATGTTTTTCATTTTCCCTTTGTGTCCTTTAACTCCATTGATTTACCCTATTTGATATTTCTTCATTATTCTAAAATTCACTTGGCTGCTGTTCAACACTCTTATTTCCCCCCCTTTTGGTTGTCCCTGTGTCCTAATTACCAACCTAAACTAGGTTATGAGAACTCTTGCATAGAGGGTCCCTAACCTATACATTAAAATCATACTGTATGGATCACTCGAGCTCAGACAAAGATTGATTTCTTTCCAGCTCTCTCTTTTACATGGTGCATAATTTACTAATCTTGTGCCCTGCCTGCAAAACTACAGTAGTACATGATTTATTCATTTCATGCCATTTATTTTCAGAGAACTAAAATCATTGGTAACTAGCAGCCTTTTCTATTAGCATAAATGAAAAGCAAAAGACAATATCAATGGAGTAGTTGGTAATCAACATAATAATGAAAGATTCAGGCTTCTTCCTTTAAAGCATCCCAAGCACTTCTCAATTATATTTCCACTGATCTTCATAGCATTGCTGTCGTAATTGGAAAATTGCTAAATCTTTGTTACAGACAGAAGATGAGAACCAGAGAAAGCACTTGACTTTTCCATGGTTCCCTCTGCTTGCCACCAAATTTGCATATAAGAAACAGGACACTGCATTTAAGAAGCAGGACATTTGTTCAGCAGGATTAAAGTTGTGCTGTGGTATCTTAGTTCAGATAGAAAAGGAGTGATTAAAGCTAATATGCTCTCAGAGCCCCAACTTGAGATGGGGCTCTGTCTTGAGAAGCACTAACTCCACTGCTCAGAGAAACCTTAAATATTTATATTTCCAGGACTGGAGAATCACTCCTTTCTTTCACACGACCACCATACCTTAGGATGAAGCAGCTCAGAACACACCAGTGAAAGAGCCCTCTTGATTTCTCACAAAATCAAATAATTTAGGGTTTGACTGAATCTTTGAAGCCATTAACCTAATCAATCTGCCCACTCATATTTAAATCATCTCCACCCATTTTCACTTACTCTGAGACCACCAACACTATCTTTACATGCTCATCGATCCCAGCTGTACCAAAGAGCCACACTGCACAGAGAGCCCTTTAAACGTTTGGACACAGCTTGTGTACACGCCTGGGCCTTCTGTTTTCTGGATCAAATACAGCAATTTCTTGTGCCATTCTTGAAGCACCTAGTTTTCAAAACCTCACCCAGCCTTGGTCCCTCTCATTTCCATGAGCTTCACCTGTCTTTCATTCCCCATTAATCTGAAGACATAAAACTACAGTCTTCCAACTATGGATTGACCAGCACAAGTGTCCATTCTCATTGCAAATAATTAATGCAATCCCAGAATTTGTTGTTCTAGGCAACCTGTCTCCTTGTGGGCTAATAACAGCTTGCTCTTTTAACAAGGCCAAGTTATTTTCAACCACTGCTTAGCACTCATGGGTGCTCCTTACACATACATTCAAATTGACAACCCCTATCAGATCATTACTCAGAAAAAAAGTCACTGGTGTTAGCTGTCTAAACTTCATTCAATCCAATCCTTTTTGCCTGGATATGCTATCTCTTGTGCCTTCATTAAGATCTCTGTAGACCTATCATATATAGATCCATACATATTATCCTGTGAAGAGGTTTGGAAATGAATGAAATTTGGTCATAAGAGTGTAAATTAGCCCATTTGTTTAGCTTCTAAAAGTAAGATATTTTTTTCTTAGAGCAGGGGTTGACAAACTTTTACTCTATAGAGCCAGAGAGCAATACCTACACAAATCCAGTTTTGTAGACTATAAGGTCTCTGTTGCAACTATTCAACTCTCCTGTTGAAGTGTGAAAGCCATAGAAAATATGTAAATGAATAAGCAGGTTGTGGTTCAATAAAACTTTATTTACTGAAACAAGCAGTGGGTAGAATTCGGCCTATGAGCCACAGTTTGGTGATCTGTGTCTTTGAGTATCTGCAAGCATTACGTGATGATTATTTTCTCATTATCCTTAAACTGTGCATGAAAATGGTGTATTATAAATGTATTTCAGAGATAGAGGAATTAGTAACACATAAAATGCACTGTTGTGGTAATCTCCCTATTCATCTTTCTACTCAGCAAATGGACTCTATGAGATACACTTCTTTATTTGGAGAAAAGATTTCACTAATAGCTCACTGCTTTCATTTGTCATCTGGTGGCTACCTTTGTCATGTAGATTTGATGATTATGCTCCCATAAAGCTATAATCTAGCAAAAACCTTTATTATCATTAACTCTTGTGCTCAAGGGCCAGGGGTTGCTGCTTGACTGTGTGTGCAGTTGTGGAGGGTGCATAAACAACGGGTCACTGTCTGCCCAAAGCCTGCACCTGAAAGGGAGCAGCGTTTGCCACACTAAATTATGCCTCCTCGGGGCACTGATTATTTTGAGCTGATTAATTTTAAGACCCAGAAGGCTCCGAAAGAACCTTTGACCTTTCCTTTAACTGCATAAAAGAAATTAAGACAGAAGGCTTGTGCCAGGAAGGAGCTATCACCAGAGATGACTATAGTTTAATCTAAACTAGGTCTGGGAGATGGGGGAAAACTCAGCCAGGCCCATTTGATCTGAGTCCTCTTCATGTCCCTTCCTCTATAGATGTCCCAGCCAACATTTTTTTTTTTCAATAATCATGAACTTTTTTCATCTCCCTGTGATACCGTCTTACTAACCCTTGGAGTCCCAGACTTCTACCTCCTTCTCCTTAGTCTAGAATGACATATATACCTCATTTGGCCTTACTGTCTTTGGAGTTCTCCCTGCTCAGGTAAATTCCCTGTGCATACATATTAAAACTTGATTTTCTCCTGTTAATCTGCCTTACATCATTTTAAATATTTAGAGGGCCAGAGGCACTAAAAGGAGAAGGGGGGAAATTTCCCCTCCCTCCCACACATAAATAACCCAGCCTCCTAAAAAGCAAAACAAAACAAAGAAAGCCCACTAAGCCCACATTTTCATCACTAACAAAATCACTTACAGGCTTCACTCCCGTGTAATGTATACATTTTCTATACGGAGCTTGTGCACAGTACTGTGTAGTTTCATGGTTTTTGCTGTTTGGGATTCCTTCCTCCCAGACCACTATCTTCTTAGGATCAAGGAGAGGATCCCTTAAGCATGTGTATATGCCCTTCATGCTAATCTACAAACACATTCTGAGCACCTGCTCTGTGCTCCATGCCATGAGAGATGCTAGGAGCTCAAAAATGATAAACTAGGCCCTCAAGGAGCTCAGGCTGTAATGACTAAATGCACAGAAAGACAAATCTCTTGGTTTTACCCCCTAGCAAAATCCTCTTTTTTTTTTTCTTTTTCAACTTAGGCATCTCCCCATCATTAATATACTTGGGAATTTTCCATTCTCCACCGAGTTACCTTCCTTAGCATTTTAATCTAGAGCATTTGTTCTTTGAATGTCATGCAGTGTGACAAATTAGTTCTCTTACTTTTACCAAAGCACTTAATAAGCTGCTTCTCTTATGCACCACTATTCTCCCCAGGTGTTCTCATAGTGACAGTGTAACAGCTTTCCTTTTTTTCCAAAGTCTCCTAATGTTTCATTCAAGAATATTCACAAAACAATGCTAAAAAATGGCAAAAGCATGAAATAAAAAGCATCTCTACATGACCCTGGCACTGCCTTCCATGGTGTGGTATGTATGAGGGAATTTGCTAAAATTGGTCTGACTGACTTATCTGGACAATGAGTAGCAGAGTCAGAACTGTCAGGTGGTGGATGGCCTTCCTACAGGACCAGGGAGGTTGACAAGTTGTACACTCTGGCCTCCTCCAACCCAACCACGCTCAGGTAGAAAGAATGAGGGATAACATACAATAACATTCAGCTGAATTAAAATAGCACACCCATTTTCACAAGAAAATACACAAAATAAACAGTCAAAGGACAAAGTTCTTATGAAACAGTCTCTTAACATCAAGAATGTTCTGTCCTTATTATATCTTTGAGCTCTGGACATAGCCTCGGTAGAGAAAAATGACACAATCCCAGAGAAAGTCTGTAAGTCCCACTCTTTTCAACTCTCTACTCTCCGGGT